>NC_136411.1:349187092-349629592 GCF_051521515.1 Lactuca serriola
ATTAGCCACTCATAAATACCCTTAGGTCAAATGACTGACCCACCCCAGGTCCAAGGTCAACTCTTTGGTCAAAGTCAACTTCCAGTTGACTGGACTCGCCGAGTCGTGGCACATACTCGCCGAGTCCTTCTCCTACTAACCCGATCCACTCGCTCTTCCGATGTTCCTCCTTCATAGCCTCCTGCTAAGCTTCCCGAATCTGCTCTAATAGGGGAGTCACCACCGTTATCCTCATGCACACGCCTCTGATTGGCGCTGCCTTGCGACTAAGCGCATCGGCCACCACATTGGCCTTCCATGGGTGATAAAGGATCTCGCAATCATAATCCTTCATGACATCCAACCACCGATGCTGTCTCATGTTCAGATTCGGCTGATCCATGAGGTACCTCAAACTCTTGTGGTCCGTGTATTTTGTACACCAAACCCCATAGAGGTAATGACGCCAAATCTTGAGGGCGAAGACCACCGCCCCTAACTCTAAATCGTGCGTCGGGTAGTTTGCCTCATGAGGTTTTAGCTGCCTCAAAGCGTAGGCAATGACATGCCCTCTCTGCATTAGTACCGAGCCTAACCCCGAAATGGACGTGTCACAATATACCACGAAATCCGCTACGCCCTCTAGCAGGGCTAAGATTGGCGCCTCGCACAATCTCTGTCTCAGAACCTCAAACGCTGCCTGCTACTCAGGCCCCCATCGAAAGACCACGACTTTCTTAGTCATCCATGTCAGGGGTACGACTATCTTGGAGAAGTCCTGAATGAATCTCCGATAGTAGCCCGCTAATCCCAGGAAACTCCGAATCTCAGATGGAGACTTCAGAACCTCCCATCTCATCATGGCCTCTATCTTGGCCGTGTCGACTAGTATACCGTTCTGGTTGACAAGGTGTCCAAGGAATTGCACCTCACGCAACCAAAACTCGCACTTGGAGAACTTAGCGTACAAGCTCTCCCTCCTCAGGGTCTCCAAAACCTCTCTCAGATGCTCCTCGTGCTCCTCCTGCGTCTTGGAATAAACCAATATGTCATCAATGAAAACTATCACATACTGATCCAGCATCGATCTGCACACGTGGTTCATGAGGTCCATGAACGCGGTAGGAGCATTGGTGAGCCCAAACGGCATCACCACGAACTCATAATGGCCATAGCGCGTCCGAAACGCGGTCTTCTGCACATCCTCGTCTCTGACTCTCAACTGATGATAACCTGAATGCAAATCGATCTTGGAGAACCAAGATGCTCCCTGTAACTGGTCAAAGAGATCATCA
The DNA here is from genome assembly GCF_051521515.1 of Lactuca serriola. Lineage (NCBI taxonomy): Eukaryota > Viridiplantae > Streptophyta > Magnoliopsida > Asterales > Asteraceae > Lactuca > Lactuca serriola. The sequence continues at coordinate 349,188,367 of NC_136411.1, forward strand.
ATCCTCAGGAGTGGGTAACGATTCTTCACCGTTATCTTGTTCAGCTCCCAATAATCTATACACATCCGATGCGACCCGTCCTTCTTCTTTACAAATAGAATCGGGGCTCCCCAGGGTGAACTACTCGGTCTAATGAATCCCTTGTCTAACAGCTCCTGCAGCTGTGTAGACAACTCCTGCATCTCGGGAGGAGCCAACCGGTATGGTTCCTTGGCCATCGGAGCCGCACCAGGGACTAGGTCGATCCTGAACTCTACTTGTCGCTCCGGAGGTATTCCAAGAAGCTCCTCTGGGAACATATCAGCGTAGTCTCGTACCACCGGAACCTCACTCACCGTTGCCTTACCCGCCTCCCGGGTATCAATAACATACGCAACATATCCCGCGCAACCCTGCTGAAGGTAGCGCCTAGCTCTCGCTGCTGAACATACTGTGGGTCCACGTTGTGGCCTCTCGCCGTGAATCACCAACTCTCCCCCACTTGGGGTCCTGATCCGCACCAGCTGTTGTGTGCAATCTATCACTGCCCCATTAGGGCTCAACCAATCCATGCCTATAATCACCTTGTTCCCACGCAACGGAATGGGAACCAAATCCACCAAGTAGCGCTCCTCAAACAACCTTAGAACAAAATCTCTGAACACTGTTGATGCTCGCACTGATCGATCGTCGGCAATCTCTACCTCTAAAGGGAAATCCAACATGCCCGAAGACTCAGTAAACTTCTTGCTAAGCGCAACAGAAACAAACGATCGGGTGGCACCCGAGTCAAACAACACCTGAACTGGGATACCGTTCACATGGAACGATCCTAATGCATATACACAGAGCACATATCAGTATCATAACATCATATAAATAAAATAGTGCGAAAGAATCATACCCGTCACCACATCGGGTGCGGCGCGTGCCTCCTCGGTAGTCAGCTGAAATGCCCGGCTCCTCACCACTGGAGCCTCTGCCTTGCCCTGCCGGCCATCAGTAATCCGCATGGTCGCTGGAGTTGGCGCCTTCACTGGCGCTGCTGCTGTCAACTGGGGGCAGTTGGCCTTCTTGTGGCCCCTCTGGTTTCAATGGAAACATAGCAACTCAGATGTCTATATCATAGGTGCAGGGGCGGCACAATCCTTGCTGAAGTGCCCTAACTTGCCGCACTTATAGCAGCCTGATGATCCCAACTTGCACGCTCCCTCGTGCGTCTTTCTGAATTTCCTGCAGCGGCCTCGCCCCTGTTGGCCTTTCGGACCCACATCTGGTCCCTTGGGCTTCTTCCCCGAAGCCCCCGTAACATGCCCCTCCTCTACCTTCCTTTTCCAGATGTGCTCCAGATCTATCTCCCTCTCCCTTGCCTTGGAAATCATAGAGTCCAAGGTAGGCCAAGCTGAAAAACTGACATGCTCCAAAATATCAGCTCGTAGGATGTCATGATAGCGGGTCCTCCTCATACCCTCATCACCCACGTACTGGGGCACCAACAATGCCCTCTCCCTGAACTTGGCTGTGATCTCCGCCACAGTCTCCATCGTCAGCCTCATATCTAAGAACTCCCTGGCCAGCTGCTGAAGCTCCACAGCCAGCGCAAACTCTGCCCTGAACCTGGTCACAAAGTCCGACTAGGTCATAGCCTCAACAGCCGAGGCTCCAAACGAGTCACCGACAGACTCCCACCAATCTTTAGCTCGGTCTCGTAAACATCCTGCTGCAAATCTCACCTTCGACCCCTCAGGGCAAAAGCTACTCAACTGCGCAGACTTAATGTCTGCAATCCATCGTCGGGCAGCTATGGGGTCCTTCGTCCCGTGAAAATCCGGCGCACCACTGCCCCTGAAGTCCTTAAAGGACAATGTGTGAGATCCTGACTGGCCAAATGCCATGTCACTCATGAACGCCCTGAGGCGGTCCTCTATCAACTCAACTATCCCTTCCTTGATCAAACCGAAAATGATGGGGGTTGACTCAAGGATGCCTTTGGTGATCTCCGACGTGATGAACTCACATAGCCTCTCATCTATTGGCTCGGAACTTGATCCCGAACCCGATCCCTCTCCAGAACTGCCACCTGCGGGCCTTTGACGTAGCACCACCATTCTGCAATACACACAGGAAACCATTAGTGATATTGATACCTCTAAAGCGATCACATCTATTACGAGTTCCCTGGTCTTGCCTCAGCCTTCCTTAATTCGGGTACGGATCCTCTGCTTTCAGTAGTACGAGCCCATACTACCTTCCACATCTATCCGTACCTTCCTCAAGTATAGCCTTGACTCCACCAGATCCCTTTTTCTACTACTGAACCTCTGCTATTCCCATTCTAGGCTTGCCCTAGGGAAAAATCTCTGACTCCACCCAAACCGGTCCTCAGCCGCTGAAGGCCTCCTTGTAATGCCAGTTAGCCATTACCTGAACACCATCACATGTGAAGAGGCCCAGATAATCCTTCGAGTAACATCCCTACAATGGTTAGACTCAAACAAGAGTTGTGCAATAGGGCCAAATCCAGTACTCGGATATTATTCAACCCTGATCACATGTAATGTGACGTATTCACCTAATGACTAACTTCCATCACGCAGAGTCCCACGTAGCACAAAGCAAGCAGCATTCGGGTGGAGGAAAACTACTTAAGCAAATATGTCCTCAAAATGAGAAGGTGAACTAGCATATAATGCTAAGCTCATACTACCAGGCATAACCTAATTAGGCTATCCTACCACTGTTCACCCAATACTAGCATGCAATTCTCATAAGTTGAAGCACATAAAGCAGGCACATAAGGCATCATCCCTATATCCTTAGTCCTATTCTAGCATGCTGTTCTACTGAAACTGTTAAACATAACATAAACTTGTATGGGTACATTGGGGAATACTTACTTGAGCTTGGCCGGTCGTGCACATCACACACTTCGTTCTTTCTTAAAACTCTCTACTTACTCCTTTAGAAAACTTTTTCTCTTTTTTTTTGAAATCCTTTAATCCCTTGATTTGAGTTCAGACACCCCCGAAGGTGTGTCCGAATCCCTCAAACCAGGGCTCTGATACCAACTTGTAACATCCCAAAATACGGGCCAAAAATTTCATTTTTAATAAAGTGATTTGCAAAACGTTTCTAACAAAATACCATACGATCATATCATTTAATGAAAACATGTCTCGTAACTGTAAACCAAAACGTAAAACATAATATTGTAAGAGTACAAATCCCAAAATATCTCATAGTGCGGAAAACAAAGAGCGTGTGTGTGATATGCCGCTACCGCCCTAGCTCCTTCCCCTTGGATGAAGAGGCACCTGACACAACAACTGAAAACCGTAAGCACAAAGCTTAGTGAGTTCCCCCACTGTACCACATAACATATAACCACATAACATACATATATTGTCAGGCATATCTGGGTACCCGACCTATCCCTTCGGTCCTCTCGACCAGATACTAACTAGCACATCTGGGTGCTAGTCTCCCCTTCGGTCCTCTCGACCGGATACTGACTAGCATACCTGGGTGCTGGTCTCCCCTTCGGTCCTCTCGACCGGATTTTGGGGACCATATCACCCCCTACTACTACCACATAACACATATCACATAATCTATCTAGCATGGATGGGCATGACTGCCCCTTCGACCCTATCGACCAGTAATCTGGGGACTATCTCCCCTACTATCACTAGCACATAGCATCATATCATACTAGCACCTAAACATATCACAGGTAGTAGCACCCTAGATGAATATCACAAAGACAATCATCTAATCATACAACTCCTACCGGTGGGTCGGCATTGTGGCCGTAGACCCACTGCTACTGGAAGGTAACTCACCTCGAAAAGTAGCTGCTGAATGTCTGCTTGCTAAGCGCCTGACTGTTGAACCGGTAATCCTCCGGCTGTGAATCATAAACATAGATTAGTCACTCATAAATACCCTTAGGTCAAATGACTGACCCACCCCTGGTCCAAGGTCAACTCCTTGGTCAAAGTCAATTTCCAGTTGACTGGACTCGCTAAGTCGTGGCACAGACTCGCCGAGTCCTTTTCCTACTAACCCGGTCCTACTCGACAAGTCTCTCTTCCCACTCACTGAGTCACCCTTAAATCACTACTTGGGACGATAGAACCGACTCGCGATCCGACTCGTCGAGTCCCCACGAGCAGATCTCCTACTTGCTTCCAAATCCTCACCAGAGCATCGTTAGAGCATCCTTTATGAGGATTTGGGTTTCTGGGACTATTAGTACACGTTAAATTGCTAATTTTGCATCCAGATACGAAGGGTTGGACCTTCAACACTTAAACCTCTCTTACTCAGTAATAGTTCATATGACTCGCCGAGTTTGAAGAACAACTCGCCGAGTTCCAGGCAATCTTCATAGGACTCGCCGAGTTGTTCACCCAACTCGCCGAGTCTAAGACCATCTTCATAGAACTCGCCGAGTCCCTTCGACCCACTTCCCATACAGACCAAATCTGAGACATGCAACGCTTCCAAACCATAGATCTATGTTCCTAGGGCATGTTTATCATGTAAAGTTGCAAACTTTACATGCATGCATGGCCCTATAAGCTCCAAAAGGCAAATGCAAGCTCTTTATGAGGTCATACACTCAATAGGGACCTCAATCACTTCAACCACATAGACTTTATACTTCTAATACGTCCATAAGGTCTAGATCTGAAGTCCTTTCGGATCATAGAGCACAAACACATGGAGTTTGGTGTTTTAGGGCTTGAAAACCACCAATTAGGGAGAAAAAGGGGATCTAATGAACTAGTGATCAAGGTAGGGACTTTTCTACCTGAATGGAAGCCTCTTGCAGGGTAGATGTCGGATCTAATTCCCCTCCTTGCACTCTTCCACCTCCTTCTTCTTCTCTTAAGATTCAAACTTCCTTCACAAGGCCAAAATCACTCACAAGGACAAAAAGGGGGCTAGGGTTTCGCTCTACAGCTCTCTGGAAGTGTTAGGGACAAGGGAGGATGAGTTAGAGTGTTTAAATAGGGTGAAAACACCCGGGTTAGGGTTTCTGCCCAAACAGGGCCTACTCGCCGAGTCCGGGAACCGACTCGCCGAGTCCAAAGCTTAGACCCTGCATCTCATCCCGCTTCTACTCGGCGAGTTGGTCCTTCAACTCGCCAAGTCCAAGGCAAAATGCAGCACATAATAAATATTAATTACAAGTAATACGTACCTGGAACCAGGTGCTACAAATCTCCCCCACTTATTTTTGACTTCGTCCTCGAAGTCTGTTGCTCGATCCTGAAACAGCTCGGGGTAGTGCTCCATCATCTCTTCCACCGACTACTAAGTCCACTCTGATCCCTTCCGGTGCTTCCATTGCACATTCACGAGTTCCACCCTCTTGTTCCTCAGATCCTTCGACTTCCTTTCGAGGATTGCCACAAGCCGCTCGATGTAATTCAGGTTGTCATCGACCTAAGTATCCTCCAAAGGCACCACTGCCGAGTCATCCACCAAACACTTCCACAACTGAGAGACGTGGAACGTGTTGTGGATTTGGCTGAGTTCGGCTGGCAGATCCAACCTATACGCCGCCTTGCCCACCCGGGCTACAACATTGAATGGCCCGATGTACCTTGGGCCCAACTTATCTCGCCTTCTGAATCGGATGACGCCTTTCCATGGCGACACCTTCAGAAGAACCATATCCCCGAATTGGAATTCCACGTCTGAACGGCACTTATCGGTATAACTTTTCTGCCGACTCTATGCAGTCTGAAGCCTGCTCCGAACCTGCTGAATTCTCTCGGTCGTCTTGAGCACCACTTCGGTGCTCCCCATGACCCTCTAGCCAACTTCACCCCAACATATCGGGGTCCGCACCTCCGACCGTACAACATCTCGAAGGGAGGACGGTAAATACTTGCGTGATAGCTGTTGTTATATGAGAACTCAGCTAGAGGAAGATAGGTATCCCCACTACCACCGAAGTCTAGCACGCACGCCCACAACATATCCTCCAGAGACTGGATGGTCCGCTCCCTCTGACCATCTGTCTGCGGGTGAAAGGCGGTGCTAAAATGCAGACAAGTGCCCAACTCGTCATGAAACTTCTTTAAAAACCTTGAAGCAAAACGCACATCCCTGTCTGAAATCACTGATACTGGCACCCCGTGCAGCGCCACTATCTCCCTGATATAGATGTCGGCCAACTTTTCGGCCGATATGCTCTCCTGAATCGGAATAAAATGGGCGCCCTTGGTCAATCGATCCACGATGACCCATATCGAATCCACTCCTCGCGTGGTCCTGGGAAGCCTCGTGATAAAATCCATCGTAATATCTTCCCATTTCCACAACGAGATGTCCAACGGCTGCATCTTTCCGTGCGGTCTCTGATGCTCGGCCTTGACCTTCCTGCAGGTCAAACACCGCTCAACGTACCAAGCCACATCCTGCTTCATGCAGGGCCACCAATAGTCTAGACAAAGATCCCTATACATCTTCGTTGCCCCGGGATGAATGGAGAATCGGGATTTGTGCGCCTCCTCCATCAAGACCTGGCGCACGCCTCCGTGATATGGCACCCACACCCTACGTTGTAGTGTCAATAATCCTCGGCTATCATAATCGAAGGAGGTAACCTGACCCACTATCCACTCGCTCTTCCGATGTTCCTCCTTCATAGCCTCCTGCTAAGCTTCCCGAATCTGCTCTAATAGGGGAGTCACCACCGTCATCCTCATGCACACGCCTCTGATTGGCGCTGCCTTGCGACTAAGCGCATTGTCCACCACATTGGCCTTCCATGGGTGATAAAGGATCTCGCAATCATAATCCTTCATGACATCCAACCACCGATGCTGTCTCATGTTCAGATTCGGCTGATCCATGAGGTACCTCAAACTCTTGTGGTCCGTGTAAGCTCCAAAAGGCCCTATAAGCTCCGAAAGGCAAATTCAAGCTCTTTATGAGGTCATACACTCAATAGGGACCTCAATCACTTCAACCACATAGACTTTATATTTCTAATACGTCCATAAGGTCTAGATCTGAAGTCCTTTCGGATCATAGAGCACAAACACATGGAGTTTGGTGTTTTAGGGCTTGAAAACCACCAATTAGGGACAAAAAGGGGATCTAATGAACTAGTGATCAAGGTAGGGATTTTTCTACCTGAATTGAAGCCTCTTGCAGGGTAGATGTCGGATCTACTTCCCCTCCTTGCACTCTTCCACCTTCTTCTTCTTCTCTTAAGCTTCAAACTTCCTTCACAAGGCCAAAATCACTCACAAGGACAAAAGGGGGCTAGGGTTTCGCTCTACAGCTCTCTGGAAGTGTTAGGGAAAAGGGAGGCCGAGTTAGAGTGTTTAAATAGGGTGAAAACACCCGAGTTAGGGTTTTTGCCCAAACAGGGCCTACTCGCCGAGTCCAAATCTTAGACTCGGCGTCTCATCCTGCTTTTACTCGGTGAGTTGGTCCTTCAACTCGCCGAGTCCAGTGCAAAATGCAGCATATAAGAAATATTAATTACAAGGAATACGTACCAGGAACCAGGTGCTACATATATATATATATATATATATATATATATATATATATATATATATAGAGAGAGAGAGAGAGAGAGAGAAAGAGAGAGAGAGAGAGAGGGAAAGGGAGAGAATTATGTGATGACTCTTTTTTCGGTGATTACTCAGAGAACACCTTAAAAATTTGAAAAGAAAATAAAAAAATAATAATCATAAAATCGAACATAATACTATATTGGAGAGAAAAAAAAATTGATCGTTAAAATTGAATCATGGATCATTTTTATAATCCATAATTTACTTTTTATGATCCAAAAAATCCAATTTTTTTCTCTCCAATATAGTACTGTGCTCGATTTTATGATTTGTATTTTTTTCAATTTTTTAAAGGTGTTCTTAAGAGTCCTCAACGAAAAAAGAGTTTGCAACCGAACCGAAACCTATATATATATATATATATATATATATATATATATATATATATATATATATATATATATATATATATATATATATAAATGATCAACGGCCAAAGAAATAGATGTATACTTTTACTTTGGACGCACACATACCAAATTAAATCAAAAAATCGACATCTTACCAAAAAATTCACCTCTTTTTTTTGTTTAAAAAATTTTTAGGCCACATTTTTTTTCAAAAAACACTGAATATACCGTTGTTCTTGATTTTCTGTCCTTTTTCCATAGAGATCTATATTGATATATAAAAAATAAACTTTTTTTTCTAAAAAAAGTCTCACTTCATTTCGTTAGTTTTTTCAATATTTAAGTTTATTTTTATCAAAAAAAAATAATATACCAAAAATATTAATTTTTTGTACTCTATTAATAAACATCAACACCAATTTAAAAAATAAATAAATAAAAATAAAAAAAAATAAACCTCGAATAGTGTAGATTCACACTGTAAATCTAAACTGAAAATATTATAATTTTTAACATTCACAATGTGAAAAAGCTCGAACAATTCAGATTCACATTGTGAATCTGACTTACTATTATGCACATTGTGAATCTAAGAAGGTTATTTCCTAACTAGCATGGCATGAGGATTACATAAGACATAAAAACTAGTAGAAATACATACCTTGTTGTTTCTTGGATTCCTTCAAGACTTTGTGAGCCTAGCACCCCAAATGTTGTGCCTCAAATGCTTCACACAACACTACAACCTTGGAGTAACTAGAGAGAATACTTCTACACTTCAAAATCGGATATGCCCTCACAAGAATACTCTAGGTCCGATTTTCCTAGCTATGGGGTCCCTTTTATAGCGGTGTCACAATAAGGGTTTCATCATGAAGACTCATAATTGTCATGACTCTTCCAATCTCATGAACCATAGGTTTGTAACTCCCATGGACTATCCATGGAGCTCCAAATGGTTATATCCATAACCCATGAACCATGGATCATTTAATCCACTATAAAAGTTTAGATAATTGTCATAATCAACCCCATATATTTAATTAGTTTCAACTTGATCACCAAATTAATATTTGATCAAGACTAATTAAATAAAACTATTATTAATATATTAGAACTTATAATATATTAATAATCATAAGTGCCTTATTCTTTCATTTTTTATATCCAAGTATTGCAATGCCATGCACCCAAATGGACCATGTCGGGTCGGGTCAAGTACATACCAAATAAAGTAATGGACTTAGACACTATATCCAACAGTCTCCCACTTGGATAAGTCTAATAACTATATTTGCAAATATGACTTCAAAATCCGACTAGCAATCGTAGCTCTTTCAAAGTCTCTTGGAACTGAGATGATGATGATACGCCATTTAAGATAAGTGATCATATAATCCTCTGTTCTCATGATATCAGCCGGACAAACACATGGAGCATGGTCTTACTTATTGTCCAACATTTGTTTCTCGATCTCTGAAATGTTTCGACATAGAACTAAATTGAACACATCAATTAGGTTCTAACTGGGCCCGGTACATAAGTCAAAACCAAATCATCGAGGGGCCCAGATATCGCTTCTATTTCTAGAAGGAACAAATAAACTTCGACTGATATGCTTGTACTAACTACTTGTTGAACTATACACAAAGGCACGTTTTATAACATCAAGTTACCAATGCGTTTTTGTACAATCAATGAATAACCAACTTATAGTCAACAACTTATATCTCTAGGTTTGAAGATTTATATGATATTACCATCTCACGATCACTCGAGATAAATTCCATGAAGTGATGCAAGTGAGCGTGGGTTGAATCCAATACTCAGGCCTTATAAGTACTCATGAATGTTGTAGTAACCACTTCATTGTCTAAAGCACTTTAGACAAATCATACAAGCCAAATTCATGACATTCTTGATTCATATCTACTTCCAACATATGACTGACTGTGGATGGTTTGAATAACATAGTCATTCAGGAAGAATGGTCTAGTTATTCTGGAAGTCAAAACATGCAAAGTGAAACACAAGAAAAATACTTAATCCTATATGGCCCCAACACTTAGGTGTAAATAAAACAACTTTTATCTAAGCACCGTATTGATTACTCATTATTTATGTTTCGATTTATCAACTTAATACTTGAATTAAAACAATAGTCATGTCATGCTCCAAGCATGCACACTATGTTTTTCCAAACAACAGTTATGACATACTCCAAGTATGCATACTATGTTTACATATGGTCCTCTCTTTGTGAAATAGATCAATTGACAATATTCTAATGATGCTCATTTCATAATTTCAATCCTTGTTGTAAATGCAATAATACCAAACTCTTGCCATTTACTGTAATCTGTTAGATTCTAAACTTATATGCAATGATCCCCTTGTAATGACTGCGCACAGAAGTCACAAAGACTTGGCAACAGACAAAGTATTCCAATGGAAAACAATTCCATGGAAATTAACTCTCAAATTCAAAGTACATTCCTTTGAACATCCTTCTTTGCATTAAGTTCTTTAATCTTACACAGATTCAAAGAATAACTTCTACCTATGGAAACAATTCCATATTGCCATTTTGACCATCACTTTTGAACAAGAGTTTCCTCTTTTCAAAATATGTCAATATGGTCCTTACTCTATACTTCCAATTGTCCATGAGTAACCAATCTTTGGTAAACCTCAAATTGTCCTCGACAATTGCTTAATCATTTTAGTCATATCCACTTCTATTTCTTTTCCCTTTCAATGTTCTAGGCATTTGGAAAATATAGAATGGATAAATTTTATAGCTCATCTAATCGATCCTATACCCGAAGCATATGGAACACGATTCATGCTATAAAATTTTTATTTGCCATATTTTCATAATTCGAACTATGAAGAGGTATGCCGTAATCATAATCGAATTTTGAGAACGCAACATATATAGAATTTCCTTATGTTGAACAATTCCAACATAACATTCATATATATATCGTTGACTAAAGTTGATTAAAATCTCAATCTAAGCTTGTAGAATTGGAATGAAGTACAAATTTCTCTCCCTTAATTTTAGCAAAACAACTTTTTCAAGGCGAATTGAAACTTTTGTTTTCTATAATTAATATTGCTGACTTGCAACACTTAACATAATAATCATACTCCCACTAGCATAATGATTATTATCTTACTAGCATAATCACTTATGCTCCCACTAGCTTTGACATGTATCCAGAGATTAGCTGGACTTTTAGAAACCAACACTTTATTGACTTTCTTACCAAAGTTCAGATTTATGATACCCAATTGCTTTGATAAGACTTTATCAAAATCATACACCTTTCCTTAGATAGCTCACTTGTGTGTATAAACAATTATGAATAGGGATGTCGTAATCAAAATGTTTAGACCTTTTGTCATTCTCACAATTGCTACCTACTCAAAATCTTCTTAGTGAAAGAGTTTCCTTACCATCATTTTCATGAATCGGAGAGAAACATTATGACACTTAGATTTTTATGGTGTATGTGTTCCTATCCATGTGAATTTGTCATAACCATAATCACACGACAAGGTTAGTGACAAATCCAAACTCATATAGACTGAACTTGTTTAATCTTAATTTCTTGCCACCTGGTAGCACAATGCCCACCATTGCTTCCGGGTTGTTATGCAAACAATTGAGAACTCATAGAACTCATAAGCATAATCAACTTTTAACTGGAATAGACACAAAACTAAGAATATGTAAACATGATAGGTTACAAACCTCAAGTCGTGGGCTAGTGATTAACAAAACTCTTGATTAGTTCTTGAAACTATTTCAGAATATTTTAGACTCCCACTGTCCTCTTGACATATAAGATTTCTTTTTGTCAAGAACCATTCCTTGACAAAACAAATATTCAAGAGCGAGTGCGGATTCTTATCCAGTTAAACACTTCTCACTATTGGTCTTAGCTGGTCTTTGTTTTATCCAAAATATCACAACTTACCAATCTCAAATGTACAAGAATAGGAAACATCTTACTCTACATTTGACAAGTGTTATGAACTTTCTAAAGACTATGTCACTCAAGTTACAATCTTGGAGTATAACTCCAGGATTTGTTTTTGGAACGAAGTATGAATTATCTTTTGATTTAACCATTTCAACAATTCACGATTCCTCTCCTCAGGCAACAAACACACTAAGGTGTCCTTAGAGGATCAATTGTGGTATGGTTCCATAATCACTAAGATAATCACAAAACAAAATACACAAGTACTCTCCCATCTCTTCAGATTGGAGAAACTTTTATCTTTCTGCCTTATTTGATTCTTCTTATTCATTCTGCCATACATTGAAACTTTTCCAATGTTTCAGAATTACACTTAAACTCGTAAGCATAACCATATTTACTAAACTTTAGTAAATCATAACGAATAATCTTATCTACCTTTGTGGTGGACCTGACTAGTGCACAACTTAATGTACCCGATCCTTTAGTCCTTCGCTTGACTCACATGCGGATGTGAACAAGGAATTAGTCTTAATTTACCAAAGATGATAATTCTCATTCATCACACAATACAACTTGCATGATTCCCAGTTTCTATCCAACTGAAACTTGGATGATGAGAATCTTTCCTTATTTGGTAAATTATGACACTACCACTAATGAAAGAATGAAATCCATTTACCCGTATTGCTTACCAATGGAAACATATAAGCAACAACCTTTTTCACAAAATCCATTGTAAGGATACTTAAAATAAATAAAATCAAAACCATTTTCTTTTATTTTAAAACTTTGTGGAACACTTATCCTTACAATCCATTTGTAAAACTTGTTGTTATCTATTCCTAAGCAATATATCATAACTCTTAAGTAACAACTCAAAATTCTAATCACCGAACCATGCGATCGAAATCCATCTTCACGATCAGAATCAGCATATACTTCCTTTAAGGTTCTTCACTCTTCTTTGATTCTTAAAACATCAATATGTGACCCAGTCACATCATGCAATAAGAATCTCAGAATAGAAACTTAGTAAAGTTAGATAATGGACTTTACCTAAAGCAGAGTCAAACATTTGACTTTACTATCCTTATGGACTTTTAGGTAAATTTGGCAGCTTCGCAACCCATGCCCTTCCTTTGGCAACAGAAACATATGGACTCTTTGGAAACGATACACGGGACTCTCACAGACTTAGCCTTTCTCTTTACCATTTTGTCAACCGAGTTGACTATGGCCAATCCCTTTCAATTGGGAAGAGAAAGTTTTTCTGGGACTTCCAATGTTACCATTGTCAATGTCCATGGAAGTTTGGGAAGTTGATCTTCCAATCAAATTTTGCTTTACCAATGCTCCAAATCATTGCTGATTCAGCATCATCAAACAAATAGGTAAGATCATTAAGGGTCATGTCGTGATCTGTCATCAGGGAGTGACCAAGTCAACAGCTAGCTACCTTGAGACTTCGACACCCGACTCTCCCGGCTTGTCAATATGTGATTTAATCTCCAAGACCTAAGCACACATAGACTTTGTTTGCCTATAGGGATTGAGTGACTTAGAACTTATTGGGTCTTGAAACTTATGGGATAGGGAGATTTAATGGAGTAGGTGGAGGAAGTGAAGTATGATTTTCAGTCCCACTAATGCACAACAAATGGATTGATATTTCACCTTGATTGCCATTCGGGATATCATCTTCATTAGGAAGCTTGTTCCTAAAGATTTGGGAAGACCATAGTTGTCCAAACTAGACATCCATAATGGGAGAAATTCAAGTTAGTTGATTTAAAGTCCTTAATATAACACCCAATATGAAATATTAAGGCTAGGACCCAATAACCTATTTATAACTGGAAGAGGGATGCCGTAATCCAAATTATAAAATAGTTAAAGGTAGGTAAATGACTATTTACCAATTTCCACCATGAAAAACGAAATACAATTAAGTTTTAATTGGATTTGAAACTCCTAGATCTTTTGAGATACATTGAACTTTCAATGGCATGTTTAAATCTCGATTGTGCCCTCTCAAGTTTGTGACTGGGATGCCGAGGATCACAAACAAGGTGTGAATAACCATTCAAAATGACTTGGTACCCTCAACAATATTACCTAATCGATGTCTCGGTTAACCACACATGCTCCACCGATCTATAATAAAGTCAAGTTACCCTTTGCCACACTTACTAGTCCATGTTAGTGTGCCGGTTAACCACACACGCTCCACTAACGACTTGGTAAGGTACAAAGTGTAATTTTATGGGCTAGCACCAATTTCACATTTTCCTAAAGTAACTAAGATTGAGAATTTATAATGTATAGTTACTTTATAATTCATTATACTTTTAATGAGTACATAAAGTCATATCCTACCCGTTCGGCTAACGACCCTCCACCGATTAAGGAAGCGGTGGGAGAGAGTGGACACCCATTAAGTCACCATTTTATAGGCAACAACCTTATACCCCCCTTATAGACCGGCTTCGTGAATGAGGCCTACTAATGGTAAGAATGACATATTCTTATACATATCTATATAATAAAATTATAATAATAGTATAAGTGTTGATTTTTAAACTTTTTAAAAATCTAAGGTTTAATTTGGAATTAAAGTATTAAAGTGTAAGACTTTTTCAAATTCCAAAACTTGAGGGCAAAATTTGAAACTATTCCAAGTCTTTTCAATTTGTAACTTATGAGTTTTAATGGTTCATAAAAATGAAGACTCTTCATTTTATGAAACCTCTTTAGTTCTTTAATCACAATTTAAAGAAGTGACTTTTGGTTATCCATAACTTGAGGATAAGTTATGGACACCATCATTGCTATTAAGATCATGAATTAAACACACATGGAGGTTACACATAATTCCTATGATCTTCTAAAACTCATAAGAATACAAATTCATGTCAAGCAATTTCAAGAAATCATATTAACACATATAATACTTGAAAATTGATAAAAGTCAAGTGAAATGGGTTAACATAATCATTATCACTTTGAAAAACAGGTTTTACAAGTCCAAAATAGATTGGGATAATGATTTTAATCCATTTCCAGCAACAAAACTTGAAAAAACTGCCCAGTACGCTCCTACTCGTCGAGTGTATGATCCTACTCGACTAGTAGGATGAATTTGTTCATGGACTCGGCGAGTCCTCCCCATGAACTCGGCGAGTCCAGTCGTCAGAGTGCAAAATTTTCGATTTTTAAGCAGTTTTGCATCAAGTATACAGAAAACAATCCTAGGCTCTAATACCACTGATGGGTATTCAGCTTTCTAACACTTCCTAAGTGTACATGCAACCCTAATAACCTTGAATCTATGTTTTCTCTATATACATGCAAATTTCTTTTTCAAGGTTATTTCCTAACTAGCATGGCACGGGGATTACACAAGACATAGAAACTAGTAGAAATACATACCTTGTTGTTGCTTGGATTCCTTCAAGACTTTGTGAGCCTAGCACCCCAAATGTTGTGCCTTAAATGCTTCACACAACACTAAAACCTTGGAATAACTAGAGAGAATAATTCTACACTTCAAAATCGGCTATGCCCTCACAAGAATACTCTAGGTCCGATTTTCCTAGCCAAGGGGTCCATTTTATAGTGGTGTCACAATTAGTGTTTC
Organism: Lactuca serriola; assembly: GCF_051521515.1. Lineage (NCBI taxonomy): Eukaryota > Viridiplantae > Streptophyta > Magnoliopsida > Asterales > Asteraceae > Lactuca > Lactuca serriola. Next base: position 349,203,935 of record NC_136411.1, read on the forward strand.
ATCATGAAGACTCATAATTGTCATGACTCTTCCATTCTCATGAACCATGGGTTTGTAACTCCCATGGACTATCCATGGAGCTCCAAATGGTTATATCCATAACCCATAAACCATGGATCATTTAATCCACTATAAAAGTTTAGATGATTGTCATAATCAACCCCATATATTTAATTAGTTTCAACTTGATCACCAAATTAATACTTAAATTAATATTTGATCAAGACTAATTAAATAATACTATTATTAATATATTAGAACTTATAATATATTAATAATCATAAGTGCCTTATTCTCTCATTTTGTCTATCCAAGTATTGCAATGTCATGCAACCCTAATGGACCATGCCGGGTCGGGTCAAGTACATACCAAATAAAGTTATGGACTTAGACACTATATCCAACAGATTCAAACTGTGAATCTAAATTATAAATATTTCAATTTTTAACATTCGCAATGTGGAAAAGCTTCGATCAGTTCAGATTCACATTGTGAATCTAAATTATAAATATTTCAATTATGCACACTGTGAATTTGAGAACATTCACAATGTGAATCTGAACATGTTCACAATATGAATCTGAACTGAAATGTCGTTTTTTTTACATGAATAAGAATCTATGTTTAAAAAGGATAAAGAAACATGAATTTTGATATATTTATTAATTTTTTTCTATAAAAAATAGATTTTAACTTTTCAACATAGAAAATGAAGTGAGTTTTTTTCGAAAAAAAAAATCGTTTTTTTATCGTGAGCAAAGGTATCCTCGGTTATTATTATTTTTTTTTGATAAAATACTTGGCCTAAAAAATTTTTAAAAGAAAAAGTGAGTTTTGTTATAATCCGATGTATGTGCGTCCATTGTAAAAATCTACAACCATTTTTTTGCCGTTGATCGCTTTATATTTCGATGCTTTGGATTGGTTCCTTGGTTTCTTGATTAATAGTGGTTCTCTATTGAACTTTTCCATATATATATATATATATATATATATATATATATATATATATATATATATATATATATATATATATATATAGAGAGAGAGAGAGAGAGAGAGAGAGAGAGAGAGAATCATTTGAGAACTCAAAATTTCTCGAGAACCCGAAAACTAAAGATGGAACATTAGATCAAAAAAAATCAAGATAGAAGGTGGCGTTTTGTAAATAATTAGAAAATTAAAGAGAAGGGGGTATGTTAATTAAATAAGACCAGGGCATTATAGGAAACAACAATATTGTTAAATCGAACATAAACTTTTGATACAGTAAACTTGCAACCCCCCTCCCTATCCCCCCTCTCTCTCTCTCTCTCTCTCTCTCTCTCTCTAAAATGCATGATCTGTGCTCTTTCTCCCGATGATGTTCTTCTCCAATACTTCTGCTCATCAATCTTCTTCTCCAACTCAACGCTAGAGCCTTCATCGATTCGGTTTCCCCCAAAATTAACACCATCGCATTCCAAATCTGAGGATTATTCATCGTTCAACATCTCGTCTCATTACCACCTCCAAATCCAGATCCAATCGATCCAGTTGTCATCAATCGGTAAATCCTCAAACGATCCAGGCTTGATTAACTTCGATCATCAAAAAGATGAAGGTGTGATGTGGTTGGGGTTCAAGGCGTCAACGAAGTTTGTCACCATCGAGGCTCCCAAGGAATTCTACTTCCTCTTCCGTATGTGACGAAGTCGGTCCACTCTTCATACCAGATTTAATCAGGTGTGAAATACTTTACCTCGATGTATCTGTATATGTGTATCGATTGTTTTGTGATGAATGTTTTCCGATTTGTAATTCTATTTCATTGGATTAAAGTTTGTTAGTTGTGAAGTATTTTAATCATCTGATTCGCTAAAGTTGTGAACTATTTTAATCATCTGATCAACATTTGACCTGAACAAAAAACGAAATTTTATTTGTTTCGTTTGATAATATCAATTATAGTTATGAATTCGAGTTTGTTGTTTTAGTTCTCGGTAAGTGTTGTGTTCTGTGGAATTTTAATTTTATAGCATTTTAAATGATTTTACATATTTATAAGTTTTCTGCAGCAACACAGAGAAATAAAGCAACAACAGCCAACAAAAGTCCAAAACCAACATCCTTAAGGGCAAAATGGTCATAAAATAAAAAAATATGTATATCAGGCTCCAGGAGGGAAGAAAGAGCAGCGCTAAGTTGAGAACTACAACCAAATAAATTCCAGGACCAGTAGCACCAATAAGAACCCATTTGGATTGAAACTAACAACATCCGGGGGCAAAATGGTCCAATTCAGGGAAAAGAAAAAAAATCCACAAAAAGCATTACCAGATGCAGATTTGTATGTGCTGAATACCCAACAACCGACTTCTGGAAAGATGAAGGGATGACACTGAGAGGTTAGTTGCATCCGCCAGAAATCTAAATAGTCTTGTTAAACCCACAAGTCAAGTACTCAATAATGAAATTGTCATAAGAAAAACTTTGCCATGTTGAGAGATAGGAGGACATGTAGCGCCCATATTTTGCAATGTTACTTGCAAAAGCTAAAAAAACAATACATTCAAGAAAAACACTTAGTAATAGTTTTCTTCTATCATGGAATAACCAATTTCTCTTTATGACATAGGAAAGGGGCTAACTATTCCTGATTGGAGCTTTTTGCATGGACTTTCTAGTATATTAAAGGTTTGTTATTTTTATTTACTTTATGATGTTCTTTAAAGCATCTAACAAAAAAAAGTCAAAAATAATAAAATAAATACTTAAATTCTTTTTGTTCACAACATAACAATTTTTGAGCATTTGAATTACATGCGATTCACATGTAAATCACAAGTGAATCACATGTGATTCACATGTATATCACAAGTGAATCACTTATGAATGACATGTGATTCACACGTAATTCACATATGAATCACTTCTAATTCATATGTAAATCACAAATGAAGCACATGTGAATTACATGTGATTCACATGTAAATCACATGTGAATCACAAGTAATTCATAAGTGAATTACATGTGAATCACATGTAAATCACATATGAATTACATGTGATTCACATGTACTTCACTTATGAATTACTTGTGATTCACATGTAAATCACATATGAATTACATGTGATTCATATGTAAATAACATGTAATTCACATATGAATTACATGTGATTCTCGTGTAAATCGCAAGTGAATCACATAGGAATTATATGTATATGCACATATGCATTTTGTGTGAGTGTTCTTCGTTAATTATTTTTAATTTTCTTGTGAGTTTCACATTTAAATCTTAAATGATAGAATCACATTTGAATATCACATTATATAATCACATGTGAATCTTACATGATATATACATGTGCATTTTTGTGAGTGTTCTTGCATCAACCAATTTTTTGTTAATTTTCTTGTAGATTTTGAAGAATTTGTGGAAAAGATATTGAAGAGGTGAAAAATGATAAATTGAAGAAAATATGGAAATCTCGATATGAAGAAATGATAACATTGTGAATCTTTGTACTTTTTTCATATTTTATTTTGTATCGAATAAAATACTTGTATTATTTTTTTAGATTGATTAATCAAAATGAGATTTTTTAGAATTTACTTAAAAATATTATAGTATAAGAAATATGCATATATGCACCTAAAACGTTGATTTTTTTGTTAAAAAATACATTTTTGAAAAAAATTGCATGTTTTATAAAAATCACAGTTTTTTTTTTCTTTTTTCGAAAAAAATGCAGTTTTTCTGAAAAAAATGTAGTTTTATTTTTTGAAAACAAAGATTCAGTTTTGTAAATTTTTTTTTTTGAAAAGTTCATCTTTTTTGAAAAAAAAAATTAAAAAATCTCAACTTTTTAAAATATTCAAATATTTTTTAAGTAAATCCGAAATTTTTAGTTATGTTGTTAATTTTTAGACATTTATGTTAATATATTAAATAACACAAAAAAATTAAACATTAAATGAGATTGGTAAGATGACAATCATGTCCTTAACGAATTATTTTTGATCCAACACTCTACTTTTAGTTCTCGGGTTCTCGGGAAACTTTGAGTGCTCAACCGATCTCAACCGTATATATATATATATATATATATATATATATATATATATATATATATATATATATATATATATATATATATATATATACACACACGGTTGAGATCGGTTGAGCACTCAAAGTTTCCCGAGAACCCGAGAACTAAAACTAGAGTATATATATATATATATATATATATATATATATATATATATATATATATATATATATATATATATATATATATATACGGTTGAGATCGGTTGAGCACTCAAAGTTTCCCGAGAACCCGAGAACTAAAAGTAGAGTGTTGGATCAAAAGTAATTCCTTAAGGACATGATTGTCATATATATATATATATATATATATATATATATATATATATATATATATATATATATATATATATATATATATATATATATATATATATATACGGTTGAGATCGGTTGAGCACTCAAAGTTTCCCGAGAACCCGAGAACTAAAAGTAGAGTGTTGGATCAAAAGTAATTCCTTAAGGACATGATTGTCATATATATATATATATATATATATATATATATATATATATATATATATATATATATATATTAAATGAATGTTTTTTTGTCACATGTCAATTTCTCATGAGTTTTGACACTTGTCATTTTGTGGTATTTTGGAAATAAATATTATCCACTCGTCAATTTTTGGTTTGTTTCAATTTTTAAAATAAAAGTCATATTCTTATATATGTAAAATATTATATATATATATATATATATATATATATATATATATATTAAATTGCACTAAATACATTTTTTTTCTTATTTTAAAGTTGTACATTAAAAAATATTTATGTTTACATTTTAATGTTTAATCTTTTTTTAAATCAACCTGTGTAATACACGGGTCTCACACCTACTATATATATATATATATATATATATATATATATATATATATATATATATATATATATATATATATATATATATAAAGGGAATATACATTACAGCCCTACCTAAGCTTAGGTACTAAACCTCTTTAAAATACATTGTTTTACTATATAAATATTACGGTTAATAGATTCACGATTAATACTTCAAGATGTAAATTCAAGATCGACACAATTGGGTTTAGGGTTTAGTGTTTAGATTTAGGGTTTAGGGTTTAGCTTTAGTGTTTAGGGTTTAAATTTAGGGTTTAGGTTTAGGTTTAGGGTTTAGTAATGTTCACTTGGATGAAGTATTAAATGATAATTGAGGAAAGAAAACGGAGATGATAAAACGATAATGAAATAAAGAAATGTTATGGAGAATGATATATTTACCAAGTGAAACCAAATCGGGTATATTTAGCATGTTAAAACGACATATTTTAGAGGTTTAGTACCTAAGCTTAGGTGGGCATGTAATGTATATTCCCTATCCCCATATATATATATATATATATATATATATATATATATATATATATATATATATATATATATATGTTTGTGTGAATAAAAAGAAATAAATGTGACACCCCAAAACCAGAACGGCGGAATCGTTCAAGGGAGGATGACTTCATGTAGTATCATAACAGTTGAGTAAATAGTAAAGAAAGCAAACACAACCACCATATTATAATTTAAAAAGTTACATTGTTGCTTGTAATATATGTTTCAAAAGAAATTACATTATGATGATATAATAAGTTTGAAAATTGACGCCTTAGCATCCCTTCCCCAAAAGCTGTTGTTTACCTGTATTACTGAATTCTTGAGAAATACAAATAGTTTTGAAAAAGTGTCAATAATTAAGTTGGTGAGTTCATAAACATTTTTGTATAAGAATTGTAAGCCTTTTTGTATAAAGTAACTGAGTTTGTTTCTAGAAAATCCATAATTTTCCATAAATAAATGGTAGTTTTAAAAGTTCCAAAAACTAGAATGCATAAGTATTTTGCATACCTAATACTGTGTAAGTAGGTCTATATATGTATATATACACCCCTAAGGCGTTTGATAGCCTTGTAAACCAAAATGTTTTAATACTTCATGTGAGTTTTATAACCGTACTATTGACCCAGACTGCCTGTAACACCGTTCTTCAGGCGTTGGAGTGTTATGATGTTTGTCACCCTAGACCTTCCGGTCTAACTGTAGCTAACAGTTTAGGTGCGGGATTGTCAATCCCGTATAAATCTATACACAAGTATCACGCTCTCCCTACAAGAGAATATGGTTTATAACAAAGGACTTGAAATGCGTACTTGAAAGTACATGAAGTCAAATGTCTCACTAAAGTTAGTATCAAATAGATTTACGTATGAGAAGTCCATTTTTCTTGTAAACGTGAGTATTTCCTCTTTATAGTGTTTATAATATGTAAAATATCATGAATATCTTGTAAACTATAACTATTATAGTTTTTCAAAAAGTGTGTTTCATTTGAATGATAAACCTTGGTGTATTATCAATTTTGCACATAAAGTATAACATTTGTAATAACGTTATTTTACTTATTTAACATTTATACACAAAACGTACATAAAGCGTTAGAAACTGTATGTAACGATTTGCATTTTAACATAAATTTTTTATGCGTTTCACTTGTATTTTCCCCTTAAAATATAGTAAATACGAGAAAATATAGGGGTGTGAATTCACCTGGTAAGTGTGATGATTTGAAGAAAACGAGACTTTTCTCGGGCAGCACTTCGACCGGAAAGTGAAAAAATTTCTCGGGAGTTTTGGAGCTTCGAACCTTCGTCGGAGCTTGGATACTTAACCGGGGCGTCGGTGTAGTTTTTGGGAGGCTCGAGAGTGAGAAATATGTGAGAGAAGTTGGAAATTGGCAAAGAAGTTCGGAAGCCTCACATCTTATTTATAGGGGTGGGAACCAACCTTGAACGCGAGGCGTTCCGCAACGCAGGGTGTTCCCTTGTACGCGGCGCGTTCGTCAGGCATGACGTCTTCGTCGGATACCGGACTTCGGATGGGACGGGCTAGAAGGCTATACGGGAGACATGGTCAATCCAAGGCCCTATGCTGCGAACACGATGTGTTCCTTCGGAACCCAGGGCGTTCCCTTCAGACCAGCCTCGTAGTATGTTCCCTGATCTTTGAAATTCCGTTACTTTCGCGTACGAGCTCCATTTTTTGATGTTCTTTATATCTCCGCATAGGTGAGATTATGCTCTACAACTTTTGTTTAGACTTCGTCGGCAAATTTCGAATTTATTTTTAATTATATATTTTTAATTGGCCGGGACAGGAAAAGTCCATTAAAAATTCATAACTTCTTCATGTGACGTCCATTTTCGTCTGTCTTTTTACCGTTGTACTACTATTGTCGAGATCGTCAATTCTCGTTTAGGTTGTGTCGGCTAAATATCGCTCGGTCTTTATTTCGAGTTTTTAGTTGTCTACTGCTATTCCGAAACTTAGAAAAATCATAACTTCCTCATACGAAGTCAGATTTGGACGTTCTTTTTATGTACGTTCATGGTTTAACCTAATTTAAGACTTTCGTTTAGATTTCTAAGGCTAAAAAGTATTTTATTGAAATTTCACTTTTCACACTTAACAGTGTTTTACCGGTTTTGATGTGTATCCTTGATTGGTCATAACTTCTTCGTTATAACTTGGATTTGAGTGTTCTTTATATTTCTGAAAACCTTGACACGATATCTATCATTTTATGTATCCCAATTGAGACTTTTTAACATTTCATTTCTGACGCTATTTTTAGTTATTAATTCAAAAATAGATTACAATACTTAGGTCATTACATTACCTTGAAATATCGGGTTGTCACATCATTGCCCGTTAGAGAGAGTTTCGTCCTGAAACTTATTCTAAGATAAGTATTTATGGAGTAGGGAAAAGATGCGAGTATTTTTGTTTCATCTGATCTTCGCGCTCCCAGGTGTATCCAGATCCTCTCTTGGCATTCCAGTGGACCTTCACAATGGGTATGTGAATTTGTTTTGTTCTTTTAATTTCCCTATCCATGATTTCTACTAGTTCTTCTATGAAGTGGAGACTCGTTGATTTCGATTTCATCCAGTAGGGCGACGAGGGTCTCATCGGACAAGCACTTATTTAAGTTTGACACATGAAAGGTAGGAAGTACGTTATTGAGTTCCTGCAGTAATCGAAGCTTGTATGCTACCGGGCCGATCCTGGCAAGGATCTCGAATGGTTCGATATACCTTGGATTTAGTTTCCCACGTTTTCAAAACGTATTAATCCCTTCAAGGGTGAGACCTTCAATAGTACTCGGTCCCCAAACTGAAATTCTAAGGGCTTCTCTCTTTTGTCCGCATAACTCTTTTGTCTATCTCTGGAAGCTTTTAGTCGTCCCCGGATTTGGACAATCCTCTCGGTTGTTTCTCTTATGATTTCCGGGCATGTGAGAGTGCTGTCAGGTACTTTTCCTCTAGCTAGTTGCGTGTCACCCACTTCAGCCGAACACAGAGGTGATCTGCACTTACGGCCATATAGGGCTTCGAATGGAGCAACCTTAATGCTAGTGTGATAGCTATTGTTGTACGAGAACTCGAATACTGGTAAATGGGTATCCCATTCCTTACCAAAATTGATCACACAAGCTCTTAGCATATCTTCCAATGTTTGAATGGTCCCCTCATTCTAACCATCGGTTTGTGGATGCTAAGCGGTACTCATGCCTAGTCTCGTCCCTAGAGATTTTTGAAGTGACTGCCAGAACCGTGAGGTGAATCTACTATCTCTGTCTGAGATAATGGATATTGGTACACCATGCAGTCGCACAATCTCTCTGATGTAATTTCGAGCTAGTTTCTCCATCTTTTCAGTTTCCCTTATTGGTAGGAAGTGCACGGATTTGGTTAATCTGTCAACGATCACCTAGATGGTGTCAAGTCCACCCGCTGTTTTGGGTAACTTGGTTATGAAGTCCATGGTTATCCACTCTCACTTCCACTCCGGTATTTCAGGTTGTTGTAACAATCCCGAGGGCTTTTGGTACTCTACTTTGACTTTGGCGCAAGTCAAACACTTCCCTACATAGGCAGCAATTTCGGCTTTCATGTTCGGCCACCGATACAATTTCTAGAGGTCCATATACATCTTGTCTGAACCGGGATGCACAGAGTATTGAGTCTTATGAGCCTTATTCATGACAACGTCTCTGAATCCACCAAACTTCGGTGTCCAGATCCAATTCATGAAGTAACGAACTCCGTCACCCTTGACTTCAAGATTCTTATCCATTCCTCTTAAGGCTTCACCAGCCACATTTTCGGTTTTCAAGGCTTCCATTTGAGCTTCCTTGATTTGCGTGGACAGGTGTGAATGGATCGTCATGGTTAAGGATTTCACTCGGCTGCCCGAGTATTCCTTTCGACTGAGAGCATCAGCTACTACATTAGCTTTTTCCCTGATGATAACAAATCTCGCATTCGTAATCGCTCAGTAGTTCAAACCATCGTCTCTGTCTCATGTTGAGTTCTTTTTGGTTGAGAATATGTTGAAGGCTCTTATGATCGATGAAGATTGTGCATTTTGCGCCGTAGAGATAGTGTCTCCAGATCTTTAGAGCGAAAACGACTGCTCCCAATTCAAGGTCGTGGGTAGTGTAGTTGACTTCGTGCGTCTTGATTTGTCTCGAGGCGTATGCAAGACCTTTCCTCGTTGCATTAGAATACATCCAAGACCTTGGTTTGATGCATCGCAATAGACCACAAAGTCTTATGTTCCCTCGGGCAGGGATAATATAGGTGCGCTGCATAGGGCTTGTTTTAGTGTTTGGAATGCAACGTCTTGCTTTTATCTCCAGTTGTAGGTTACACTCTTTTGAGTCAGGGCGGTAAGTGGTTTGGAAATCTTTGAGAAGTTTTGTATGAATCTTCGATAATAGCCGGTAAGGCCCAAGAATTGTCGGATTTCTGTTGGAGTTCTTGGAGTTGACCAGTTCTCGATTGCCTTGATTTTGTAAGGGTCCACATGTATCCCTTCTTTGCTGACCATATGACCTAGGAAATCTACTTTCCGAATCCATAATTCGCACTTTGAGAATTTTGCGTATAACTTCTCTGCCCTTAATGTTTCCAAGACCTGCCGGAGGCGTTGACTATGTTCTTCTTTACTCTTCGAATAGATGAGTATATCATCTATGAATACGATCACAAATTTGTCTAGGAAAGGACGACATAATCGGTTCATTAAGTCTATGAACACCGCCGGTGCATTTTTTAATCCAAAGGGCATCACTACAAACTCATAGTGACCATAACGAGTTCAGAATGTCGTCTTGGGAACATCTCCTTCCAGGACTCGCAGCTGGTGATACCCGGATCTTAAATCTGTTGGATAAGGTGTCTAAGTCCATAACTATATTTGGTGTGTACTTGACCCGACCCGGCATGGTCCATTTGGGTTACATGGCAACATGCATTTGGATAAACTAAAATGAGATAAATAACACTTATGGTTTATTAATATATTATAAGTTTTAATATATTAATAATATATTTAATTAGTATTGATCAAGAATTAATCTAGAATTAATTAAGTGATCAAAATATGACTAATTAAATATATGAATTGATTATGTAAATCATTCATAACTTGTATAGTGGGCTAATGCTCCATGGATTATCAAGTTGGGTTAAAACCTATAGGATGCTCCATGGTAGTTACAAACCCATGGATCATGGAAAAGAAGAGTCATTTCACATTAGGGTTTACATGGTGTAACCCTAGATGTGACACACTATATAAAGAACATGTTGTCATCCAAAATCGGCTACACTAAGAAAAGAAGAGGGCAAGCTGATTTTAGAAGTGTTATACATTCTCTCAAAGTTATTCCAAATCACTTGGTGTTGTGTGAAACATTTGAGCCATCACACTTGGGGTGCTAGGATCTCAAGGTTTTCAAAGAATCAAATCAACTACAAGGTATGTAATTCTAGCCATCTTTTATGTTAAAAGTTCCCCATGTATGCTAGATAGGATTATGAACCTTGGAAATCATATTTTGCATGTATTTTAGACAAACATAGATCCATGGTTTTCTAGGGTTTCATGTACACTTAGGGGTGTTAGAATGCTCAAAACCCATCAGTGGTATCAAAGCCTAGTCTTGTTTGTTAATACTTGATGCAAAATAGTGTAAAAATCGAATTTTTGAGCTGTCTGCACAGGGGACTCGACGAGTCCATGGGGGGACTCGACGAGTCCAAGTGAAACTTCAACCAACTCGGCGAGTCAGTTCGTGCACTCGACGAGTTGGCCAGGCAGAGTGCAGAATTTCGATTTTTGCTGCTGGAAATGGACTTGAAACATTACCCTAAACTGTTTTGGTGTTGTAAAACTTGTTTTAGATTGTGTAATGATTGTTCTAATCCATTTACAATGGCTAATATCAAAATTACATGATTATATGTGTTCATATGTTCTTGAAATATGAATATTCATGTTCTTATGAGTTCTTTATAGATCATAGGAATTACTTGTTTAATGCTTAATGCATGATCTTTATGTGTTTTAAGGAGTCCATAAATTGTCCTCAAGTTATGGATAACCAAAAGTCACTTTGTGTTAAACCCATTAAAAGAACACATAAGTTACAAAAATGAAGAGTCTTCATTTTAATAACTCATAAGTTATGCATTGAAGAGTTTTGTTAAGTTACAAAATTTGCCCTCAAGTTTTGGAACACGTAAAGTTATCTTAATAAACTTTAGTTCCAACCCCTATATTTTTAAAAGTTAAAAATCAACCCTTATACTTTATAATATTATAAGTTAATAATATATATATATATATATATATATATATATATATATATATATATATATATATATGTATGTATAAGAAAAAGTCGTCTTACCATTAGTAGGCCTCATTCACGAAGCCGGTCTATAAGGGGGTATACGGTTGTTGCCTATAAAACGGCAGCTTAATGGGTGTCCACTCTCACCCACCGCTTCCTTGATCGGTGGAGAGTCGTTAGCCGAACGGGTAGGACAAGGACTTATAAAATTCTCATTAAAAGTATGATGAATATTATAAAGTAACTAAATGTTTTATTAAATTCCCAATCTTATTTACTTTACACTAATGTTTTATTAAATGTGTTACTTTACACCCACCAATCTTAGTTACTTTAAATTCCCAATCTTAGTTACTTTAGGAAAATGTGAATAAGGTGCTAATCCATGAAATTACACTTTACACTTTGTTTAAGTCGTTAGTGTAGCGTGTGTGGTTAACCGACACACTAACTTGGACTTAACAAGGTAGGTAAAGGGTGACTTAAGGTTTATTATAGGTTGCTGGAGCGCGTGTAGTTAACCGACACATCGATTGAGTGATAAACTTTAAAGGTACCAAGTAATTTGCATGGTTACTTCACACCTCTGAAAAGTTCATTGAATCTCAAAAGAATCTAGGAATTTCTAAGAACCAATTAAAACCTAATAATTTATATTTCGGTTTTTGGTGGAAATTTGTGACTCGTCATTCACCTACCTTTTAAATATGTTATAGCTTAGATTACGACATCAGTCTTCTAAGTTATAATGTATTATGATTGGATCCTAGCCTTAATATTACATTTGGGTGTTTTATTAAGGACTATCTTTATATCTAAACTAAACTTGTTCTCTTCTTTTTCAGATGTCTTCCAACAACACTGCTTCTGGCTCAAACCCTACTGGCTCATTTTCCCTCATGAACCTATGTGGGAGGATCATCTTTGATGGTTCCAACTTCATGGGTTGGATCCGGAACATCAGGATGGTGACTCGCTACGAGGACAAGGAATATGTCCTTGATAAGGAGCTAAAGGAGATCGATGAGTCCACTGCTACTCCCCAAGAGATCGCTGACTTTCGGACTCATGAAAGAGATGCCACCAAAGTGGCATGCATCATGATGACCACCATGACAGTTGAACTCCAAAAATCCTATGAGGACTACTACCCTTTTGAGATGCACCAAGATATGATGGAAAGATACCATCAGAGTGCTCATCAAGAGCGGTATGAAATAATCTCCTCCATGATAACAACCAGGATGAAGGATGGAGAATCCGTCACGAGCCACATGCAGAAAATGCAAAGGTATGTTGATCGTTTACTGATGCTTAATGTGAACTTCCCTGAGGAGCTTGCAATAGATATTATTTTGCACTCCTTACCCTCGTGTTATGATCAATTCTTCATGACATACCACATGAACAAGGAAGAAGTCACACTCAAAAAACTTCAGGGACTCCTAAAGACCGCAAAAATAGGTCTTAAACGTAAGTCGGTTGTTACCACTCCTACACCTACTCCAAACTCCGCCCCTGTCCTCGCAATCAGGAAAGGTAGAGGGAAGAAGAGGAAGAGACCTTTGAAGGGTACAAAGGGTAAGAACCTTGATGGCTCTTCTTCAAGTGGAACCAAGAAAGGTTTCGTCACTCCTTCTTCTGACCCAAAAGAGTTTGAATGCTTCTATTGCCATGAAAAATCATATTGGAAGTAGAACTGCCCAAAGTACCAGCAAGATGTGAAGGATGGGAAAGTCAAACCTAGTCCTGCAGGTATTTACACTATTCTATCTAATAACTCACCCTATTCTAACTCTTGGGTCCTAGATACCGGTTGTGGTATTCATATCTGTTCTAATTTGCAGGGACTAAGAAGAAGCGAGAATGTGGAGCATAGAAAGATAAACTTGATCATGGGGAATAGGAAAGCTTCATCTGTCACCAAGATTGGAGTTTATTCTTTGTTGCTAAGTAGTGGGTTTACTTTAGATTTGAATAAATGTTGTTATTTTCCAGAAATGGCAAGAAATATTATTTCCTTTCATGCTTTGTACAAACAAGGGTTTACCTTTTCTTTTGATAATGAAATTGGTGGAATAAATGATTTCTTTAATAATGTTCTTTATTTTAAAGCATTGCCTTGTGATGGTGTGTATAAAGTTGTATCTGTTGTAGATAATCTAGGAAATAATGTGTTGTGTATTGATTCTTCTAGTAATAATAACTTGGATAAAGCATCGTTATGGCATTGTCGTCTTGGACATGTGAGCAAGAAACGCATAGGCCAACTCCAAAATGATGGAGTCTTGGAGTCATTTGACCTAAAGTCAGACGACAGTTGTGAATCATGCTTACTTGCAAAAATGACAAAGTCACCCTTCACTGGTTCTTGTGCTAGGGGTTAAGGTTCGTTGGATCTGGTACACACAGATGTATGGACCCTTCAAATCTGCCACAAGGGATGCTAATCGTTATTATTTGACTTTTACTGATGATTATAGTAGATATGGATATGTCTATTTAATCAAGCGTAAGTCAGAGACTTTTGAAATGTTTAAAGAGTTTAAACAGGAAGTTGAGAATCAATTGGGTAGGAACATTAAGATGCTTCGATTTGATCGTGGTGGTGAGTATCTTAGTACAGAGTTTCTCGACTATCTTAAGGAATCTGGGATTATCTCACAATTGACACCTCCCAGGACACCACAGTTGAATGGTGTGGCTAAGAGGCGTAATCGAACCTTGTTGGATATGGTTTGTTCCATGATGAGTCGAGCTTCGCTACCAATCTCATTTTGGAGGTATGCCTTAAAGACTGCCACCCATATCCTTAATTTGGTCCCTACAAAGAAAGTTGCCAAAACTCCTCATGAGATGTGGATTGGTAAAGTTCCTAAACTAGACCACATCAGGATTTGGGGTTTCGAGGCTTTCGTGAGACGTGAGACTCGTGATAAGCTCAAACCTTGAAGTGAGAGGTGTATTTTCACCGGCTACCCACAGAAATCCATTGGTTACCTCTTCTACAGATCTAGTGACAATGTGGTCTTTGTAGCATGGAGGGGTGTCTTTCGAGAGAGATAGAGAGTTCATAAGCCAAGGAAATAGTGGGAGGCAAATTGACCTTGAAGAAATTCAAGAGTCAAGTGGTGAAGGAAGTTCAAACCCTAGCACTCAACCTGAGGAGGAAACTCTTGTTGAGCCAATTGACAAATTTGTACCTCTGAGGCGTTCAACAAGGGTTAGGAATGCACCTGAGCACTACTATGGTTTCCATATTACTGCGGAAGGTGAGACACTTATCAGTGATGAGACATTGGTAAGTATGGATGAACCTAACAGCTACGCGGAAGCCATCGCAGGCCCCGAGTCTGCCAAATGGAAAGAGGCAATGGACAGCGATATACAGTCCATGTATGACAATCAAGTTTGGAACTTGGTTGACAATGTACCAGGTCGTAAGACAGTTGGGTGCAAATGCATCTTCAAGAAGAAGACCGACATGGATGGTAATGTACACAATTATAAGGGGCGACTGGTTGCAATGGGCTTTTTTCAAACTCCGGGAGTTTATTATGATGAGACCTTTTCACCAGTTGCAAAGATTAAGTCATTAGGGTTCTGTTAGCCATCGCTACATTTCATGATTATGAAATATGGCAAATGGATGTCAAAACCGCCTTCCTTAATGGAAGCTTGGCTGAGGATGTTTACATGAGTCAGCCAGAGGGTTTTCTCAATACAGAATACCCTAATAGAGTGTGTAAGCTCGAGAAATCCATTTATGGATTGAAACAGGCACCTCGCAGATGGAATCTTTGCTTCGATGAGAAAGTCAAAGAGTTTGGCTTTTCGAGGAGTGATGATGAATCTTGTGTCTATGTCAAGGCTAGTGGGAGTATAGTTAGCTTTTTGGTACTATATGTGGATGAGATACTACTCATAGGAAATGACATCCCGACCTTGCAAGAAGTGAGGTCCTGGCTTGGGAAGTGTTTCTCTATGAAATACCTAGGAGAAGCTGCCTATATTCTAGGGATAAGGATTCTGAGAGACCGGAGTAAAAGACTAGTTGGACTTAGTTAGAGTACCTACTTGGATAAGGTGCTGAAGAGGTTCAGCATGCAAGATTCCAAGAAAGGAGAGTTACCCATCTAGAGTAACACCACACTGATTAAAACTCAGAGCCCGAGTACTGAGGCTGAGATAGAAGAAATGAGTCGAGTATCTTATACTTCTGCAGTAGGCTCGATCATGTATGCTATGACCTACAATCGTCCAGATGTGACCTTTGCCTTGAGCATGATCAGCAGATATCTGGGGAACCCTGGCAAGGCTCACTGGATTGCGGTAAAGAATATCCTCAAGTACCTGCGGAGGACTAAGGACTGGGTCCTTACCCTCGGTGGGAGTGATGAATTGAGAGTTGTAGGGTATAGTGATGCTAGCTTTCAGACTGATAGGGATAATTTCCGCTCTCAGTCAGGCTAGGTTTTTACCTTAAACGGAGGAGCAATCACTTGGAAGAGTTCCAAGCAGGAGACAGTGGCTAATTTAACTTGCGAATCAGAGTATATAGCAGCAAGTGAGGCAGAAAAGGAGGCGATATGGCTGAAGAACTTCATTGGAGACCTTAGAGTTGTACCAGCTTTAAAGGAGCCAATGGAAATTTTTTGTGATAGTGAAAGTGGAGTTGCCTTAGCCAAGTAACCAAGGGATCACGGTAGATCTAGACACATCGACACAAAATACCATTTCATCATACATCGAATAGAAGAAGGACTCCTCGTGGAAAAGAGGGTATCATCGGATGAGAACCCAGCAGATCCCCTCACGAAGGGACTGAGTCGGGTTAACCATCTCCAGCATGCTTGGAGCATAGGGTTAAAGGATGATATTAGTTTTAGTAGTTAGATAATTTTGAGATTTATAAAGTGTAATTGACATTTGATGATGAATAAAAATTGTGTTTTTTATGAGTAAAGTGTTGCTATCTTTTTTCAATCGTTTACTATATTTCTTTTGCATGTTTTGACTTCCAGAATAATTATGTTTGGTATATCATATTATTCAAATTCTCCACAGTTGGTCATATGTTGGAAGTAGGTATTAATCAAGACTGTCATGAGTTGGTTGCAGAGGTCTAAGTTGTTGGACATGGCTACAACACTCATGAGTGCTCATAAGTTTTGAGCATTGTATTCAACCCACACTCACTGGTATCACTTCATGGAATTTATCTCGAGTGATCGTGAGATGGTAATATCATATAAGTCTTCAAACCTAGAGATATGTCTTGTTGCCTATGAGTTGGTTATGCATTGATTGTACGAAACCGCATTGGTAACTCGATGTTATAAAACGTACTTTTGTGTGTGATTCAACAAGTAGTAGAACAAGCATATGAGTCAAAGTTTATATGTTCCTTCTTAGATTGGAAGTAGATATCTGGGCCCCTCGATGATTTTGTTTTGACCTATGTATTGGGCCCGGTCAGAACTAAGTTGATGTGTTCAATTAAGTTCTTTGTCAAACAAATCGGAAATCGAGAAACAAACTGTTGGACAATAAGTAAGATATTGTTCCATGTATTTTTTCGGATGATATCTAGAACATAGGATTATATGATCACTTATCTTAAATGGTGTAACATCATCTTCTCAGTTCCGAGAGACCTTGAAAGAGCTACGATTGCTGATCGGTTCCTGAACTCATACTTGCAGTTATAGTTATTAGACTTATCCAAGTGGGAGACTGTTGGATAAGGTGTCTAAGTCCATAACTATATTTGGTATGTACTTGACCCGACCCGGCATGGTCCATTTGGGTTGCATGGCATCATGCATTTGGATAAACTAAAATGAGAGAAATAACACTTATGGTGTATTAATATATTATAAGTTCTAATATATTAATAATATTATTTAATTAGTATTGATTAAGAATTAATCTAGAATTAATTAAGTGATCAAAAGATGACTAATTAATATATGGGTTGATTATGTAAATCATCCATAACTTGTATAGTGGGCAAATGCTCCATGGATTATCAAGTTGGGTTAAAACCCATAGGATGCTCCATGGGAGTTACAAACCCATGGATCATGGCAATGAAGAGTCATTTCACATTGGGGTTTACATGGTGTAACCCTAGATGTGACACACTATATAAAAAACATGTTTTCATCCAAAATCGGCTACACTAAGAAAAGAAGAGGGCAAGCCGATTTTAGAAGTGTTATACATTCTCTCAAAGTTATTCCAAAGCACTTGGTGTTGTGTGAAACATTTAAGGCATCACACTTGGGGTGCTAGGTTTTCAAGGAATCAAATCAACTACAAGGTATGTAATTCTAGCCATCTTTTATGTTAAAATTTCCCCATGTATGCTAGATAGGATTATGAACCTTGGAAATCATATTTTGCATGTATTTTAGACAAACATAGATCCAAGGTTTTCTAGGGTTGCATGCACACTTAGGGGTGTTAGAATGATCAAACCCCATCAAAATCGACCTTTAAGAAGTAGCTTGCTTCTTGGAGTTGGTCAAACAGATCGTCTATGTGCAGTAGAGGATATCGATTCTTGATTGTGAGCTTGTTTAGTTCCTGGTAATCGGTGCACATGCAAAAAGATCCATCCTTCTTCTTTACGAATAGGATTGGTACTCCCCAAGGTGAGAAGCTCGGCCTGATGAATCCCTTGTTGAGTAGCTTGTTTAGTTGGCTGGATAATTCCTGCATTTCTGGCGGTGCTAGATGGTACAACGATTTTGCTACTAAGGTAGCTCTGGGAATCAAGTCGATTCTGAACTCGACTTGACGTTCTGGTGGAACTCCTGGAAGATCTTCAGGGAAGATGTCAGGGAAATCGCAGACTTTTGGAATGTATTTTATATTTTTTGTTTCTTTTTCCATATCTACTATGTGGTCTAGGAAAGCATTGTATTCCTTGCGCAGGTATTTTTGCGCTTTGACGCAAGAGATGATTTGTAAATTGGTTCCGGGTTTGTCACCATAAATGATAAGAGTTTTGCCATTTGGCAGATTAAGGCGAACGACCCTTTCGTGACAAAGTATACCAGCATGGTGAAGGCTTAACCAATCCATACTGATGATGACATAAAAGCTTCTTATAGTGATCGACATTAGATCGATTTGGAACAAGTGCTCATTTAAATCTAGCGTGCAACCTACGTACATATCGTTTATGCTTTATGTTTTACCGTTTTCCATTTCTACTGTAAATATCTTATTAAGTGATTGGGAGTTTTGCTTAAGTAAGTGTTTGAATTCATGGCTCACGAAACTCATCTCCGCACCATAATCAAAGAGTATGCATGCATAAGCGTTATTGAGGAGAAACGTACCCGTAACCACCGTGGGATCAACTATTACTTCGTTCTTCCCTATTGCCAGCACTCTTCCTACGCCGCCAGCATTCCTTGCCTTAGGGAAATCTCTCTTGTAGTTCCCAGCTTCACCACACCCATAACATGCCTGGCCCACACCGACTACAGGAACTTGGGTGATTGGACGTACCGGTGCCTTACAGAAACGGGCAGTGTGCCCTTTCCTGTTGCAGTTATTACACTGCATCTCCTGACAATTTCCATTGTGATGAAAATTGCATTTGCCGCACTTTGGTAGGTTTCCAGCATATTGCTTTGCTGGTGTAGGGGTAACAGGAACAACAGTGGGAGCAGTAGCGGCATGGACTGCTACTATCTGTTGTTTCTTGGAAGGTTCCTATGAAAATTGACCCTTCCTCTTATTCCAAAACTTCTTGTTGTTGTTGTTGTTGTTGTTGGTATTGTTTTTTTTTCTTGTTGCTTCCTCTGGGTTGCTCCGGAACAACAATCAAGAATCCTTGGCAGACTCCATGGTCAACGAGGGCCTGTGCCAACTGTTTAGCGTTATCGAAAGTAACTGGCTTGGAAGCTAGTACACTTCTTGAACCTGGGGTGACTGTCCCCAGATATACCTCTCGATCTTCTTGCTCTCTAGAGCAACCATTCCCAGGAAAAGTATTGCTAAGTCACTGAACCTATTGGTACAGGTCGTGATGTCCTATCCCACCATAGTAAGGCCCCAAATCTCTTGCTCGAGCTTTTGTACCACTCCTCTTGGACAGTACTCTTGCATTAGTATTTGATTCAGGTTCTCCTAACTCATGGAGTTAGCTGCTACTAGTGTTAGTGACTTAACATGGCAATTCCACCATGTTAGGGCTCGTTCGGAGAAAGTACAGGAAGCAAATTTTACTTTGCTCCCTTCCTGGCATGAGCAGATCTCGAATACTGCTTCCATTTTCTCTATCCATTGGGATAGATGTAACGCCCGTAGATCCGGGCTAGTCAATTTAGAGACGATAAGCATCAAAAATGACTTTTTGATGGAAGATTATTTAGAAGGATTAATCTTAACTAAGGTATAGTATATGTTACAAGGATTCCATACATATACAGAACGCTGAAATCCAAGTTATAACGAAGAAGTTATAAACTGTCGAAGTTTTGCGACAGAATCGGCACGCCACAACGCGACGTAAATAGTGAATTTATGATAGAGTGATATTTGGCCTTAGCAATCTAAATGAAAGTCATAGAATATGTTAAACCGAGAGTGTGCATAAAAAGAACGTCTAAATCTGACTTCGTATGAGGAAGTTATGAATTTTCGAAGTTTCAGCATTAGCAGTATGCAGCCCGAAACTCGAGATTGAGGTCGAGTGATATTTATCCAAAAATTTCTAAATGAGAATTGACGATCTCATCAATAGTAGTTCAACGATAAAAAGACAGACCAAAACGGAGTTCAGATGAAGGAGTTATGAATTTCGAACGGAGTTTTCCTGTCCCGACCTACTAAAAATAATATATTAATAATATATTAAAATTAAAATCAAAATTAGCCAACGGAGTCTAAACGAGAGATGTAGATCATAATCTCACCTTCGCGTCAATATAAAGAACGTCGAAAACGGAGTTCGTATGCGAAAGTTATGAATTTTTTATGTTCGGGCGCGAAACCCCAAAACTGTCAGGGTTCACGACGTGAAAACAGTGTTCACGACGTGAACTGACTTCTGACGCCTTCTGAAGCCTCCA
Organism: Lactuca serriola; assembly: GCF_051521515.1. NCBI lineage: Eukaryota > Viridiplantae > Streptophyta > Magnoliopsida > Asterales > Asteraceae > Lactuca > Lactuca serriola. The sequence goes on from NC_136411.1 coordinate 349,224,860, forward strand.
GAGCAAATGGACGAGTGACGAACGCAGTGACCTACTGTGCTCATGACGTGAACACTTAAAACTCACGACGTGAGTGCATAAATTTCACCCTATAAATAGAAATCAAGGGTCAGCCGATTTTGGTTGCTCCGTCTCTTCTCTCTCACTCCCGATACTCTCTCTAAGCCCTATTTTAACCCCCCGAAGCCCTGATATCAACCCCGAGACCCGAAGAAAGTCCCGAAGCTCGAAGACCCCGAGAAGAAAAAAGTTTCCGAGCCGAAGCTCTGCCCGCGAGAAGTCAGGTGTGTGAAGAGATCACAGTTTCACCGAAGAATACTACTTCTACAAGCCGTAGTGTTGCCCGATCATCTTCTGATCAAGTGAGTGTGTAGTCACTTTCTTCTAACACATAAATATTAAGTATTTGCTATGAAATACGTGTTATGTGTATATGATGAGGAATGGTCCACTAGCATGGCCTAGACTGCTCTAGCGCGCCAGCTTGGCCTGGCGTGCCCCTGCCAGCCCTGCCTAGCGTTCCCTTGCCAGCCCTTGCTGGGGACTCCCTTGCCAGCCCTGCTGGGGACTCTCCTGTCGGCTCGGCCAGGCGCTCCCCCGTCTGGCACTCCCTTGCCATCCTCTCCTGGTGCGTGCCCGCCAGCCCTGCCTGGGGCGCGCCCACCAGCCCCGCCTGGTGCCTCCGGGCGGCTCGTCCAACTCCTTGCTAGTTGGGCCTGATTTGGGAAGGCCCAAGGCCTGACCTAATTGTCCCCTATATAATGAACAGTACCTCCTCCATGGAGGAGGACCTTCCCCTTAGACTCTCCACCAAGTGGCTCAGCCGCCACTAGACTTCCCCATGGCTCAGCCGCCGCTACACTCCGGTCGGGTGGCTCAGCCGCCACCCGCCGCCGTCAACCACCACCAACACCAAGATGGTTCTCTCCAGCTATGGAGGACCATCTCAGATCTTCTATCTGATCTAACTTGACCGTCGGAGCCCGCTCCCGGGGCACAATCCCTGGGCGGCTCTAACGCGCCTCTCTGATGGTGACATGCAGATCTCCGCCGCAGCAGAAGACCAGAAGCGCCGCCAGAGGTACATGTTCCATCATTTGGTGCCATCCCGGACTCGAGCAAGTAGCAAAAACCTCAGTTGCTTTCAAGCTCATTTTTTCCTCAGATCTGATGGGTTTTCATCTCAGGTTTTTCAGATTTGTTAATATCTAGTATCATTTGCTCCGATCTGTTCATGTTTGGCATAAATTTGTTCAGATCCGTTTGGCTTTGGCCAAGATCTGTTCAAATCGATTTGTTTCTTGACAAGATCTTTTCAGATCTGTCTAACCATCGTTCAGATCTCTTGATCTACTTAGTTTTATGCACAGATCTTTTGATTTGGTTGGTTTTTTCGCTCAGATCCTTTGATATGTTTGAGTTTTCTAGTTTAGCTCTTCAGATCTGTCTTGTTTTTGCTCAGATGTCTAGATATGTTTTATTTTAGTTCATCTGAGCGACTCTCAAGTCTTAAAAGACTTTATCAGATCTCATTTTCGTCTATGTTTGGGTGTGTTCTTCAGCAAGTAGTGAAGACAGAATCTCTTATGAGTTCCTTAACCCATTTTCGTTTTTATTTTTGTGTTTCATCAAACAACTTGAGAATAAGAGAAATTTTTATAAGTTTATCCTTTTATCAAGTTTATATTACTAGAAACTCGTTTTTTAGTTAAGATTTTTTGTGTATAACCTTACTCCCAGTAACATTTGTTTGTAAACAAAGCTGAGATGCTTGTACATTTCAAAAAAAAATCGAGTTCTTACTCATTTTTGTTGATTTTTCTGGTGTTTTCCCTTACAAATTTAAAGAAGGAAAACAAAAAAACTTCCAGATCTTTTCTTTGTTCATACTTTGATAGTTTGTTAAGCACGCTGAAGAGTGAAGAGAAGCAAAAAAGTTTTCTGAGAAAAATAATTCATTAAATCCGTTTTTTGCTTTTTATTTTGAGGTTTTTTCAGAAAGATGAGAAGGAAAGAGGCTTCTTATGTGTTTTATCTCATCATTTGTTCACATATTATCAGAAAACCCCTTTCCAAGTTGTGCATTTTCGTGTGTGTTTTTACTTTCTGTATGGCTTGTACAAAACCTTCAAAAGCAAAAAGAGAGAGAGGGGAGGAGAAGATTTGATGGGTCTTAACCCACTTTGAGTTGTTTAAGTTGTACACGCAGCTATATGGCTTGTAAATTTTTTGTGAACAGCTTTGTTTAAGTTGTGTTGTATATTCCAAAACATTGGTAAAAGTTACTTTTACTTCATGGTTTCACCATTTTAGCTGATGGTTTTCAGAAACAAACAAAAAAATGGAGAGAAGTTCTACTAAGAGTAGATCTGTAAAAGAGATTCATGTAAAAGCAAAGAGTTCGTAAAAAGAAAAGGGAGATATTTACAGAAGATTGTACAAAATAGTACAACAATGAACAGTCAATTCTAATCCTACAATCGATAAAAAGAAAAAAAAAGAGGGGGATAAGGGTGCTCAATGCACCAGAGACAGTGCTGTCAATAAAATAAAAAAACCCGTGTGGACCCACATGGTCACCTCCTCCTTGAAACACCAGGACCTGATCACCACCTGTCGACGGTTGGAAACAACAGCAGCTCCAGCGCAAAACGCCATCATCGCTGGCCCGAGTCACCAACAGTTGAACACCACGGACCTTGAAGAACCCAACCACCTCCGGTCATCCCTAATTGCTCAACAACATCTTCAGGCCAACAACCTCCAGCCCTGACCAAGTAGTCCGGCGGTGACTGAGACCAAATCCAAGGGACCGCCAGTCGATTCGACTTTGGCGGAGTACCTGGTGTAGGGTCGCCTCCATTTTTTGAGTCACCCTCACTAAAGCTACAACATCGTACGACCGGTTGAAGAAATTTAGTCACTTAAAGCTGCTCCCCTGCCGGGCAACCTCCGATCGCACAATAGTCCTAACACCACCCACCGGAAAGCTCGAATCGCCAGTTGCCTCCAGTGTCGACGAGAGAGCCTCAATTGTAACCCTCGATTTCCGATCATAAGCGGCTGCCCTGTAATCCCATCGATCCACCTATATCACCGGTCAACCTCATTCTCCAAGCCAATGTTGCCGCCAACTGGAACCAAGGATCGCCAATCAAACACTCATATGGCCGCCGCCGGCTATTTCTGCGTCGACACCGTGACCACCGATCGCTAATTGTCGTTTTCTTCTCTGTGATATCATCACGGCAGATAGCGAGAAGGAGAAAGGAATGCGACTGCAAAATGTATTCTCTTAATCAATAGGGAAAAAGGGCGGACCCTACAAATTCCTAACTTGACTCAAAGCTCGTAATTGGGCTAGTATTGACTTGAGCTTCTCTCACATTTGCGTATGGGCTGCTGAATACATTTTAGCATTTTGGGCTCAGTTTTTAATTCTAAGGGACCAAAAGGAAAGAATGAGTTTGTTTTTGCAAAACAGATTCGTCCAACCAGTCGTCCGATTCCTTGTGTGGCGTTTCAGCCTAACAAAATCCAATTATAGAAGGCGCCTTGCTGTCCGATTCACCCAACATTTCAAAAAAAAAAGGAAAGAAAGGAATTAGCAATTGGGCTAATATATGTGGGCTGTCATTATTTATTTTTGGTGCGCCAATGATAAGCGGACTCCTAGCTTGGGCTACTTCTACAAAACAAATCAACAACTTAATGTTCGTTGGCCCTAATTCAATCAAGCTAGATCCAATTCTAAAGATGCAGTCCGGCTAGTTCAGCATTTTCAAAAAAAAAAGAAAAGAAAAGAAAAAGAGGAGGGGGAAGAGTAGTATGATACTACTACTAGTGAGCCATTTCGAAATAGCCATCAATAACTGCGTTGCGCGGTCATCAACAGCCGTGTTGACCAATCCCGGGAAGTCTTGATAATCAACTCTCACATTCATGTTGACCGACCCTCGCTAGTCTTGCGGTTCAGCCCTCAGCAGTCACGCAGCCCGGCCATGCGACCCAGCCCAGCAACTGCGAAGCCTAGCCATCAATAGTTACGTCGTTGGACTAGCAGTCGTGCTGCCTAGCTCTCGGCAGCCGCGCCAACCAGTTTTGGTTAGTACTTGGGTCGCCTAGCTCTTTCCAATAGCTACGTATCTCGCCTTTCAGCGACTATACATCCGCCTTTGCCTTCTCTAAGAAAAGGGGGGGGGGGGGGGGGGTGGAATAGTGTTGGTACGACACTATGTAGAAGCGATTTTTATTACCAAGGGGAAGAGTTAAAGTACAATAAAAGTTGACACCATGAATGATGGTGTATCCCAGAGGTGATGTTGGTATTCCGGATGGAAAGAGTAGTCGCGTGGTCCAACTCTCGGTAGTACTGTTGCCCAACTCTTAATAGTCGTGTTACTCACCTATCGCTAGCAGCTCGCTGCCCGGGCCTCAACGGCCCTGTTGGCCAGTTCCTGACAGCAGTCTCACCACGCACCACTTGACAATAGCTACACTGTCAAGCCCTAAGTAGCACCGCCACATGGCTCTCCACAAACAGCCAAGACAGCGAGGCATCATTTATTAGTACGACTAGCGAGGCAGCAAAGCATCAGGTACCATTCCGCTTTAACCCAGACTGGTCATTAGATGTATAGATTGTGGGGTGCTATGGCCAATCATGCGAGGTTCATCACCCTCACCTCGAGTCGCTTGGCTTCTGAGCCCGACTCCATTGTAGCGGCAAGCTCCGCATGCGAGGTCTAGTACCCTCACCTCGAGTCGCCTGGCTTCTTAGCTCGACTCCATTATAGCGGCAAGCTCCGCATGCGAGGTTTAGTACCCTCGCCTCTATTCGCCTGGCTTCTCAGCCCGACTCCATTATAGCGGCAAGCTCCGCATGCGAGGTTCAGCACCCTCGCCTCGAGTCGCCTGGCTTCTCAGCCCGACTCCATTGTAGCGGCAAGCTCCGCATGCGAGGTTTAGTACCCTCGCCTCGAGTCGCCTGGCTTCTCAGCCCGACTCCATTATAGCGGCAAGCTCCGCATGCGAGGTTCAACACCCTCGCCTCGAGTCGCCTGGCTTCTCAACCCGACTCCATTGTAGCGGCAAGCCCCGCATGCAAGGTTCAGCACCCTTGCCTTGAGTCGCCTGGCTTCTTAGCCCGACTCCATTATAGCGGCACGCCCCGCATGCAAGGTTCAGCACCCTTGCCTCGAGTTGCCTGGCTTCTCAGCCCGACTCCATTAAAGCAACATGCCCCGTTCCGACATTCCACGCGATGCTCTTCCGCGTGATTTATCTACGATCGCTGGCAGCCAAGCCCGATGCATTCTGCATGATGCTTTCCCACGTGATCGCAGGAAGCCAAGCCCGATCCATTCCGCACGATGCTCTCCTGCTTAACATCTCCCTGACCGTCGGCTGCTAAGCCCAAGCTATCCTCCTAAGTCGCGCATTGTCGCGCACCGTAAGTTGCGCATCACAAGCTTATTCCACGACTAATACCATGATCTTGATGCTTCCTCCCTCACAGTCATCATAGTTCTTTTGTGCTTGGACGATCGATGAAGTGTTACCCACATTACAACCTGCTATAGTGAGGATACACTCCAGCAAGAAGGTCATCCCGACAGCGGCCCTACTACCTACGTACCCCACAACATCTCTGTTTCCTGGCTCTCGGAAACAGTCCCGTTGTGAACCCCACCTGTAGCCTCGTTGCGTACCCCACAACATCTCAGTTTCCTAGCTTTCGGAAATGGTCTCGCTGTGTAACCCTACCTGTAGCCTTGTCGCGTACCCCGCAACATTTCTGCTGCCTAGCTCTCGGCAACAGTCTCACTGCATGTTTCCTACCTATAGCCTCAATACATGTTCCTCAAAAATTCTATTGTCTGGCTATCGACAATAGTCTTACTACATGACCCTCGCTAAGCAACCTAGTCGCCAAGCTCTCGGAATCTATTCCTTGCCTCCCCTAAGAAAGGGGGGGATAGGGTTGGTATGCCGCAATGCAGACTATGTAGATGGTTACTGGTGGCATCTCATCTCACATGGCTACCACAACAATCACGTCGGATAATAGTCTCAGGGACTGAATGGCAAGCTTTCGCTTCTTAGCTACCCCGTTCTGACATTCCACTGACATCAGTGTCGTGTAACACTCTGTAGCAGCCTCGGTCCGCATGATCACAACAACAGTTACGTTGCATCTCACCGACCAGATCGCACTCCTCTTAATGAAGGAGTATCAAGTCAGCTCAAGCAGTGTTTGGCTCATCGCATAACCCCATGGCTCCCGTGGGAGAGGTTCGGTCATTCTCTTTATTGTTTATTGCTTTGGTGCTTTAACTAGTCCGATCCGATTGTCAGCAACCCAATCGCATCAGACTAGGGGGACTTGATGACACACAGTTTATATGACTAAGTCCAGTCCGATGTCATTGGTTGCATACCAATAACACCAGACTTGGGGGACTTGATGAGGAATGGTCAATTAGCACGGCCCAGACTGCTCTAGCGTGCTAGCCTAGCTTGGTGCGCTCCCGCCATCCTTGCATGGCGTTCTCCTGCCAACCTTGTTGGGGACTCCCTTGCCAGCCTCGTTGGGGACTCTCCTGTTGGTTTATATGACTAGTTCCAGTCCGATGTTATTGTCCGCGTACCAATAACACCAGACTGGGGGGACTTGATGAGGAATGGTCCACTAGCGTGGCCAAGCCTGCTCTAGCACGCCAGCTTGGCCTGGCACGCCCCTGCCTGGCGTTCCCTTGCCAGCCCTTGCTGGGGACTCCTTTGCCAGCCCTTGCTGGGGACTCCCTTGCCAGCCCTGCTGGGGACTCTCCTGTCGGCTCGGCCAGGCGCTCCCCCGCCTGGCACTCCCTTGCCATCCTCTCCTAGTGCGCGCCCACCAGCCCCGCCCGGCGCCTCCGGGCGGCTTGCCCAACTCCTTGCTAGTTGGGCCTGATTTGGGCAGGCCCAAGGCCTGACCTAATTGTCCCCTATATAATGAACAGTACCTCCTCCATGGAGGAGGACCTTCCCCCTAGACTCTCCCCCAAGTGGCTCAGCCACCACTAGACTTCCCCATGGCTCAGCCGTCGCTACACTCCGGTCGGGTGGCTCAGACGCCACCCGCCGCCGTCAGCCACCACCAGCACCAAGATGGTTCTCTCCAGCTATGGATGTCCATCTCAGATCTTCTAGCTAATCTAACTTGACCGTCGGAGCCCGCTCCCGGGGCACAGTCCCTGGGGCGGCTCTAACGCGTCTCTCTGATGGTGACTTGCAGATCTCCATCGCAACAGAAGACCAGAAGCGCCGTCGGAGGTACATGTTCCATCAGTATAATATATTGTTGTTTATTTGAGATGATTCTGGAATGGATGAATTATATAAGTTTTAATGAGTTAAACTATATATGTATTTTGAATCTAAAAATACGTTGGGTAGAACATGGGTAGATGATGTTGTTGGTAGGTGATAGAAGATGGGGTGGACCGTGAGATAAAAGGATAAATAGATAAACTTGTTTTAGATCTGGATGTATGGATCAGATCAGGAGGTTAGTTTTAGATCCGAGAGTATGGATTAGATCAAAAGGTTAGTTTTCGATCCGAGAGTATGGATCAAATCAAGAGGTTAGTTTTAGATCTGAGAATATGGACTAGGTAATGAGGCAAATTTAAGATCCGGGAGTACGGATTATGTATTTTTGAACTACGTGTTTATTTGATAAGGTATCATATGTATAGTCCCTTTTAGGAACGTCGTTTTAATAAGAGTATTAATTAAAGTATGAAATATACATATGTATGTGAAGTATTTGTTATTGTCCAAAATACATGTTAGATATATTTGATGATATACAACGTGCGATTCAGATACGGTTCAATATGTGTTAAGATGTGTATATATGATATTATTACTTAAAACCTTGTGTTAAGTATACACTAGTTGGCGTTGCTTAAACAGGGATAGTATCAAAATTTGATTATAGGCATTGTAGGCTTGCCAAGTGATGGGTTAAGACTTAAATAGGGATGTTTAGTTCAATTAAGATTGGACTTTGGGTAGTCTCTTATTAAGAGTACGTGTGGGGTGAGATTGATGATCGGTGGAGTACGTCCTACGTACAGAAGTATATTTTATGTACGAAGTCATTTTCAAAGCTCTGTATCTTGGGTGCTGCTTGTGCCAGGGTACTATTATCTTCTCGGGTACGAGTCTTTCGCATACCAGAGTACTATAATGTACCAGAAGTACTATCATGTACAAAGTCTTTTGACAATTTTGTGTGTCGGCTACGGGAGCGTACGGGAGTACTCTAGTAGTATTTCCCCATACTTTTATTTTGAGAGAGCTTTGGAGTCAGCGTTTCTTTTATGAAGTGATCGACCGAGCTTCATATGTCAGCGTTTTCTTTCACGAAGTAATTAAGGGAACTTCGTAGACTGCCTAATAAAGTGTGTTGGTAATAGACCACTGCTAGGTATGTCTGGTCTTATATTGCTGGATAGGGTGCATCTGGGGGTGAAATACCTCATGTATTCAGGCCACTGCTAGGCAAAGTTCGATGTTGGGATAGGTAGAGTCTGGGGGTATAATACCTCATGATAGTCGGACCATGCCTAGGCATTGTTATCTAGATAACTACCCCTGACTTAATTGTCTTGTGGTTCTTTCTTTTACAAATGAAGGTTCATGGTGGAACTTATTCCAATCCCCTCATTTGATTTCTTTATTGATCCTCGTTTGCTGCCAGGGAATTTCCGAAGCAGCTTCGTCAGTTGTTGTTCATATCGACTCCTTAGGCTAGATCTCGTAAGATCATTGTATAGGGTCAGTGTGTGGGGATCGACGGGATGGGATAGATTATTTTAGAAATATGATTTATATGTGTTAATAATATTAGTGGTTTTGCAGGATCGAGATATACATTATTATCACGTGGTTTGAACTAAGAGCTTTTGTACTCTGTGTTCCTTAGGTGATTGAGTTCACCAGGGATATTTGAACTAAGTGTTCACTAGATGTTTTTGAACTAATTGTTCATTAGGTGTTTTTGAACTAAGTGTTCAATAGGTGTTTTTGAACTAGGTGTTCATTAGGTATTATTTAACAGAGTGTGTTCAATGGGTGTTCTTGAACTAGGTGTTCATTAATTATTTTGAACTACGTGTTCACCAGAGGTGATCTAAGAACCATGGCAGCACTAGACTTTGTGCCAATTCCTTAGGGCAATTATTAGGAATGAATGGGACATGGGTAATCGGTTCTTAGGGTAAATCTTTCAGAAATAACTGAAGATAATGGGGTGGGTAATCAGATTGATTGTTTGATAAATGAATATAATAATTATATTATTGTGGGTTGAAAACCCTATATGCTCACCAGGCTCCCAAGCCTGACCCTCTCAGTTTTCTTTATATTACAGGTTATGGCACGAGAGCATAAGTTGGCTGACATAACGAGAGAGTTTGGATTATAGGCCAGTAGTTATGAATAACTGTTGTAATGTCTATTTTGTTCTGTTTATGCTTTTGGTCTGTATTGAACATGACATCCCGAGATTTTGTTATATAATGAAAATGCATTTCTTTAAAGGAATGCTTTGATAAATTCTAATCATATTTTTGCTTTGGGAACAAATTCCGCAATTGTTTTCTTTAAAAGATTACTCTGATGTTGAAAACAAAGCATAAACAAATCGGTCTTTTCTGGCAGTGAAATTGGGGATGTCACAGTTGGTATCAGAGCATTAGTTTAAGCGAACTAGGAATTTGTAGGAAATTTCTAGACTTAAACTTAGAATGCTAAGTAATGATTGTGAGGAGTGTGTCTAAAATATGTTAGGTAGTACACCTAAATTGACACAATCACTAGTTCATTTTAGGAATGATGCCTAAAATGCTTTTATGTGCTAAATGTTTTGTGTGATAGCTATATTGATGCTATTATTTGTTCAGATTTATGGTCTGTTGCCGACCGGATCTGGAAACCTTATGTGTTTAGGATTCTAAGCGTATGACTATGATATTAGAACTTGCATCTAAACGTTTCGGAGTGACAAGGAGATTTATACGTTTATCGTAATTAAAGCTTTCTTATCTTAAAATTCTCGCTTGGTACACCGAATGTCTGCTTAGGTGCACAAAAGGTCATGGTGAAGACTCGTAGAGAAATTGAGCAAATAGAGGAAAAGAAGAAGGCTTATGATAGTGGATGACACCTATCAGAAGATATCGTAAGAGTTGTATCTTGCCTTTAGAGTATGTCTTATGAAATAACAGTACGTTTAGAGGAGTACGGTACGTCTGAAGTACACCTTAGATTGGTAGGATGATGGAGAGATTGGTGTAATTCTTGAGGTTGTCTCATCACCCGGCATTTCCATCAGCAATCGAGTTGAAGTGGAATTGATGATTGAAGATATGCAATGAAGAAGTCCTAGTAGAGTCTAGGGAAATTTTTATGATTATTTGGACACATACGTATGTGTTAAATTGTTTTGTGATTTTCTTGTATGGTGACTTTGTCGACTGCGAGACAATACTTGGGACGAGTATGAGTAGGTGTGAAAGGTAGTAGATGCATATACTACCGGAAGCACAGGACTCGCACTTGGATCAAGGAAAGTCACAAAGGTTACCAAGAAGCTGGTGATTGATTTCGTTTTATTCGAGTATGTCATTACCCTTGTTTCGGTAATGATTATTGAGATGGTTGTTATTCCAACCCTAGTGGTCATATAAATTTGAGTTCGCCTGCGATGAGTATGTTACGTGGTCTAGAGGACCAAGTTAAATGTAACATCTGACTTAAGTCAGAACGTTGAAATTAATGCGATCGATAGTATCGCGCTCGTTGTTGAAAGAAGTTTGTAGGTAGAAATGCTACATGCTGAAATGTGATTATATCACATTAGAATATGAAGGAAGGTATTTTCCATTTTTGAATTTAACTTTAAAAAGACCGAGTCTAAGCGTCGCATCATGCGATGAGAGGTCAATAGAGCACGACCCATCGGTCTGTTACAATAGATAAAGGAAAGTATTTATCCTAAAAAGAAGAAGGAGTCCACAATAAGTAATTATTTGGTAACTCGAAGGTTACGATTGAAAGTACAACATAGTACGATAAGCAGATGCAAGATTGGGCATCGTCTGTGGTCAAGAAAGCCATAGAGTTAAATACCCATTCGAGGAAACATAGAAGTTACGGTTATTACCTAGGATGAAGAGATAGCGTATGGAATCATTATACAAGTCCTATTTTCGTTGATGATTCCGGGACATAATCATCCTAAGGGGGAGATAATTGTAACGCCCGTAGATCTGGGCTAGTCAATTTAGAGACGATAAGCATCAAAAATGACTTTTTGATGGATGATTGTTTAGAAGGATTAATCTTAACTAAGGTATTGTATATGTTACAAGGATTCCGTACATATAAAGAACGCCGAAATCCAAGTTATAACGAAGAAGTTATAACCTGTCGAAGTTTCGTGACAGAACTGGCACGACACAGCGCGACGTAAATAGTGAATTTACGTTAGAGTGATATTTGGCCTTAGCAATCTAAATGAAAGTCGTAGAATACGTTAAAACGAGAGCATGCATAAAAAGAACGTCTAAATCTGACTTCGTATGAGGAAGTTATGATTTTTCGAAGTTTCAGCATTAGTAGTATGCAACCCGAAACTCGAGATTGAGGTCGAGTGATATTTATCCAAAACTTTCTAAACGAGAATTGAAGATCTCATCAATAGTAGTCCAACGATAAAAAGACAGACGAAACCGGAGTTCAGATGAAGGAGTTATGAATTTCGAATGGAGTTTTCCTGTCCTGGCCTACTACAAATAATATATTAATAATATATAAAAATTAAAGTCAAAATTAGCCAACGGAGTCTAAACGAGAGTTTTAGATCATAATCTCACCTTCGCGTCGACATAAAGAATGTCGAAAATGGAGTTCGTATGCGAATGTTATGAATTTCTGAAGTTCGGGCGCGAAACCCCAAAACTATCAGGGTTCACGACATGAAAACAGTGTTCACGACATGAACTGACTTCTGACGCCTTCTGGAGCCTCCAGAGTAAGTGGACGAGTGACGAACGCAGTGACCTACTGTGCTCATGACGTGAACACTTAAAACTCACGATGTGAGTGCAGAAATTTCACCCTATAAATAGAAATCAAGGGTCATCCGATTTTGGTTGCTCCGTCTCTTCTCTCTCACTCCCGATACTCTCTCTAAGCCCTATTTTAACCCCCCGAAGCCTCGATATCAACCCCGAGACCTGAAACAAGTCCCGAAGTCTGAAGATCCCGAGAAGAAAAGAGTTTCCGAGCCGAAGCTCTGCCCGCGAGAAGTCCGGTGTGTGAAGAGATCACAGTTCTCACCGAAGAATACTATTTCTACAAGCCGTAGTGCTGCCCGATCATCTTCTGATCAAGTGAGTGTGTAGTCACTTTCTTCTAACACATAAATATTAAGTATTTTCTATGAAATACGTGCTATATGTATAATATATTGTTGTTTATTTGAGATGATTGTGGAATGGATGAATTCTATAAGTTTTAATGAGTTAAACTATATATGTATTTTGTATCTAAAAATATGTTGGGTAGAACATGGGTAGATGAGGTTGTTGGTAGGTGATAAAAGATGGGTTGGACCATGAGATAAAAGGATAAATAGATAAACTTGTTTTAGATCTGGATGTATGGATCAGATCAGGAGGTTAGTTTTAGATCCGAGAGTATGGATCAGATCAACAGGTTAGTTTTAGATCCGAGAGTATGGATCAGATCAAGATGTTAGTTTTAGATCCGGGAATATGGATTAGGTAATGAGACAAATTTAAGATCCGGGAGTACGGATTATGTATTTTTGAACTATGTGTTCATCCGATAAGGTATCATGTGTATAGTCCTTTTTAGGAACGTGATTTTAATAAGAGTATTGATTAAAGTATGAAATATACATATGTATGTGAAGTATTTGTTATTGTCCAAAATACGTGTTAGATATATTTGATGATATACAACATGCGAATCAGATATGGTTCAATATGTGTTAAGATGTGTATATATGATATTATTACTTAAATCATTGTGTTAAGTATACACTAGTTGGCGTAGCCTAAACGGGGATAGTATCAAAAATTGATTATAGGCATTGTAGGCTTGCCTAGTGATGGGTTAAGACTTAAATAGGGATGTTTAGTTTAATTAAGATTGGACTTTGGGTAGTCTCTTATTAAGAATACGTGTGGGGTGAGATTGATGATCGGTGGAGTACGTCCTACGTACAGAAGTATATTTTATGTACGAAGTCCTTTTCAAAGCTCTGTATCTTGGGTGCTGCTTGTGCCAGGGTACTATTATCTTCTCGGGTCCGAGTCCTTCGCATACCAGGGTACTATAATGTGCCAGAAGTACTATCATGTAGAAAATCTTTTGACAATTTTGTGTGTCTGCTACGGGAGAGTACGGGAGTACTCTAGTAGTATTTCCCCATACTTTTATTTTGAGAGAGATTTGGAGTCAGCGTTTCTTTTATGAAGTGATCGACCGAGCTTCATATGTCAGCGTTTTCTTTCACGAAGTAATTAAGGGAACTTCGTAGACTGCCTAATAAAGTGTGTCGGTAATAGACCACTGCTAGGTATGTCTGGTGTTATATTGTTGGATAGGGTGCGTCTGGGGGTGAAATACCTCATGTATTTAGGCCACTGCTAGGCAAAGTTCGATGTTGGGATATGTAGAATTTGGGGTATAATACCTCATGATAGTCGGACCATGCCTAGGCATTGTTATCTAGATAACTACCACTGACTTAATTGTCTTGTGGTTCTTTCTTTTACGAACGAAGGTTCGTGGTGGAACTTATTCCAATCCCCTCATTTGATGTCTTTATTGATCCCCGTTTGCTGCCAGGGAATTTCCGAAGCAGCTTCGTCAGTTGTTGTTCATATCGATTCCTTAGGCTAGATCTCGTAAGATCGTTGTATAGGGTCAGTGTGTGGGGATTGACGGGATGGGATAGATTATTTTAGAATTATGATTTATATGTGTTAATAATATTAGTGGTTTTGCAGGATCGATATATACATTATTATCACATGGTTTGAACTAAGAGCTTTTGTACTATGTGTTCCTTAGGTGATTGAGTTCACCAGGGATATTTGAACTAAGTCTTCACTAGATGTTTTTGAACTAATCGTTCATTAGGTGTTTTTGAACTAAGTATTCATTAGGTGTTTTTGAACTAGGTGTTCATTAGGTATTATTGAACGGAGTGTGTTCAATGGGTGTTCTTGAACTATGTGTTCATTAATTATTTTGAACTACGTGTTCACCAGAGGTGATCTAAGAACCATGGCAGCACTAGACTTTGTGCCAATTCCTTAGGGCAATTCTTAGGAATGAATGGGACAAGGGTAATCGGTTCTTAGGGTAAATCTTTAAGAAATAAATGAAGATAATGGGGTGGGTAATTGGAGGTTATGGCACGAGAGCATAAGTTGGCTGACATAACGATAGATTTTGATTTATAGGCCAGTAGTTATGAATAACTGTTGTAAGGTCTATTTTGTTCTGTTTATGCTTTTGGTCTGTATTGACCATGACATCCCAAGATTTTGTTATATAATGAAAATACATTTCTTTAAAGGAATGTTTTGATAAATTCTTATCATATTTTTGTTTTGGGAACAAATTCCGCAATTGTTTTTCATTAAAAGATTACTCTGATTTTGAAAACAAAGCATAAACAAATTGGTCTTTTCTGGCCGTGAAATTGGGGATGTCACTATAGAGCCATTACTCCTCCAGTCCCATTAAAGGATATAGGTTTGCTGTTGGTGAAGTCCTTGTAAGTGCATTCCCCGGAACGACCCTGGTGTTGGCCATTTGTAGAACTATTTATTCCTCCTCCTGGGCCGTTGTTACTCATTTGTGTCATCTCTGCTATCACAACAGCTGTTACGGCAACCTGAAAAATAGCATTGTCCATTGATGGGGGCGGTGGGGGTGGAGGTGGTGTTCCTGTGGTATTGATGCGTCGGGGATTCCTTCTTGGCGGCATGATTCTGCCATAAGTTTAAAGACGAATTCTTGATAAGACTTCTTAGTAATTATATGCTTTACGTTCCGAACATTATCGAATTTGTAAGTTAATTGCCAAATAGAAACTTAGAACAATAAGTACATGATTTCCTTAGTATTTTAAGAACTTAATGAAATATCCAATGAAATAATAAATGCATGTCAATCTCATTGATATTAATATTCGATACATCGATCAGGAAAATTTGACCTTAACACAGGTCTAGAGTACATCAATGAAAATGGGAAAATTTGACAACATTCAGACCCACGAATTGTGTACTCACAATCCGTCGGGTTTACATACATAAAGTAAAGAGTAGCACCAACGCTCACTCAATAAGTCTATACTTAGCGCAAGAAGTACATGCTCTACTCTGAGCGGGTGGTACATTGCGGACCATGGTATGTGGTCGTGGAAGTCTGAGCTCGAGTTACTTGACGTTCAGCCTCGATGACGCGCCTCTCCCTCGCGGATTGGTTTTTCCGGAACTCCCTCACCTCGGCTCTACCAGCGGTAATGTCGTTCTGAAGGGAAAAGGTGTGCTCTTGTAACACCCAGAATCAGAAAGACTACGAAAGGAAAGGAAAACCCTAAGTCAAGGGGTCAACTCGTCGAGTCCATAGGTGAACTTGACGAGTCGGAGTGGGATCCGGGTTATGGAATAAGTGACCGACTTGACGAGTAGGCAAGTGGACTCGGCGAGTCTGGTCTGATCGAGGAAAGCCCTAATCCGAGGGTTTGCACCCTATTTAAAGGACCTTATGTCCTCTCCTTAGTCCCCCTTGTCGGCCAGAAGCTTCTATACACGATTCCAAACCCTAAGTTGAGTGAGAGAAGGAAGAAAGTGAGTTTGGGGCTTTTGGAAGAGGAAGATTTGGAGGATTTGACCACTAAGGAGTTGGAGGATCCAACCCTTTTGTTGTGAGCATCAGTTTGAAGGTAACAATCTGTCACCTTGCCTTTTTTGCTTCTAGATCTTCTCATGGATGATGTTTTGGGGCCATTTTGGTATGATAAGGAGCCTTTTCGAGGTAGAAGTCCAGATCTGAGGTTGCTACTTCAGATCTAGGTGTGTCTTGGCCCAGAGATCCATAAAGTATCAGTTTTTGGTGTGTTGGTAAAGCATGTTTGCCCCAAACCCTAGCCCTAGAGTGTTTTAAGCCTATAGCTCCTTGGTTTCACGTAAAGTTTGCAACTTTACGTGAGGAAGAGACTTTGGAAGAGTGGATCTACAAGATGGAGCCCCTGCATGGCTTGAAAAGCCACTGTTTGGATTAAGAACTTAAGCTACTCGGCGAGTTGGATGAAGATAGGTAGGAACTCGACGAGTTGGAAGAACAACTCGGCGAGTCTGTTCTTGGACTCGACGAGTTGGATCGCAGAACCTCAACCTTTTTTGGTTAAGACTTAGATCGGTGAGTTGAGTGGTGACTCAGTGAGTTGGACAAGATAGGACTCAGAGATCGTTAAACTCGACGAGTCGGCTGGGTGACTCGGCGAGTTGAGGTGTATTGTGAGAGTTTCAGAGCATAAGGACTCGGCGAGTCAACAGGTTGACTCGGCGAGTGGAGTCATTCAAGAAGTTTGACTTTGACCAGGACTTTGATTTGACAAGAGTGGACTTAGTTGGCTTCTAGTGTTCTGTTTGGATCTAAGTGTTATGTATATTGATATTGGTAGCTCGAGGAGCTAGTGGAGCAGCGGTTCAGAGAATTGTCGGTCAGCAGTCAGAGGGTTATCAGCAAAAGTTCAGCAGTGCAGGTGAGTTTCCCTTTGTGTGAATGGGTCTACGGCCACAGTGTCGGCCCTTGTAGTTATGAGTAGGAAGACCTGGGGGTTAGCCCTAGGCATTGTTTGCTTGTATGATATTCAGGACCAAGGTCCAATGTCGGGCGGGTGTCCAAGGAATGGTTTGCATGATAGAGTATACTTGGTGTCTGTGTGATGCATGTATGTGCCTGGTAGGGAGGTGAGTATGGGCGAGGTCCCATATCTCACCAATAGCAGAGTATGGACGGTGTTCCATATCTCATTAGTAGCAGAGCAGGGGCAAGGCCCGAGATATGTATGGAGTGAGTGTGGGCGGGGGCCCGTATCTCACTTACAGTAGGAGCTTGGACGGGGTTCCATGACTCGCTAGTAACAGGATAGGGGCGAGGCCCAAGACAGGCGGGGCCTTAGGACAGGAATACAGTAGGGTATGTCCAGTTATGTGTTATATGGTATTTTGTATTATGTGGTTAGCGGGCGGGGCCCGAAGACAGGCGGGGCCTAAAAGAAACAGATTTGTATCCGAGCGGGGCTCGAAGCCAGGCGGGGCTTGGAGCGGCGGGGTCGTTGTTGTGGGCGAGGCCCGGAATAGCGGGCGTGGCCCAGTATGCACAGTATGTGTTAATGCAGGGTATGTGGTAGGTTGGCGGAACTCACTAAGCTTCGTGCTTACAATTTTCAGTTTTGGTTTCAGGTACTTCTGGTAGCGGAGGGAAGAGCTCAGGGTGATCGCATGGCACACACCATTGATTAGTCGGCCTAGGATGTTTTACTCTGATCATGAAAATATGTTTAGGAAATGATACTCTGAATTTATGTTATGACTTATGATATGTTTTTATGAATATGGCTTTGGTAATGATTTAAAGAAAAAATTTTGGTACGGATTTTTGGGATGTTACAGCTCTATTGTTCGTTCATGTTCTTCGTCCAGGCGATGAAGACGTTCCGCCATGATTTGGGCGGTGGCACCAACGTCCATGATCTGGTTGGCGTACTCCCTTGTTTGCTCGCCTTTGTTGGCGATGCGACGAATCATGACAATAAGTGCCCTATCAGCCAAACCTCCATTACTGAGGTTATGAAAACTTTGTCCCATGCCATAGGGCGGACGTTGTCCTTGTTCCCTGCTCGATCGTTTTATATCTACAGCCCAGCGGGGAGCCGAGCCCTGAAAGTTCTGTCGGAGATTTGGTACTACCTGGGGAGGATTGTAGACCTCGGGTCCCGAGTCAGTGCCCTCATCACCTGCTTCCTCTTCTTCTTCCTCTTCCTCTTCTTCCTCTTCCTCTTCTCAATCTTCCTTAGGAATCTCTTCGGGATCCTCTTTTGGATCTTCGTCGACCCAACCTCCATTGCCCTGGTTAGGGTAGTAGGGATCCCGGGGGATATAAAATCCTGCCATTTCATCTGATCGAGAATAGAGATAAGAGAATTATATATATAACTTAAGGGTAAAAAAAGATAATTCTTTGATAAGACCTTCACCGAGTCCTCGTATAGTTACCTAGTGTATACAAATTACATACAATTGAGATCGAATAGATCGTTGGATGTGTAACCTTAAAGTATGCACTTTGCGATTATAGACCTGTCAATGAAGGTTTTTTAGTTTTTTTATAGGCATAATTCTATTTAATTGACGATTCCTAGTTCTAACGAAATTTCGAGGTTTACTCACTTATTATAATTTTTATAGTGTCATAAATACTCCTATATTATTTAAATTTGTAAGTTTGATTCCAGTGTTACTTTGGTAAATTTTTTACTTGTTGCTCACTACGACTATTCCCCGACATACGTTGGTCATATCTCGGATAAATATAGTTGATCAGGCTATATTCATCCTAGATCTGATTACATATTTTGGGGCCTAGTCATAGTGTCCAACTTGTCTTAATACTTTTGTATAGTTCTAACCATGACATTAAACTATTGCATGCATGTATTTGTACCTTTATGAAACGAACATTTTAATTTAATGAAGTATGGTTAGTGTGAAAGCGTTTTGTCAGAGAGTTTTAGTCCCTTTGCATTTATAGTTTGTATATCTTATGTGGTCCGATATAGTTAGTTCACTATAAACAATGTTCTGATACCAATCTGTCACACCCCCAAACCAGAACGGCGGAATCGTTCGAGGGCGGATGACTTCATGTAGTATCATAACAGTTGAGTAAATAGTAAAGAAAGCAAACACAACCACCATAATTATAATTTAAAAAGTTACATTCTTGCTTGTAATACATGTATCAAAAGAAATTACATTATGATGATATAATAAGTTTGAAAATTGACGCCTTAGCATCCCTTCCCCAAAAGTTGTTATTTACCTGTATTACTGAATCCCTGAGAAATACAAGTAGTTTTGAAAAAGTGTTAACAATTAAGTTGGTGAGTTCATAAGCGTTTTTGTATAAAAATTGTATGCCTTTTTGTATAAAGTGATTGAGTTTGTTTCTAGAAAATCCAATATTTTCCATAAATAAATGGTAGTTTTAAAAGTTCCAAAAATCGGAATGCATAAGTATTTTCCATACCTAATATAGTGTAAGTAGGTTAAACCTACCGATCTAACTGTAGCTAACAGTTTAGGTTCGAGATTGTCAATCCTGTATAGATCTATACACAAGTATCATGCTCTCCCTACAAGAGATTATGGTTTATAACAAAGGACTTGAAATGCGTACTTGAAAGTACGTGAAGTCAAATGTCTCACTAAAGTTAGTATCAAATAGATTTACGTATGAGAAGTCCATTTTTCTTGTAAATGTAAGTATTTCCTCTTTATAGTGTTTATAATATGTAAAATATCATGAATATCTTGTAAACTATACCTATTATATTTTTTCAAAAATATCATGAATATCTTGTAAACTATACCTATTATATTTTTCAAAAAGTGTGTCTCATTTGAATGATAAACCTTGGTGTATTACCAACTTTGCACGAAAAGTATAACATTTGTAATAACGTTATTTTACTTATTTAACATTTATACACCAAACGTAGATAAAGCGTTAGAAACTGTATGTAACGATTTGCATTTTAACATAAGTTTTCTTGCGTTTCACTTGTATTTTTCCCCCTAAAATATAGTAAAAACGTGAAAATATAGGGGTATGAATTCACCTGGTAAGTGTGATGATTTGAAGAAAACGAGACTTTTCTCGGGCAGCACTTCGACCGGAAAGTGGAAAATTTCTCGGGAGTTTCGGAGCTTCGAACCTTCGTCGGAGCTTGGATATGTAACCGGGGCGTTGGGGTAGTTTTTGGGAGGCTCGAGAGTGAGAAATATGGGAGAGAAGTTGGAAATTGGAAAAGAAGTTCGGAAGCCTCGCATCTTATTTATAGGGGTGGGAACTGACCTCGAACGCGGGGTGTTCCGCAACGCAGGGTGTTCCCTCGTACGCGGCGCGTTCGTCAGGCATGACGTCTTTGCGGATACCGGAATTCGGATAGGACGGGCTAGAAGGCTATATGGGAGATGTGGTCAATCCGAGGCCCTGTGCTGCGAACGCGAGTCGTCCCCTTCAAAACGCAGGGCATTCCCTTTGGACCAACCTCGTAGTTTGTGCCCTGATCTTTGAAATTCCGTAACTTTCGCGTATGACCTTCGTTTTTGACATTCTTTATATCCCCGCTTAGGTGAGATTATGCTCTTCAACTTTTGTTTAGACTTCGTCGGCATATTTTGAATTTATTTTTAATTATATATGTTTAATTGGTCGGGACAGGAAAAGTCCGTTAAAAATTTATAACTTCTTCATGTGACGTCCATTTTCGTCTGTCTTTTTACCATTGTACTACTATTATCGAGATCCTTAATTCTCGTTTAGGTTGTGTCGGCTAAATATCGCTCGATCTTTATTCCGAGTTTTTAGCTGTCTATTGCTAGTCTGAAACTTAGAAAAACCATAATCTTCTCATACGAAGTCAGATTTGGACGTTCTTTTTATGTACGTTCATGGTTTAACCTAATCTAAGACTTTCGTTTAGATTTCTAAGGCTAAAAAGTATTTTATTGAAATTTCACTTTTCAAACTTAACAGTGTTTTACCGGTTTTGATGCGTATATTTGATTGGTCATAACTTCTTCGTTATAACTTGGATTTGAGTGTTCTTTATATTTCTGAAAACTTTGACACGATATCTATCATTTTATGTATCCCAATTGAGACTTTTGAATATTTCATTTCTAACGGTATTTTTATTTATTAATTCAAAAATAAACTACAATACAGATCATTATATTGACTTGAAATATCGGGTTGTGACATAAAAGAAAAAAAATAAAAAGCAAAAGAAAGAAAAAAAATAAGGAAAATAAAAAAAAATAAAGATCGGTGAAGTTTACAAAAAGAAGCATCTTTTAAATTTTTATCAACCGTTTATTTTGCAATTCCTTTTTCAATTTTTTTTAATATAATATCATTTTAACCAAATAAAAAACCTAAAGCTCGGTAAAGTTTAGTCCATGAAGTAATTTGTAAAAGTTAACTGACTATGTTATCATATTATCTTATATTTTGTAAGGGTATTATTTTTGAAACGACACGACGCAAGATACAAACTTGACACAAATAAAAAAGTTTGTGTTGAGTCTTCTCACATTCTAACTCATGAATCAAGAACCTCCGGAACTAATTTATTATATGGGTTATGTTCGGGTTAGTACTTGAGTTCACAAGTCAACCCATCATCTTAAATATTAGACAAAATTTCACAATTGGTCCATGTGGTTTCAAAATATCGCACTTTGAAGACTTCCTAGCAAAAAAATCATGCGACTGGTCCTTGTGGTTTGTAAAATTACATGAAAGGTCCCCCTGCCATTAAATCTAACTTTTCAGCTATTAGATTTTAATGGAAAAGACTATTTTGCCCTTGTAACAATTTTATGATTTTTTTTAATTTTTTGTTATTACGGTTTATTTTTTTATTTTTATTTTTTTTACTTTGATGTTCTATAGTTAATATCATTAGCAACTTTATGTTTGCATTTATTATTATCATTATTTCACCTTTTGTTTTTTTTATATATATTTAGTTATTTATTAATCTTCTATTGTTTTTATTTATTTTGATTCAAGTAATGAAAAATAAAAAAAATAAAAAAATCAAACCCCAAAATTGTTAAATACTCTAATATATTAATACATTTTACATTTTACATATTTTTTGGTGTTTTCACATTTTTTTATTAATTTTGGTTATGTATGGTTTTCGTATCTTTTTTTTTATCTTGATTTGTGTAAATAAAAAAGTTATGTTTATTTTCTTTATTTATATTTGTAAATATAACTATTTTATTTACATGAATCAAAATAAAAAAAGTTACAAAAACCCTAAATAAACAAAATTATAAAAGAAAAAACCAAAAAACTTAAACATCAAAAATGTAATATACTCTAATATATTCATATATTTTACACTTTTTGGAAAAGGTCAAAAAAGTTATCAAATTGATGAAAAATAAAACAAAACAACGAAAAAATAAAAAAAAGGAAATAATTAAAAATAAAAATATGAAATAATTAAAAAGTAATATGAAAAAAATTAAAAAAAAATAATACTAAAAAATTAAAAAACAAATAGGAAAAAACCAAGAATAGATGAAAATGTAAAATGTATTAATATATTAGAGTATATTAGAATTTGGTGTTTGAGTTTTTATTTTTTGTTTTTCTATTTTTCTTAATTGAATCAACATAAATAAAAACAATAGAAGAATAATAAATAATTAAAATTATAACAAAAATAGAAAACAAAAGGTTAAATAATGATAATAATAAATTTAAACATAAAGTTGCTAACGATATTAACTGTGTAGTATCAAAAAACATGAGCAGTAAGGACATAAAATTAAAAATAAAAAACAAAAAATAATAAAACATTATCGCTTCAATTCGCAAATAAGAAAAATTAAAGGAAAAATAATTCCGACATGGTTTATCGAATTTAAGTCTATTTACTTGATTCAAAATAAATAAAAATATAACAAAAAATCATAAATAACTAAAACTATAAAATAAAAATAGAAAAAAAAATGTAAAAAAAATTAAAAAAAAACTTATCAAATTGTTGAAATTATATATATATATATATATATATATATATATATATATATATATATATATATATATATATATAAATATATATAAAAATATATAATTTATATTTATAATTTATATAAATACAAAATATGAAATTTATAATTTATATATATACATAAAATTTCAAATTTATAAAATTACACAAATGGCCCTTGAGGTTTGTAGTGTATCGCAATATTGGTACAATGACAAAATAATTTTTTCCATTAAAATCTAACAGCTGAAATGTTAGATTTAACGGCAGGAGGACCTTTCATGTAATTTTACAACCACAGGGACTAGCCGCGTGACTTTTTGCTAGAAAGTCCTCAAAGTGTGATATTCTGTAAATCATAGGGACCAGTTGTGAAATTTTGTCTAAATATTATAAAAGAATTAAAAAAAAAATATTTCTGTAATTCATTTATAAGATTTGACCTATTTGTATTTTATTCTGAATCTTGAACATGATTTTACACAATACGACTATACACAAACAACACACTTCACCATATCATCTTCACAGTAGGATGGTAAGTCTCGTTGTCTTTCTCTAATTAACGATGTGAGATTTAACTTTTTTTTGATGTGTTTATTAGTTTATTTGTTTCTAGAATTTTCCCTAATTAAACGGACGTGACTGACTGTTTATGACAGAAAAACTTGATTTTGACCTGCGAACCAATTTAATTAAACGAGTTACATTGGTCGTGTCTGAGTTTATCAGATCCAATTTAAGGTTTAAAATACGGCACAATTATTTGTATGGATCGTATTTTGGTTGAACTTTCTGACCTGCCAAAACGCAACCCGCCAACACGAAAACAACACAATTGCAATTATTATTTTTTGTTTTTTTAATGTTTCCCATCCACCCCATTTAAATCGACCAAATCCCTAAAACTATCATGGAAAAAGTTTACTTTTGGCTAAAAAATGTATTATGATAAAATGGTGACATATAACTTGGAAGATACAAATTTTATATGTCTCATGTATTTAACAAAAAAAAAAAGAACCTTATTAATTATCAGTAGCTATTTTCTCCAATGACGTATTTTTATATAATCAGATCATTTTACATAAAAATGTTAGGTTATGAAATTGACATGTCAATGTGAGTTATAGGAAAAAGGGCAAAGAGTTTCATTTTGTTTTTGTGCATTATATGGTTGTATATTTGACATTGCGACCACTATGTTCAATGAAGAAAACCTTCTTTGCTTTTTCATGATACCTATCCTTTGGAGTTTTTCCAATTTTGGAGTGTGCATCTAAAGTTGTACTTTAACTATTCAAAGGCAATAACCATTTCTCTAAAATTGCATACTATTCCACCTTCTCAAACACCAAGCCCCAGCTGGTGTCCAACCATTATGCTTCACACGACTTCCATGATATTTACTTCTTTGAGTAAAAACCAATTTTCAACTTTGTAATAATTGATATATCAAGAATAATAATTTATAGTAACTAGTACTTTACAATAATAATGCATGATATGATCAAATGGTCTTAATATGATCAAAAGAGAATTGCAAGGCATTTGGTATTATAGTGTGATTGTCTTAAGAGATTTGAACCCCCCCCCCCCCCCCCCCCCCCACACACACACACACACACACACACACCCCTACCCACCCACCCACCCACAAACACATTTGAGAAATGAGCTCCTTCAAGTAATTGATATCTAAATGTTTTTCATCCGAAATTTAATACATTAACTTTGACATGATAATAGATGCAACTAAGTGGTTCGTCCTTTCACATACACACATGAATTATACACACATGGATATTAAGATTTATGTCAAAACTAGATATATACATTGATCAATAAGTAAATGGGACCATTTGACAACTATATTAGTTGAGGAGTAACCCATAAATTTCTATGCAATTATCAAAATAGTTTGTCTTAACTTTTCCTCAAATCATAGTCAATTATGCGCTTTGATAGAGTAGTTAGATAATACAACCAGCCAGTTTGGCTTCATCAATGTCAAAATTTCACCTAATTGGATTGTTCCCATGATGACAAATGATATAAAAGATAGCATTATTAATTTAATTATAAACATAAATTGTCTTATTAAAACCTCACATTAAACAAACACCCATCGTCTCAAAGGGGGTGGAGGAATGCAAAATTTTGATGTAATTTGAATCTTTTAAGAAAATATAAAATCTTGCAAACAACCCATTTTTCAGTAATTGAAAGAAGCAAACAATGACAATGTAGAGTTTTTATTGCATAAAAATAATCATTATAAGAATATTATTTTAGTATCACCCATTTTTAAAGACCCAATGGGTGGAGAAAGGAAGCTTAATTTCAATGTGATTTGGGTCTTTCAAGAAATAAAAAGTCAAATATTTTTAAGAATTCATTTTTTATACTTTAAATCAACATATCCAGATTAATATTCAACTTTTTTCTCATACAAAATACAAGTAATTTTAATAATTCGTTCAAATATAATCTTTTCCTCATGATTTCAAAGGTAAAAATAGAAAATGATAATTTTGATTTAATATAGGAGAGACAACTTGACAGAATAGAGGAAAACACTTTTAATGTGCTTTGGTGCGTCGACTCTTCTAATCTCCTATTCCAAGTTATCTCTCGTGTATAGCTATTATCTAATCCCCATTCAGTTCTTCTCTCTATTCCTACACCTATACACATGCAAATTATTTTTATATTTTGGTGAGAACCGCATTCATTGATGTTTTGAAAAATAATAAGTCATTGTTTCACATTCATGGTAACTACTATTGTAATTATTTTGTATTTTTTTAATGAAATTATTGTGTTGAATCACTTTGTGAATTGCTACATATCATGTTTATTTGTGGCAACCTTTTTGCTCTAAAATTTTATTTATCATCAATGAGAAACAATGAAGATCAGCCTTTTCTTTTCCCAATTTAAGTTGGCCATTTGAAGAAATCTTACCTCCAATGTTTTGAATAAGTTTTAGTTTATCTGTGGTATAGGTTTGTACATGTAATTGCATAATGTATATGTTTTGTTTATAATACTAACATTGAAGTTCGAGAATTTAAGTGAAGATGTTATTAAAGAATTGGTAGAACATACTTCTATATTTTTTCATTAACCACGATCAAAAATATATACTCCCTCTGTCCCAATATTATTGTCCACAGACAAAAAACACACAGATTAAGAAAATCATTAATTACCACTAACTTTATATAATAAAATGATAATTTTATCCTTCCTTTGCATTTAATGTTCCATTGAAAGCTTAGTTGGTTAAGTAATAATGAGGGAGTATTTTGATAAAAATATCATTTATTTTTAGAAGTGGACTATTATTTTGGGACAAACCAAAAAGAAAAGATGGACTATAATTTTGGTAAGGAGGGAGTACATGATATACATAAGGAAAGGAAAGTATAACAAATAGGAGGAAAATTAGGAAAACAAATATACACGAGAGAATCAACTAATCCATTACTTCCCCTTAAGTTGGAGCATGGAGATTGTGAACGCCCAATTTGCCAAGCAATGAGTTGAACTGTTGAACCCCTAAAGGTTTGGTGGACAATTGGCAATTTGGAATTTGGTGTTGGTGTTTAGTGGTTGTATTGCCTTTGATTCTACTCTTTCGCATACAAAATAACAATCCATTTCTACGTGTTTTGTACACTCATAGAAGACGGTATTATTTGTGATGTGTCGGGCAGCTTGGTTGTCACAAAACAGGTGTTTCGGTCCACTTTGTGTGACATCTAATTCCTTTAAGAGCCATCTCATCCATAGTATTTCACTAACTATAGTTGCCATTGATCGGTATTCAACTTTGTGACATCCCCATTTTCACGGTCAGAAAAAACCGATTTGTCTACGCTTTATTTGAAAATCAGGGGGTCCTTTTAAAGAAAAATATTGCAAAAATTTTTCCTAAAACAAAATATGATAAAGATTTTATCAAAGCACTTCCGAAGAAATTTATTTCATTATATTAAACATCGGGATGTCATTGTCAATACAGATGAAAAACATAAACATAACAACATAGGCCTTACAACATTTATTTATATCTACTGGCCTATAATCCATAATCCCTCATCAAGTCAACGCATCCATGCTCTTGTGCCACTACCTATAATACAAGAAATTGAGTGGGTCGGGCTTGGGAGCCTGTTGAGCACATAGGGTTTTCAACCCACGATAATTAAGTTTAGTAATTTCATCAAATCATTCAACCCGATTACCCGTTCCCGTTATCCTTACTTTTTGTCCCTAAAGCATCTAAATCAAGGGAACTAGCCTAAGGATTTTCATCGGGATAGAAATTACTACTAAGGGGTTTCCTCAACAATAAATGTTTGTAAGGAAACCATGAGGGGGATGGAGTATATAGGTGAACACATCGTTCACAAACACCTACAGGTTGCGAGCCTGCTAGCGTTCCGCTAGACTGTCTAGAATAGTCTATGGTCGTCATCTATACTCCGCTAGATGACTGGAACATCGTCAACATCGAGACCTCTCATCATTTTATTTCATCACACACCAACTATTTCATCTACCCATATTTTACCTCAACATATTTGTAGATATAAAATATATATATATACAGTTTAAATCATTTAAAACTAGTATAAAACGTTCATCCAACATAGATATCAAGTAAACAGATAATATGCACACATACCACGTAATTTATATAAAATACTTGACAAAACATCAAAAATGGTCCCTGTGGTTTTCAAAAATATCAAGTTTAGTCCCTAAGTTCAAAAAACCTCACAGATGGTCCCTGTGGTTTCAAAACTTTTAACAAATGGTCCTTTTCGCTAACTCCGTTAGCTTTTGGCCGTTAAGTGAAGGGTATTTCTGTCATTTCACAAAAGATGGACCATTTATGAAGTTTTTTGTTATTTAAAAAAATATAATTATTTAATAAACATACAACAGCAGAAATCAATGGGAGATCAATCGCCAATGAAATTAAAGCTACATTAGCGACTGAAGTTTCTAATATGAAGAATTCAATCAATATGGTACCTGGATTAGGCGTAATATTGGTGGGAAAAAGAAAAGCTTCACTCACATTTGTATGCATCAAGAAAAAAGCTTGCGAACAAGTTGAAATTGCCTCAGTAGTAACAGAGCTTCCTGAAGATGTACAGAAAGCGAAGTTCTCGATGCTATTTCAATGTTAAATCACAACGAATCAGTCCATGGCATTCTTGTCCAGCTTCCATTACCCAATGTAATTACTCTTTTACCCTTTCTTTTGTAATCAATTTCAATCGATTCACCCAATGTAATTGTTGATTAAGCATTTGTGTGAGGAGAAGATTATAAATGTAGTGAAAGTTGAAAAAGATGTGGATGGTTTTCATCCTGTGAACATGGAAACCTTGCAATGAGAGGAAGGGAGCCTTTGTTTATTCCTTGTGCCTCTTTGGGGTGTATTGGGGTGCTTAATCAATGCAGTGTAGAAATTTTAGGTAAGAAAGCAGTGGTAATTGGAAGAAGCATGATTGGATTACCCACTTCCTTGCTATTACAGGTACTTATTTTATTTGTATCCAAATTGTCTTGTTTTAATGTTATTATTCGTCTGAATCACATGTCTTTCTACATTCAAAGACATCATGCTACAATAAGCGTTGTGCATTCATTCACAAAGAATCCAGAGGAAATAACATGTGAAGCTGACATTTTGGTTTCAGATGTTGGAGTTCCAAATTTGATTAGAAGTCATTGGTTGAAGCCTGGGGTTGTGGTAATTGATATGGGGTCAACGCTGGTTTAGCTTAACCACAGGATGTCGGCCTCTCCATCTCCGATTCTCGACTGTTCCAGCCCCATCTCCATCCTTGCTTAGTTAACTCAACACCCAAAACAGCCTCCTAGCAAGGCTTAAATTGCTGAGAAACTGTCACAAGAAAAGCACCGACAACTCTCCCTTAGACGACCAAAAGCAGCCTCGAACACCCCCTCATTCCCTTGACAGACAAATGCTGCTACTGTCTCCCTTATGTCGGGTTACGGTCGGCAATGAGGCAAAATGAAAGAAGGAAACCACCGGAGCAGACCTGTATAGCCAATGCCCCCTCCCCCCTTTCTCATGATCGCCAGCCACATGACCACCATTTTGAATGCCTTCGATCGCCTGATGCCTTCTCGATCTAATGAAGACGAAGATGAGGACCGAGGTCCCTTTCTCAGTCCCACCTTGTGATCCGCTTGAACCTCACTAGTACCCTCAATTTTTGATTGCTTCCATTCGTGTTCTTCCCCGATCAGATGAGGAAGACGCACCATCTCCCTTTTGCATTTGAGTTCATCGACGAAGTGAAGATCCAGTTTAAGATTAAGATGGGTTCTTTTGAGAGAGAGAGAGAGGGGGTGGGACCCTTTATTAAATAATTATATTTTTTTAAATAACAAAAAACTTCATAAATGGTCCCCCTTTTGTGAAATGACGGAAATACCCTTCAGTTAACGACCAAAAGCTAACGGAGTTAGCGAAAAGGACCATTTGTTAAAAGTTTTGAAACCACAGGGACCATCTATGAGGTTTTTTGAACTTAGGGATTAAACTTGATATTTTTAAAAACCACAGGGACCATTTTTGAAGTTTTGTCAAAATACTTTATATTTATGTGTAAGATGAAAGTAATTATGCATTCACTTGTTGAAGTGACGACTCGAAATTCGAGCTGCGTTTCGCTTCTAGCAATTGCCTTTTCCTTTAACGTAATCTAGCATTATTATCGCTAAGTCTTAGTCTAATATTTATTGCAACTAATTATTAGTCCAGATTCATTATTAAATCAAAGTCTACTTTCATGATCTATCAAGTAAGGAACAACCATGTAGGATCATATCGGAGGTAGGGTCCGTTTAGTATACGAAGTATACTGTTTGGAAATCCCACTTTAAACACCTCACTAAATCACAACCTAGAAATCATTCGTAAGTAGATCAATCAGTATAACAACTTGGAATCACTGATAAATCTTGTTTATAGGTTCATAACGTCACATCCCAAAACCAAGAACGGCGGAAACATTCTGGGGCAGAGGACGTCATGTAAACTATCACAACAGTGTAAAGTAGTAAATAAGCAACAACATCATCCATTGCATTAATACTATAATTTTAATACAGGTGTGTTCTTTCATAGGATAATACATGAACAAAAGTAATCAAAATAAAAGACGAGTCTTGACTGCTCCGTCTTCCCAAAACCTGGTCATCGTACCTGTCTACTGGTGACCTGAGAATACAAGTTATTTTGAAAGAGTTTATTAGCATAAAGTTGGTGAGTTCATAAGTATTTTAGTGTCATTGATTTGTAAAATCTGTAATGAAAGACTTGTAATTGTTTGAGGAAAAGTTTGTATAAGTATGAAAAACTCTAGAAAATCCTATATTTCCTATTAGTAGTAAAAGTAGTCTTCTACCAAGACCCGACTGTTTTGAATGTATGCTTCTTTGTAAGAATGACGGTTTTTCCCATATATAACTATTATTATAAAAATATAGTCTACCTCATCGTTTAAGTGAATGTATCACAAAATAAAGGTAATAAGGAAAATAATATACTTATTTGAAATCATATCAAAATATATTCTACCTCATCATTTATGTGAATGTGTCACAAAGTAAAGGCAGTAAGGAAAATTGTATAATCCTTAAGAATGTATCCATTTGTCTAGGATAAACATGGCGCGGTAAATCGCCGAACAGTACAACCGAGAACATCCGTAGATGAACACACCTTCTGTAGTGAGCAGCCAGGTGTAGGATGGTCAGTCCAGGAGTGTGTAGTAGTACTTCATCGTATAGTATGTATTAGTGCCTCTTCCTATAGTATGTATTAGTGTCTCTTCCTACCTACAGTATGCATTAGTGTCTCTTCCTACAGTATGTATTAGTGTCTCTTCCTACAGTATGTATTAGTGTCTCCTCATTTAGTGTGTATTAGTATCTCTTCATTTAGTGTGTATTAGTGTAATGTATGTATTAGTGTAGTGTATGTATTGAATCATGTATGAACTGAATCTTAGTGTGATTCATTGTACTAGGAATAGAAATTAGTATCTCCTAACTATACCTATTATAGTTACTAGTAATGTACGTGTATAACCGAAAGTATGCCTTTGCTACCCAAAGGTATTGAATTGACTGATAGAACCTTTATGTCTATATATGTATACATAATATATAACTAATATTTAGACGAAATTCGGACAAATAACCATTACCCAAAGGCCACATCCAAACAAAGAAAAGGAATTAAAGCGAGCTAGCAGTCCTAAGTCCTTTAAACATTACTTATATAACTATACATATATAGGCATGCATTTGACAATATAAAAGTTTAAAAGAAGTTTTGTAAAACATTTGAACAGCTTAATAATAAGAATTGATGACTTGATGTCAAATCATAAAATGGCTTAAAAGCAGTTTAAATGATATAAACAGTTTAAAGTATAAGAAATCCTTTGTTTGAAACACAGCTTGAAGTACATGAAAACCTTTGTTTGAAACGTAGTTATAACAGAGTTTGACAGGAAAGATATAGTATGTAAGACAGTTTGATAAAGAGTTTAATATGTAAAAACATTTTGAGAAATCATTTTGAAGTAGTATACTGAGTAAAACAGCTAAAAGTATAGTGAAATCCATTTGTATGCTAGTTATTAATCACATATGATTGATATAATAACTAGTTTGATTCAACTTGTATCCCCCCCCATAAAAGCATTTAAAAACATTTAAAAGGTTGATTAAGGGGTATGAACTCACCTGTAGTGAGTGGATTTGATGGAAGTGTCAGACAAGGTGCTAGGTGTCAAGTGAAGACTTGAACACACATAATGATCCTAATAACATATAAAGACATATATATGTATATAATTAGTGATTATAACACTAATTATACAAGTATTAACACCCTAGAACAAGGAAAACACTTGTATTCAAGTGTTACAAGAACTTAGGGTTGCATCTAAGGGTTGTAAGGCATTGCTATTGAGTTTATGGCCCTGATATTTGTACTATCGCCTCAGCAGATAAACCCCAACACTTATCCCTTAAGTGTACAAGGCTCAGAACTATAACGCCCAAATTTTCAAATAATTTTTCACATTTCAAAAACACATTTTCATTCATAATTGTTATAAAAACATCATTGTATCACATAATCAGTTCATACCATCACATCCCAAGATCATAATATGTAAAAACTCCTCAAGTGTGTATTGATCAAGTCGGCGCCTTCCCGCGATCCTCATTGGTACCTGAAACACATAACATAACACTGTAAGCATAAATGCTTAGTGAGTTCCCCAAAATACCACACACAACACATATTAGCCACTCGAGGCTATGGGACCTTCCAGTCCCATAACTCTGAGGGCCCTCTGGCCCTAACTCTGTAAACTCTGTAACATACATAGCATAAAGCACATAGAAATCTCATCATGCAAAACATACAAATACTCTATCACATAGCTCTAATTACCACTCTAGGTAAGGTATAGTGAGAAGACTCACCTCGAGTAACTCGGTAATCACGAACTCTGTAAAATCTGGTCTAGCCTCCGCCTAATCATATGAAATAAATACTCTAAATCAATACATCGCTCAAGGCTAGACTATTCCTTCACTTAGTACTCTCAGAAGGGTAAAAGACCATTTTACCCGTCTCATGGCTCCAAGACCCTAGAGTTGACCAAACCCGAAAAGTCAACAAAAGTCAACTCTCCGGGTTACGCTGGGCGTACCTGGTGTCTTCACAGCAACGGGGTGCGCAACCCCTTACGCCGTGCGTACTGGGATTACGCCCCGCATAACTCCCAGTTTCAGACCCTAAGCTTTTAGGGTCTTAAAGAGTTAAGACCCATGTCCAACTTCTAGATCTGACCATTTCTAAACCTCTTAATCCATAAAGTTGGTGACTTTAAGCCTTTGCATGGCTGGACAAGTCACCAACACTCATATTCCATTTCCCAACTCTAGAAAGCTCAATACTCAAGCATGACCTCATATCAATGACCAAGATGGAAACTTTATGGATCTATAACACAAATACCACTTAAATGTGACATATCTAGGTCCATGGAGCACATTACACTCATAAAGTTGCCACCTTTGGGACTTTTAACCCTAGAAATGGTCCTTGCAACATCAAACCAAATAAAGAGGAAATTTTTGAACTTTATACCTCTAAATGAAGCTCCTTTCTCTTAAGATCTCAGATCCAACCTTGCACTTCAAGCCCTAGCCTCCACAAGCTCTTCTCCTTCTTCTTCACAAGCACACCAAGACACGTTTAGCTCCAAAATACACACACTCAAGCTATGGAAAATAGAGGCTCTCTCTTAGGATTTCACTCTCTGGATGGAGGCTGGGAAATGCGCCTTAGCATCCTTTAAATAGTGCACAAGCCAAAAATTTAGGGTTTACATCTGGACCCATTACGCCCAGCGTAACCCTAGGTACACCCAGCGTACTCAGGCGAGTCCGCGTCCAAAATAAGCGCATGAGTATGCGCAACGTGCTCCCCAGTATGCCCAACGTACTCATTTGCTTCAAGAATTATCTCAAGGGACCAATTTTGACAACTCAATAAAATGGAAGGGTTAAATAGCTTTACTTGGATTTCGGGATGTTATAAGAACGCTCAAATAGACTCTAATTTATGCCAAATGATAGCAGGAATGAGAATGACACTAGATTGAGTTGACTGACTGAGCTTTCAAAGTAATAGAAACTTTTGGGTTGTCACATCATCCCCTCGTTAGAGGGAATTTCGTCCCGAAATTATAGTTTAGGCAAAGGAGTGGGTATGAATAATCAAGTAAAGAGATGATGATACTTCCTATTCGATTGATCCTCGTGCTCCCAAGTGAATTCAGGTCCTCACTTGGCATTCCAGCGAACCTTCACTAATGAAATATGGCTTTGTTTCGTCTGCTTGACCTCTCGGTTCATGGTTGCTACGGTTCTTCCACGAAGGTGAGGCTCTCGTTGAACTCGATTTCGTTGAGTGGGATTAGAAGAGTCTCGTCGGACAGACACTTTTTCAAGTTCGAGACGTGGATGGTAGAATGTAAGTTACAGAGTTTGCGGGGTAGGTTGAATTTGTAAGTTACTTGGCCGATTCTAGCAAGAATCTCGAAAGGCTCTATGTACCTTGGATTTAGCTTTCCACGCTTTCTGAAGCGTATCAAGCCTTTCTAGGGTGGGACTTTCAAAGGAACGTAGTCCTTTCCTGGAATTCCAAAGGTTTCCTTTACTCGTCAGCGCAACTTAGAAATTTGTGAATTTCTGTAGGCGTCTTTGGTGCTGACTAGCTCTTAACGGTTTTGATTTTTGGAAAGGTCCACATGAATTCCGACCTTTTTAACAGTGTGCCTTAGGAATTCGACTCTTTGAATCCAAAACTCGCATTTAGAGAACTTCGCGTAGAGCTTATCTGATCGTAATGTTTCCATGGTCTTTCGTAGATGCTTTCTATGCTCTTTCTTACTACGAGAGTAGATAAGTAGGTCATTTACAAGGATAATGACGAACTGATCCAAGTAAGGACGACATACCCTATTCATTAAGTCCATGAAAATTGCGGGAGCATTGGTCTTATCCGAGAGGTATCACTATGGGCTCGTGGAGTCCGTATCGAGTTCGGAAGGCTGTCCTCGGTACATCTTCCTCTGACACTTGTAGCTGGCGATACTCAGATCTCAGATCCATATTCGAAAGGTAATTTGTTCCTTGCGGTTGGTCACACGATCCATCTATGCGTAGCAGAGGGTAACGATCCCTAATGGAAATCTTTTCGAGGTCTCCGTTAGTTGATGCACACACGAAACAATCTGTCTTTCTTCTTGAAGAACAAGACCGGAGCTCCCCAGGGTGAGGAGCTTGGTCCTACAGAGCTCTTGCTGAGCAGTTCGCTAAGTTGACCGGACAGTTCTTGCATCTCTATAAGTGCTAGACTATAGGGAGATTTGGTTATAGGGGTAGCATTAGAGTGGATTCTAAGTTTATTCGCATAGCAGCACGATCACTCATAGTCTTGAGCAGTCTCCATCCTGAAGTTCATATTAGAAGTCATATTTGGTTCATCAATCGCAACTTTATGTATACGGGTCATATATAATTAAGATTGAAAAGGCAGTTGAATAAATGATTCTTCTTTAAGCTCACATCCAAACAAGGAAAAGAAGTTAAAGCGGAATCATCAATTCTAAACCTGTAGAACCTTGATTATATATCACCCTTGTGTATACATTCCTCAGCGATAGATCAACCGTATGGGTCTTCGGATTGAACTTGATGTACTGTACGAGTGGTATTCCGGGAAGGTTTTCTGAGGTTTCTTCGGGAAGGACACGAATTATAAGGTACTTTATGCATGAGTACCTCGGAGTTCTGGAATGACGGCTTTGCTATAAAGGCGATTACGGAGAAAGAAATGTACACACGAAACTGATATTGTGAGGATCGAATTTGTGACAACCCGAAATTTATCCCGTCATTTTAACCACACCTTCCGTTAATAAAAACCCGCTTTATTAATTGTCCGTTAACCTTTTGGAAGAGGTTAATTAATTTGGGACTTTTATAATGACTTTTTAAGGGTTGAAACACATTAGAAACACCCTCATTAATCCCTAGAAAAGTGTTAGTTACAAACAAGTCGAAATATGACCATTTAATCGGGTGCGACCAAAAGCCCCATTTAACATCAGTATCAGGTAGATTTCCACTGAGCCACAAGCTCAACCCCTATATAAGGGGGAGTGGACTCCATTCACACTCTTTCCACTCTCTCTCTACACACTCTCTCTCTACAACTTGCTTTCGATCCAAAAATGCCCATTTCGTGTTTAAGACATCCAATAGGGGCCAAATCATGTGTTTACGGCCCAAGAAAACTCTTGGACTGTATACACCCATAAGTGGGGTTTTGAAGCCCCAAAACCCTTCCAAATTACCCCTAGGGCTTCGATATGACTTGTGGACTTAAACCTTCAAGCTTAAAACACTAAAACCTTGCATTTTGAAGAGTAAACATGAGTTTATCGGCCCAAGAACACTCTTGGACCGTAACCCCTCTTCAAGGGCCGTGAACACCCTTTTAGGTGTTAGAATTGCCCTCAAACACCTCCTAAGGCTTGGGAAAATGTCTAGAATCAACCACAAACTAAGTAGGGGCTTTAAACATCAATTAAACCATGGACTTAGGAGTTTATGGCCGTAAACCCCCTAGGATTGGTCCATGGGCCGTAAACTCCCAAAAAGTGCCCAAATGATGCCCTAACTTCTTCATTTGACTTGGAAAAATGCATAGAACTTTATTCTCTACCATTTAAGACCTTAATACACCAAAGGAATGAGCATATAAGAGCTTATGGCTGTAAACTCCTTGTTTAGGGCCGTAAACTCCCTAAAATGGTCATTTTGAGGCCTTAAACCCTTCATAAGCCCTAGATTTGAGCCTAGCATAATTCCACAAGTGATATAAGACCTTTTAGCATCCAAAAGCACACCACCCATGAGTTTATGGCCGTAAACTCATGGGGATATGGTCTTAGGGCCGTAAACTCTATAAAGAGTTTACTCTTGAAGAGTAAACTCCCTATCTAGGCCATACACTCCCCTATTTGCAAACCAACAGCCTCCTAGCACTTGACCAAAGTGTTTTCCGCACATTAGGATGCGTTTATGTGTTTAATTAGTATTATAATTACTAATTGTATGTAAACATATGTCATCATATGTTAATAGGTCACTAAGTGTGTTCAAGTCTTCACTTGACACCAAGCACCCAACCAACACCTTCACCCGATCCACTTACAACAGGTGAGTTCATACCCATAAATTAACCTTTTAAATGTTTTTACATGCTTTTATGGGGGGGGGGGGGGGAATACAAGTTAAAACATGTTAGCTATCATATCAATCATATGTGATTAATAACCCGCATGCACAAGGATTTATCACACTTTCAGTTGTTTTACCAAGTATAATAATGTAGATGGTTTTCCAAAACGTTTTTACTTGTTTAAATCTTTTCTCAAATTATCTCTCGTGCTGTATGTTTTACTTCTAAACCAGTTACAACAGTGTTTTAAACAAAGGTTTTCTTTACTTATATTGTGTTATCAAATTATAAACGTGTTTATGAACGGTTTTCAAAGCTTGTTTTACATAACTATATCAAGTCGTAAATTCTTATCTTTAAAGGTTTTACAAAAGTTTTCTTCTATACTTCTGTTTCGTTAAATGCATGCCTGTACTTGTATAGTTATATAAATAATGTTTAAAAGATTTGGGAAGGCTAGTTCGCCCTATTTCCTTTTCCTCGTTAGGATGTGGTCTGGTGGGTATCGGTTATCCGTCCGAAGGTCGTTTAAACATTAATTATATATCATGTATACACGTATAGACATAAAGGTTTACATCGGCCGGTTTATTTCCCTTGGGTAGCAAGGGCATCCTTCCATTCATCATTCATAGATCAGAGACACTAGTAACTATTATAGGAATAGTTAGGAGGTTCTATTCACTCTTTCTAGTACGAGAATTCCACATGAGTCACTTCATATGCGAGTCTATATCATTTCTCCAGTGCCTCTAATAGAATTCAGAATATGAGATGCATCTTCAAGACATGGATCTCCTCGTCGTCGAGTTGGTAACCAAAGTGTCCTGTAGGGAGAGCGGGCATTGTGTGTATAGATCTATATGGGACTGACACTCCCACACCCTGACTACTAGCTACAGTCCACGGCCTACCAAGCCAAGGGGTGATAAATGTCATATTTATTTCGACGCTTGCAGGGCGTCAAGTACTCTAGTGTCAATCAGTATGGTTACGAGTATTGTTAGGTGCATTTTATGCACCCATTTTGTAGCTTTATTCCATAAAAGTGCATTGCATTTAGGTTTAAACTCATGCATTTTGCATATTTTTCGGGATTTTTCATGAGGCAATTTCATTCACATACTTTTGTGATATTTCAGGGACTTTTGGAGGTAGGATATTGTTGGAGGAGATAAATAAGAGTTTTAGACAAAATTTCGGGACTTGCGGAGCACTGAGGAGCAAGATATCAAAAAAATGAAGATTTTGTCTTTACAGAGATTTACACGGCCGTGTAAATGCAAGCCTTGCGTTTACGCGGGCTGTGTAAACGTAGATTTATGCGTAATATATTTTTGCATTTACATGGGCCGTGTAAATAACAATGTTAATTTACGCGGGCCGTGTAAACGTAAACGTGAGTTTTAAAGCAGTTTTTCACCATTCTTAAAGGGGGGAACCGACTTTTTACTTTGGGGGGGTCGACTTTTGGAGCAGAGAAGGCGAATTTCTTGAGGATTTTGAAGTTTATTAACACTTGGGAACATTTGATTTCATTTTGTAAGAACTTTAATTTCATTTTCTAGATTTGTGATCTTGTTCTAGCCATGAGTGGCTAGAACCCTAGTTTCTCTAACTTCATGTCTTGACTTCTTAGTTGTGATTTCAATCATGTGACTTGATGTTTGCTTTCAATTTCTATCTAGTGAATTTGATTTTGTTTCAATCAAATGTTTGATTCTAATTGTGATTCTTATTGGCCATTTGAATTAGGGTTAGGTCATTCAAGTTATCTAATTGCAAAATCCGTAATTGTTTTGTAAATTGGACTAGGTAACAAGCACTAATTTGATTTCTATTGAATAAATTTAGTGTAAATCTTTTCACACATTCTTATGCTCCCGAGCTTATGAGGAGTATTGAGTGTTGTTGGGAACATTCACATAAAGTTTAATGTAATCTTTCAACCTAATTCTAAGAGCATGTTTAGATTAGATTGGTAAGTTTAGGATTAATCAAAGAGCTTATTTTGGTTAATCAATGTGGTGAATGGGAGGTGCTAGATCTTGTTAGCATTTCCATGTACCAATTTAGATAGAATTGAACAAATATCATTTCATCCTTGGAATCACATTGATAATTTGTCTTGCATAGAGTTGGAGCTCTCACAAATCTTGAATTTATCTTACTTAATCCATTATTCACTTATTATTTTAGACTTTTGCTCAAATCATTGCATACCAACCCCCCATTTATGTGACCATTATTGTACCTTCCGCAAAAAGGTATAAACATTTGTTCCGTGTCTCTGTGGATCGACCCTGCTTACCTTGTATTACATTTCTAGTACAAAGTAGTAGTGTTTAAGGAGTTATTTTACCCCTTTATTTGTTCGGCTTGACTCGCCTAACAAATTGGCGCCGTTGCCTGGGACACGGTGTTACTAATTGTTTATGCCAAGCATTTTGTGAGCAGGTGCTTTGAAAAAAAAAGAAAAAAAAAGTCAGGTAGAAGATTAGTTTTCAATTGAAGGAAGTGGCGAGAAGGTTAATGTGTTGTAAAGGCCTACCTACTTAGAACAAAGCACAATCAAGGGCCTAGTCGAGCCAATGACTTTAAAAAAGGGCGGCTAACCGGGAGGCAAACCGGGGGTATTTTTGTCCTTCTTTTAAAAAAATTTAGTCTTTCGTAAATTTCAATTTTTTATGTCCCAAATGGTTCTAAACTTGTTTTTCTATGCCTACAAAGTGAATCTCGGGCTCCAAAAATATTTCATGGATAGCTTGGGGAGGATGAAGAGGAGGTTCTCAACATAATTGCAAAGCTCCAAGAACGATTTGGTACATTCTTTCCATATCTTTAATCGTTCATATTTTACTTAAAATTCAATTGGTGTGCATTTGTGACTGTTTTGGACCCAATCCCAACCCAACTACCATCCTCCACCATCCGACCCTCAATAGGCCGGTTATGCCTTTCTCCAAGCATCGAGGACGATGCTATATTTTAAGCTTGGGGAGGGGCATCCATCCATGCATTGATCCCGTTGCATGTAATTTTGTGCATATTGCATCGCATATATTTTTTTTATTCATCATTATTTTCCTTTTTCATTTTTGTTGCATAGAAAATTTTTCAAAAGCCAAAAAGATTTTCTTTCTAATTTTTTTTTATTCTTTGCATTTTGCATCTAAATTTTTGCATTGTATTCATTTGTTTAAAAAAAAATTAACCCAATCCCAAGCAACCAAATTTTCTCAAAACTGTTGAGCTGGTAAGTGAGTCGTGTGCCTTGAAATTGGCTTGCTCTTTTTATTGAAAAATCTAAAAGCAAGTTAACCACACACGAACACACCTCCCGAAGCTACTTGTGCAAAACAGAAAATGAAAAGATTGTCAACATTGGAGCATAACAACAGGTATGAGTCGTTTCTTTGGGACATATGACCGGTCTTATGAGTAGTAGTGCTCAATTGAACTTAAAATGCCAAATTCAAAAGTTCATAAAAAGAATGCAAAATCTCAATGTCCCGCCATCCAGCGCTCTAAAAAGTCTTTTCTACTCATTCCCTTTTATATACCCTGCTTGGGGACATAGTTTCCAACTATACCTACGGGTGTTTGCATGCTAACTTCAGTCCCCCAAAAAATGTCTAGAAGCCCTTCACGGTAATAGACCGTGAGATGTCCCACAAAAGAAAAGTCAATGACGATAATATAAAGAAATAGGCCAAACAAATAAATTAACTGGAGTGTTATGTATTATCTTAGTTAGTGAATATGTCTTAATAATAAAAATAATAAAATAAAATATAAAAAATACAAAAAAAACAAAAAAATGTTATTAAGTTAATCTATGACCTTTGGAACTTGAATAAGTAAACTCCGAGGGGTGTTCTACACCTAATCGCCTAAAGCAAAATTGTTTGGGACTGATTGGGTTGAAAGTTCGCTACACGGGTTTCATAGAAAGTCATGAACTTAATAACCAAATAAAGCTAATCTGTAGCCTTTGAGGTTCAGGCAAGTAAACCCGAGGGATACTTTTAAATCTAGCACACTAAGGTCATTTGATCTGGATGTGTTGGTTGAAAGCCCATTACACGGATTTCAAAGAAAGCCATGAGCTTTATTTGTAGGAAAATGTAATTAGGAAGTTTGTGTATATTTGTGTTTATAGTTTTATTGAATAATATATTTAGGAAAAATGATTGGCTGCCAAAAGATTCCTTTGGACTTGGATTTGAACTTATGACATTGGGACTGAATGTTAATTACTATGACTGGAGTAAGTGGTTTGAAGTTTGTAACCAATCTGGGTAAATTTTAGGGAATTTTTAGAAGATATTTTTTAGAAAAAGATTGTTGTTAATCAACAAATAGCTGGAGTCGGTCATTGTTATATTTTGTGAAACAAAGATGATTGAGCATGTTTTGTCACATAAAATTTCATGAGAGTAAGACCATAATTTGTTCCATGATTTAACTTCATGCTATTAAGAGGAAACAAGTGTTGTGATCTTTGATTCTGTTGAGTTGCATTACGGAGTGGCCAAAAGTCTTGTTTTTGCTGTAATATAATATTTTGAGACTTATGCCAAGTTGACTCAAGGCACGACAGGTACATTCTCAACTATGCTACAAAAACGAGGTTAATTGGGTTGGATCCTTTACATATTTGTTTTGGTTATTGCATTAAGTTTCAAAAGTTTTGAATTTGATTTTCTTTTCTTCTCTTTTATTTTATTTTCTCCGGTTTAAATTTGTCTTGTTCTTTCTTGAGGACAAGAAAGGTTCAAGCTTGGGGAGATTTGTTAGGTGCATTTTATGCACCCATTTTGTAGCTTTATTCCATAAAAGTGCATTGCATTTAGGTTTAAACTCATGCATTTTGCATATTTTTCGGGATTTTTCATGAGGCAATTTCATTCACATACTTTTGTGATATTTCAGGGACTTTTGGAGCTAGGATATTGTTGGAGGAGGTAAATAAGAGTTGTAGACAAAATTTCGGGACTTGCGGAGCACCGAGGAGCAAGATATCAAAAAAATGAAGATTTTGGCTTTACAGAGATTTACACGGCCGTGTAAATGCAAGCCTTGCATTTATGCGGGTCGTGTAAACGTAGATTTATGCGCAATATATTTTTGCATATACACGGGCCGTGTAAATGACAATGTTAATTTACGCGGGCCGTGTAAACGTAA
Organism: Lactuca serriola; assembly: GCF_051521515.1. Taxonomy (NCBI): domain Eukaryota; kingdom Viridiplantae; phylum Streptophyta; class Magnoliopsida; order Asterales; family Asteraceae; genus Lactuca; species Lactuca serriola. Next base: position 349,266,913 of record NC_136411.1, read on the forward strand.
ACGTGGGTTTTAAAGCAGTTTTTCACCATTCTTAAAGGGGGGAACCGACTTTTTACTTTGGGGGGGTCGACTTTTGGAGCAGAGAAGGCGAATTTCTTGAGGATTTTGAAGTTGATTAACACTTGGGAACATTTGATTTCATTTTGTAAGAACTTTAATTTCATTTTCTAGATTTGTGATCTTGTTCTAGCCATGAGTGGCTAGAACCCTAGTTTCTCCAACTTCATGTCTTGACTTCATAGTTGTGATTTCAATCATGTGACTTGATGTTTGCTTTCAATTTCTATCTAGTGAATTTGATTTTGTTTCAATCAAATGTTTGATTCTAATTGTGATTCTTATTGGCCATTTGAATTAGGGTTAGGTCATTCAAGTTATCTAATTGCAAAATCCGTAATTGTTTTGTAAATTGGACTAGGTAACAAGCACTAATTTGATTTCTATTGAATAAATTTAGTGTAAATCTTTTCACACATTCTTATGCTCCCGAGCTTATGAGGAGTATTGAGTGTTGTTGGGAACATTCACATAAAGTTTAATGTAATCTTTCAACCTAATTCTAAGAGCATGTTTAGATTAGATTGGTAAGTTTAGGATTAATCAAAGAGCTTATTTTGGTTAATCAATGTGGTGAATGGGAGGTGCTAGATCTTGTTAGCATTTCCATGTACCAATTTAGATAGAATTGAACAAATATCATTTCATCCTTGGAATCACATTGATAATTTGTCTTGCATAGAGTTGGAGCTCTCACAAATCTTGAATTTATCTTACTTAATCCATTATTCACTTATTATTTTAGACTTTTGCTCAAATCATTGCATACCAACCCCCCATTTATGTGACCATTATTGTACCTTCCGCAAAAAGGTATAAAAATTTGTTCCGTGTCTCTGTGGATCGACCCTGCTTACCTTGTATTACATTTCTAGTACAAAGTAGTAGTGTTTAAGGAGTTATTTTACCCCTTTATTTGTTCGGCGTGACTCGCCTAACAAGTATCTCCATGTTTACCTTATAATTCATGGCCTTAAGGTAAAGAGAATTTAACACTGTATTCTTGAAACAACACTCTTAGGATTACTTCTTTGTTTTAGACCTTGCTAGCTGTATCTTTCTTTTGATAATGTCTGGGGTTTGTGTTTCTTGTTTTAGACCTTGCTAGCTGTATCTTTCATTTGATACTGTCTGGGGTCTGTGTTTCTTTTTTCTAAACCTTGCTAGCTGTATCGTTCATTTGATAATATCTGTGGTCTGTGTTTTCATTGTTTTAGACCTTACTAGTCATATCGTTCATTCGATACCGTCTGGGGTCTGTGTTCCCTTTTGTTAGACTGAGCCAGATGTATCATTCATTCGATACTCTCCTGGAGTCGATGATTTCTTTTGCCTTAGTCAGTAGTATTTCTGCTGAGGCATATGTTATTTTCCCTTGGTATTTTTACTAGTGATATTCTCCTACTTCCTTTAATGGCAAATACCATATTTTGGTAATGATAGCATTTCAGGGAAAATTTATCTACAAAAACATAACACTGTCGAGTCTTGGTAGAAGACTGCTTTTAATTAGAAAATATAGGATTTTCTGGAAAGGACGCAAGTACACCGTAGACTCTAAACTACTACTTTTTATAAAGTTATTTTGAATAAAATGCTTACTTAAACAAATTACACTAAATACTTATTAACTCACAAGCATTTATAAAAATGCTGATACTCGCTTTCAAAATAACTTGTATTCTCAGGTCAGCAATAGACAGGTACATCCCAGGAGCTTTTGTTGAAGACAGTTTAGTACCAAGCTGCAACTATATTAGTTTCTGTATTACTTTGATGTTTCTATGCAATGTAAACTATGTAAAATTATTACTATTAATGCAATGGTTGTTGTACTTTGATTACTATACTGCATATGTTGTGATACTTGACATGACGTCATCCACCCCTGAACGTTTCTGCCGTTCCGGTTTTGGGGTGTGACAGATTGGTATCAGAGCATTGTTTATAGTGAGCTAAGTATATCAATTCATAAAAGATATACAACCTATAAATACATAGGGATAAAACACTCTGACCAAAAAATATACTTTAAAATATAACCATATTTTACCAAAGTATAAGAACATCCAGAATCTAAACACTCGAACACAAGTATCACAAGAAGAACAAGAATAAAAGTCTTTGGATGTTGAGCATTACCGTCAAACCTGGGCAGTTATGTAATCGTAAGCAATATATATGTAACCTGATCAACTACATTTATTCGAGATGCGATGAACGTGTGCTTGGGAGTGATAGTGGTGTTGCAACAGGTCTGAAACTTACCAACTAGGAATGCTTGAGCCAAACATAAAGTTTAAACTACTATGGGAGTATTTTGGAATACTAAAAGACTCACATTAATCCCATAATCATATCCAGAAGTTAAGAATCAAACAAGAAATTAAAATACCATAGGGGTATTTTAGGATCCATAGATAACCTTGTGTGAAAAACTAAAAAGATCCCTTATTGATATACCTACAATTATAGAGGGTGCACTCCCAAGGTTATATATAATAGGGATCCCATAGACTAAGAATGTGTGGTTTTGCTCTACTTCCTTTTCCTCGTTGGGATGTGGATAGAGAGTAGTATCACATATTCAAAGGCCTATCGGATCTAAGCTATATACGATTTGTGTACCCTATGTAATTGTAGCATGACTCAATATGGATCACCCAGTGAAATGTTAATAGTCTCTTAGGATTCTTTAGACATTTCCATTCTCGCATGAACCCTGTATAAAACCCTATCCACTTCAGTATTCTACAGAAGATTTGATTCAGACCTAGAAGAGGTTCATTGAGAAGATTTCCAGTTCGGAAATAAATGAACTAGGTCGACACTATTGAAATCACTAAGTGCCTATACCTTTTTAGGGAAATGGTGGGAAATTCGCCTAAACTTCCTGGATTTCCAGTCATCCATCATGAAGTGATGACACCCAGAGTCGGAATCGGAAGTAAGACGGAGTAGAAATTCAATATGTCTATAGGAAAAGAGAACCCTAGGTAACTACCCAAAGGAAACCAACGTCGGTCCCAGTCAAAGATACGAGGTAGACAGAGGGATCCAGTACATGGAACCCGAGAAGTTTCTTTTCCTTGTGTTCGTCACGCTAATACACCCATAAAATAATACAATTTAGTGAGTTAGTGATCACACTACTCACGCTATGTGTTAGGTAAATCGCCTTTTCCAGTTGCAAGTAATACGATTAGAGCGGATCCCCACACCTCTATTGAGGTTGTTTAGCCATAAGTCTTCATGAGCCTTTCTTCCCGCGGTCTTCGTTCGGAACTGTTCTCAGATCTTTCCAAGCCGGAGAGTGAACCTTTCCCAATATAAAGGTAACTTAGTAAGAACGACTCCCATCTTATGGATTTTTCCGATACTCATACTCCTACCTTGAATACCCGGACTACATCATAGGGATGTAGGTCGACACTCAGACAACCAATATCCGATGCGCGGGAAAAATTTATGCCTAATATAGTAAGGATAGATACGTCCAGGGTTAACCATCATCTCTTATCAGCTTGTGTCCCTTTCTGTGTCGGAAAACCATGCCTCTGAAGAAGCGTAACCAATCCATTGACAAGAAACCTACTCTCCTATTCGATGAAGCTACGTTCCAAGCTGTAGTCTCGGCAGTCGTAGCAGCTGTCATGGCTCATCTGAATGCTAACAATGCCAATGTTAGCAAGAGCCCTATCGGGACTCCTGATCCTAGCAATGGACAACAGCAACCAACACCTGCATACCCAACCACCCAAGAAACTCAGCCAACTCCACTAAAGAGAAAGCTCAAGAACGAGGAAGGAAGTACCTCGACTCAAGGACCTTTCGAAGGGCAACGAGTTGAGACAGTCAAAACCCTTGCCAACCCTTCCATCCCTACACCTAGGAGACCATACCGAGGAAACCTTCCCTGTTGTGGAAAACGCAGCTACCATCATCATGGTATATGCCGGGAACTCTGTTGTACTAGGTGCAACATGAAGGGGCATACCGCTCGCGTCTGCAGAACCCCGGTTGAGTTTATTACATCAACCACCAATGTGACGATCAATCCAGTATGCCACCTATGTGGTGAGATTGGGCACCTAAAGCGAGATTGCCCAACTGAAAGAAAAGACAAGGACACAAGAGGAGTCTAACTCTAATGCTTGGGGAGAAGCATCAAGGAACCCGGTAGATTTTTGGTACGTCTCTCAATCTCATATAACTAACCGAAAACATTAAAAGGATAATTCTAAATGTAATTACTTCCCCGTTAAGGCGAAAGTCGCAGCACTGTTATAAAATTTAAAAAAAAAAATTCATCAGGTAACACTATAATGGCTAGATATATATGTTACGACCATGTATAATTGAGATGGACAGACCTAGAGTGAGTGATGCCGCCTCATTTCATGTTCCTCATTTGGTTGTGGATTTAAGGCGGAGTCGCTCGGTCAACAGTCCTCCCCACCTTAATGATACATGACTAGTATATGTTAGGAGATTATAGAAAGTCCTCGTGAGAATTCATTAATGAAAGGTACCCTATTCAGAAACACTCATGACCCTCTATAGTTCCGCGTCGACTCTATCGGTCCAAGTATCCGCGGCAGTGATACATGGGACGAAACCCGAGACGCCTAGAACTTGTGTGACCATTCGGAACATGGCCCTATCGGCCCTCATTCTGTATCATGTCGATGTATGCCAACTTCGACGCCTCTATAAATCATGGTTCGACTTAGTGCAACCATGTATAATTACCTAGTGTTGTGTAAAAAGAACTTTCACCATAGCCATTTCGGCAAATTAAGTTCCTTCCGAACCTAAAAATAATGAACACTAATGCGATCCGTCAGTCGTCTCTCTCATTTCAATCCTTCCGAAGTGCCCAGGAGAAGGGTACCGCACGTTGTTAACCAACCCCTTCTTAGACGGATAGAACCCGAAGCGAAAGACACTACAAGCATTCCAGAAGACGATGACCACCCGAAGCCTACTCCGTAGATCCTCCAGAAAGACCCTTCGCACCTCATAATCAGGTTCGTGAATCAAGAGGATAGAACTCATGGGACTGACTACTATAACTGAGTATATGCATAAGGGTGGTATATAATTGAGATCAAAAAGATTTAAGATGTGTGCTTCCTCCCTACTCCCTATTCCTCGTTGGGTTGTGGGTCTGGGGTGGAGTCGCACAACTGAACATTCTGCCGACCTCAATTATATACGGCTTGCGTACACCAAGTATTAGTGGTTAAGCCGAGTATGAGCTCTACCCCGAACCTCATAGTAAAACCCTTCATCCTATCCCATAGAATATGAGCTAGAGTCAAGAGAACCACTACAGGTTGAGCTACTATAATGACCACAAATCCAAAAATTGTTGTCATTCTGGTTAAGACAACATAGTAGCTAACACCCTCAGTTGGTAAGGAAATCTGAGTCGTAAGAGTCAAGTACATTGACTACGACCATCCACTCACGCTTAATCCCCAGAATTAAGCATCTCAGCGGATATCCCAGAAATCCAAAAGTTGCGATACTTTAAACCTTGAGAAGAGTGGATGAAGAGATTAGACGTTCCGAGTGACGAAACCCTATACCTCTAGACTTAACCTAAATCAAGAAAACTCAGAACCCCCGGAAGAGTAGTTGCAGAAGATGCTCACACTACTCAGGCACTTCGTCCACCCTGTTACTAACAAGTGGTGCCTAGGACACTCTGCCCCCTTACGTGGAAGAAGTCACCGTCGCCCTGTAGACGATAGACTGCATTCTCCAAAGTGAACACTAGAATACCAAGGACCACAGGATAACCTCCGCAGCCAAGAATACTTGAATAAAGTGTGAAAGTAGGTTGTGTTAAGCCTTATAACCCAGATCCCGAAGAGATTATAGACTTGACACCAGTCTAGGTGTTAGTCGATGGGTTATACAAGAGCACGCGCTTTCTACAACTAAAATAAACCAACGCCTTAGAGAATAGGGCATGTCTTAGAGATTCACTGGACTAATAGGTGTTCCAAGAATACTATCTCGCACAGAAATAGTAGAACCACCTCCTGAGATTGTCCAACACTTCAGAAAATCTCTAAGGATTGAGTTAGCCCTGAGCAGAGCCTGCTATTCATGAAATAGCAAGGAAAGTAAGAGCATGATCCTTTCCCGTTAGGAATCATATGGTGAAAGCGCTAACTAGACGATAATGTAAAGTTTAAAAACTTTCTAAGCACTCGTCTGGTGAAACCCTATCTCCCCGACCCTGAGAGTTTCCGTTAGAAACATCTCAAGAATCAGAAGTGCAGGTTCATTTTGCACAAGATTGAGATAGCCACCCTGCAGCAAACAGATAACCGTAAACATGCAATCCATCCGATGATCTAGAAAACCTCTGAAAGCCAATTGATAGGAAACACTAATCCAAGGACAACCCGAGCTTTCTAAGAACCAACCTGAAGGACTAGACTCCCAGTAGGAAAGAACGTTTGGAACTTCAGAATGGCGATCACGCCAGTGATGATCTCGCCATAGAAGTACACTCTATTCTAAGTACCAAAAAGCCCTACCCTCCCGAGAGCTTAGGACCATACGACATTCTTCACAAAAATTGGTCCAACCCTCATTAGACCACTACTACTTCCGGAAATTCCACAAGTTTCACCCCAAATCAATCCACTTCTTAGACTTGATAAGTGTTTTCCCAACGTCACTCTTTGTATCCCACTCGTCTTGATAGAAACCATTGAGAACCCTAACTTCGTAGACATACCGGTAGGAATCACTAACTGATCAAATCAGAATTCGCATCCCGTAAGTGAAGGTTGTTAGAACGCCAAGCATAGGCCAGAGTTCACTAGGGAGTGCGAGGACCAACCGAATAGGAAGTGCCCTCATACCTCTACCCGATTGTTCTTGATTACTTCCTTGCCTAAACCTGAATTTCGGGACGAAATTCCCTCTAACGGGGGGATGATGTGACAACCCGAAATTTATCCCATCATTTTCACCACACCTTCCGTTAATAAAAACCAGCTTTATTAATTGTCCATTAACCTTTTTGGAAGAGGTTAATTAATTTGGGACTTTTATAATGACTTTGTAAGGGTTGAAACACATTAGAAACACCCTCATTAATCCCTTGAAAATTTTTAGTTACAAACAAGTCGAAATATGACCATTTAATCGGGTGCGACCAAAAGCCCCGTTTAACATCAGTATCGGGTAGATGTCGACTGAGCCACAAGCTCAACCCCTATATAAGGGGGAGTGGACTCCATTCACACTCTTTCCACTCTCTCTCTCTCTCTACACTCTCTCTCTATATACAACTTGCTTTCGATCCAAAAACGCCCATTTCGAGCCCCAAACTAGTAAGTAATCTATCCTAACTTGTTATGTAGCTTAGTTAACATGCAAATTCGTGTTTAAGACATCAAATATGGGCCAAATCATGTGTTTACGACCCAAGAACACTCTTGGACCATAAACACCCATAAGTGGGGTTTTGAAGCCCCAAAACCCTTCCAAATTGCCCCTAGGGCTTAAATATGACTTGTGGACTTACACCTTCGAGCTTAGAATGCTAAAACCTTGCATTTTGGAGAGTAAACATGAGTTTACGGCCCAAGAACACTCTTGGACCGTAACCCCTCTTCCAGGGCCGTGAACACCCTTTTAGGTGTTAGAATTGCCCTCAAACACCTCCTAAGGCTTGGGAAAATGTCTAGAATCAACCACAAATGAAGTAGGGGCTTTAAACATCAATTAAACCATGGACTTATGAGTTTACGGCCGTAAACCCCCCTAGGATTGGTCCATGGGCCGTAAACTCCCAAAAAGTGCCCAAATGATGCCCTAACTTCTTCATTTGACTTGGAAAAATGCATAGAACTTTATTCTCTACCATTTAAGACCTTAATACACCAAAGAAATGAGCATATAAGAGCTTACGGCCGTAAACTCCTTGTTTAGGGCCATAAACTCCCAAAAATGATCATTTTGAGGCCTTAAACCCTTCATAAGCCCTAGATATCAGCCTAGCATAATTCCACAAGTGATATAAGACCTTTTAGCATCCAAAAGCACACCACCCATGAGTTTACGGCCATAAACTCATGGGGATATGGTCTTAGGTTCGTAAACTCTATAAAGAGTTTACTCTTGAAGAGTAAACTCCCTATCTAGGCCATACACTCCCCTATTTGCAAACCAATAGCCTTCTAGCACTTGACCAAAGTGTTTTACGCACATTAGGATGTGTTTATGTGTTTAATTAGTATTATAATTACTAAGAGTATGTAAACATATGTCATCATATGTTAATAGGTCACTAAGTGTGTTCAAGTCTTCACTTGACACCAAGCACCCAACCGGCACCTTCACCCGATCCACTTACAACAGGTGAGTTCATACCCCTGAATTAACCTTTTAAATGTTTTTACATGCTTTTATGCGGGGGGGGGGGGGGGATACAAGTTAAAACATGCCAGTTAGCTATCAATCATATGTGATTAATAACCCGCATGCACAAGGATTTATCACACTTTCAGTTGTTTTACCAAGTATAATACTGTAGATGGTTTTCCAAAACGTTTTTACTTGTTTAAATCTTTTCTCAAATTATCTCTCGTGCTGTATGTTTTACTTCTAAACCAGTTACAGCAGTGTTTTAAACAAAGGTTTTCTTTACTTATATTGTGTTATCAAATTATAAATGTGTTTATGAACGGTTTTCAAAGCTTGTTTTACATAACTATATCAAGTCGTAAATTCTTATCTTTAAAGGTTTTCCAAAAGGTTTTACCAATGTTTTCTTCTATACTTCTATACTTCTGTTTCGTTAAATGCATGCCTGTACTTGTATAGTTATATAAATAATGTTTAAAAGACTTAGGAAGGCTAGTTCGCCCTATTTCCTTTTCCTCGTTGGGATGTGGTCTGGTGGGTATCGGATATCCGTCCGAAGGTCGTTTAAACATTAATTATATATCATGTATACACGTATAGACATAAAGGTTTACATCAGCCGGTTTATTTCCCTTGGGTAGCAAGGGCATCCTTCCATTCATCATTCATAGATCAGAGACACTAGTAACTATTATAGGAATAGTTAGGAGGTTCTATTCACTCTTTCTAGTACGAGAATTCCATAAGAGTCAGTTCATACGCGAGTCTATATCATTTCTCCAGCGCCTCTAATAGAATTCAGAATATGAGATGCATCTTCAAGACACGGATCTCCCCGTCGTCGAGTTGGTAACCAGAGTCTCCTATAGGGAGAGCGGGCATTGTGTGTATAGATCTATACGAGACTGACACTCCCGCACCCTGACTACTAGCTACAGTCCATGGCCTACCAAGCCAAGGGGTGACAAATGTCATATTTATTCCGACGCTTGTAGGGCGTCAAGTACTCTAGTGTCAATCAGTATGGTTACGAGTATCTCCATGTTTACCTTATAATTCATGGCCTTAAGGTAACGAGAATTTAACACTGTATTCTTGAAACAACACTCTTAGGATTACTTCTTTGTTTTAGACCTTGCTAGCTGTATCTTTCATTTGATACTGTCTGGGGTCTGTGTTTCTTGTTTTAGACCTTGCTAGCTCTATCTTTAATTTGATACTGTTTGGGTTCTGTGTTTCTTTGTTCTAGACCTTGCTAGCTGTATCGTTCATTTGATACTGTCTGGGGTCTGTGTTTTCATTGTTTTAGACCTTACTAGCCGTATCGTTCATTCGATACCGTCTGGGGTCTGTGTTCCCTTTTGTTAGACTGAGCCAGGCGTATCATTCATTCGATACTCTCCTGGAGTCGATGATTTCTTTTGCCTTAGTCAGCAGTATTTCTGCTGAGGCATATGTTATTTTCCCTTGGTATTTTTACTAGTGATATTCTCCTACTTTCTTTAATGGCAAATACCGTATTTTAGTAATGATAGCATTTCAGGAAAAATTTCTCTTCAAAAACATAACACTGTCGAGTCTTGGTAGAAGATTGCTTTTAATTAGAAAATATAGGATTTTCTGGAAAGGACGCTAGTACACCGTAGACTCTAAACAACTACTTTTTATAAAGTTATTTTGAATAAAATGCTTACTTACACAAATGACACTAAATACTTATGAACTCACCAAAATTTTAAAAAATACTGATACTCGCTTTCAAAATAACTTGTATTCTCAGGTCAGCAATAGACAGGTACATCCCAGGAGCTTTTGTTGAAGACAGTTTAGTACCGAGCTGCAACTATATTGGTTTCTGTATTACTTTGCTGTTCCTATGCAATGTAAACTATGTAAAATTATTACAATTAATGCAATGGTTGTTGTACTTTGATTACTATACTGCATATGTTGTGATACTTGACACGACGTCATCCACCCCAGAACGTTTCCGTCGTTCCGGTTTTGGGGTGTGACAGAATTGACTCAAGTCGTATGATAACACTGGACTACTCGGAATAAGAGGCATTAGACTTAGATCATAAAGGCATTACAGATAAAACACAACAGTGCAACCTTTAATAGAGTGTCAGTACTTTAGGTTTATTAGTTGACTACTGCTGCGAACAAGATATACTACAAAAAGTAAGTATATGTTGCACAAGAGCCCCTTGGCTGGCGGAATCTCGCAAAAGATAAGACTCTAGTTGCACTAGTGTTTAACGGTATATAAGTCCACTAAAACGAAACGCCCTAGTATTTTAATCGTGGGTTCGGAGTAGTCTCTCCTGTGGCAGTGATCCTTAGTATCTTCCCGTCTGCGCCAGAGTTCTTTGTTATTGGACAATCCTTCTCGAGGTGTCCTATCTCACCGCATTGGTGACATATTTGGCTTGCACCATCATCGGTGGTGGAGGTGATGTGTCGGGTCGGAGTTATGTGGACGCGAGTGCTTTCGTTGTTCTTCCCTTTTGGACAACTCCTTTTAAAGTGTCCGATTTCACCGCAGCCATAGCATGCCGGGCTGACCCCAATGTCAAGGACTTGAGTGATGGGTCGTGTCGGTGCTCCACAGCTATGAGCATGGTGCCCTATTTTGTGGCAATGTCGGCATTGCATTTCATGGCAACCCCCCTTATGATGAAAGTTACACTTGTTACACTTCGGGAGCTTCCCCTCGTATGGTCTAATCGGTGCTGAAATGGCAGGGGTTGCCACTTGTTGCTATTGCATGGCAAGTCTTTGGGATCGCTTGCGCTACTTTTGGGCTTGACGCTTTTGTTTCCTTTCCTCGGTTTTACGGCTTTGCAAGTCTGTGACTGTTATCATTTGTTGGCTTCCCGGATTGATACAACGATCGGAGTTGTCAACCCCTTTTCTAGTTTTGTTTGTGTTGCCAGAGTTGAGGTATGCAAGGACAGCTGTTACCGCGGCTTGGAATGTAGCGGCGTCGATATGAAGGATAGGGGTTTCGTTGCTCGGTTGACTATTTCCGTATGACGACATGATTTTGCTATACGAAAGAAAGGAGTTCGTGAGTGATTCTGGTTGGACCTAGATGTATTCCAATCATTCATGTGAATAGTAGAAGTATGTTCTCGAGGGTTTGACCTACATCCCTATGATGCAGTCCTAGTAAAGAGTAAAAGTAAGTTCATAGAATGGTCACAAGACGTTTTTCGTCCAAAACAGGGTACCATTGGTTGGTGGATAACATGCTCCAACCTTTGAAAGAGGATTGGAAATGATCCCGGAGCTAAATTACCATAGTCTAATAACTTGACTAGAGTGAGTTTCAGATAGACTCCAACGATACTATGATGAAAGTATTTAAACAAAGAGTGACACAGAAAATTAGCCGACTGTCAATATCATTGATATTTAAGATGTAATAGATTTGGGAAAATTGACCTTGTATAGGGTCTTACATCATATCCGGTGTAGAAAAGTTTTGACAGCATAAAGACCTAACCAAAAGTACTTACGGTACTCGGGTAGTTACATAGAAAAGTGCTACATAGGTCATAGACAGAAAAATGATTCCTTATAACAAGGAAGGAAAGATAAAGCATCTCCTACTAGTGACAGTCATCCCTATGGTGAACCTGTAACATCTCAAAAATCAGGTATACCTTGTGAACCTTCTTCTTTGAATGATTTTCATATTTAGCCCTTGATAAGAAGATGTTTGGTTGGCAGGTACACGGGGCGTACTGGGGTGTACGCTCAGCGTACTTGTCCGCGTTCTGATCGTGAAGGATTTCCAAGTACGCGGGGCATACCAATGTGTACACGGGGCGTACCCAGCCCAGAAGAGAAACCTTAATTCCTTGAGCCTCCCTATTTAAGAAAGCTTATGGCCCTTTTGTTGGCCACCCTTCCCAGAGCATTATCATTTCTAAACCCTAAATCTCGTTCATATAGCAAGGGAGTGTCTAGGAGAGCCTTGTAGTGTGTTCTTGGCCATTTGGAGCAAAGTGAAAGCCTGGGAAAAGGAAGAGTTAGAGCTCAATCTTGTAGATCTAAGATTAGCAGTGAAAGAAGCTTCATTTTCAGGTAAAAAGCTTGAAGCTTTACATCTATTCTGTTCATGCCTTGTAAGAGAAGTTTTAGGGTTTTTGTCCCTAAGTTGATAGCTTTATGAGTTAATGAGCTCTTAGAAGCTGAGATCTGTCCCATGCTAGCCCATTTATGGTTGTTATGTGATAAAAATCCAGTCTTGGTTGTCAAAAATTGTTCATCCATGAGATATGGACCTTTAAAGGTTGGAAATGGGGTGATTTGGGTGTTGGTGACCTCCACAGCCATGCAAAGGCTTAAAGTCACCGACTTTATGGATTAAGTCGTATTAGAGAAGTCAAATCTGGAATTTGGACGCAATTCTTAACTGATTAAGACCCCAAAATCAAAGAAGACTGAAACTGGGAGTTACGTCAGGCGTAATCCCAGTACACGGGGCGTAGGAGTCGCGTTCCACCGTTTCTGTGAGGTTGCCAGGTACCCCTAGCGTACATGTCTGGTACGCGCAGCGTAACCCGGAGAGGGTTGACTTTTGTTGACTTTTAGGGTTTGGTCAATATTTGGGTCATTGAGCCATCGGAGGGGTATAATGGTCTTTTGCCCTTCTGAGAGTGCCAAGAGAGAGTTTAGTCTACCCGTTATGAGTGATATTGATTAGAGTGTTTATCCATGTGATTAGGCGGAGGCTAGACCAGATTTTACCGAGTCAGAGATTTACCGAGACACCCGAGGTGAGTCTTCTCACTATACTTTACCTTGAGTAGGTAACCAGAGTTATGTGATAGAGTATCTTGTATGCTATCTATGTGATGTGTTGCACTACATTATTTCTATGTGACTTATGTTGTGTGTATATCAGGGTTAGGACCGGAAGGTCCACAGAGCTAGGACCAGAGGGTCCACAGAGTTAGGGCCCAAGGGCCCACAGAGCTATAGCCTCGAGTGGCTACTATGTGTTATACGTGGTATTTTAGGGAACTCACTAAGCATTTATGCTTATAGTGTTTTGTGTTATGTGTTTCAGGTACTAGTGACGATCGCGGGAAGGCGTCGGCATGATTCGTACACACACGCGGAGTTTTATATGTTCTTTTGATCTTGGGATATGTTTTATGAATTGAGATGTGATACATTGACATTTTATAATAAATATGAATGGGAATGTGTTTTAAAATTGCGAAAAAATTGTTTAAACTTTTATGGTGTTACAAATTGGTATCAGAGCCTTGGTTTGAGTGACTCGGATGCACCTTCGGGCGTATCTGAACTCAAACTAAGGACATGAGGAAATTTTTTTTGATAATAAAACAATTTTCAAAGAGTAAGAGAGTTTTGAAACAAACAGAGGAGAGTCGTGTGTACGATCAGCCAGCGCCCGAACGGTGATTTCCCAAAATACCCTTACAATAAGTATTATGAGATATGTTATGCTATGATATATGATGAGTTATGTTATGCATGATAGAGTAGACTAGGTATTCTTTTTAGGACTAGAGTGGCCTGATTTGTGATGCCTTAGTCTAGGAGTCTTGCTGATAGGGAAGCTTGAGAGTGATTAGATGGAAGCGAGGATTTTATGAGAGATCTGCTAGAGAAAAGCCTATGATTATTTAGAATAGAGTACTTGGGATTTGGGACCTGAGGAGGAGGACTTGGGGTGAATGCTAATGCGGTGTGGACAATAGTATTGGGCCCGTACTACTGAAGGGACCCGATCAGTACGCAGTCCAAGTAAGAATTTTCGGGGTACCAGAGGTCAAGTAGGGTTGAGTTATCGAGTGTCGGTATACTCGAGCGAGTCCCTGATATTTCGTATGTTGTATTTCAGGGACATCATGCTTAGGACACGCCACACACCGGAGAGCAGTCGTGCTAGTGATAAGGAGATCCGTAGGATCATTCACGAGGAGGTGGTTGCGGCCATCATGGCAGAGATACCGGAGATATTTGGGTCTATCAAGACCACTTTGATTGAGACTTTTGATGAGCGTTATGCTGCTCTTTCTGATGTTGTTGTTGCTGTGGCCACCGCAGCCGTCGCTGCTGCTAGGCCACAAGGGGGTGACTCGTTGCTGTTTTGGGAGTTCAGCAACATGAAGCCACCAGAGTTTGATGGCACGCAGGATCCGATTGTTGCGATGAGATGGGTTTCTGATATTGAGGGGTGTTTTTACACGTGTTCGTGTCCAGAGCATTTGAGGGTCAGGTTCGCGCTGAACCAGCTTCACTTGGGAGCGAAGGATTGGTGGAAGTTTGTGACTGCGCATTTTTCGTCTGCTAAGCTTGTTGTGGTGACCAGGGAGAGGTTCACCGCTATGTTCCGTGAGGAGTGCGTTCCCCCGGTGGAGAGGGAGCGTTTAGCACAGGAGTTTCTGACCCTCAAGCAAGGTACTGAGTCCGTTACAGTGATTACCAGGATGTTCCACGAGAGGGTAATGTTCTGCCCTGAGCACGAGTCTACCGATCAGGCACGTATGAGCCGATATCTAAGTATTCTGAGGAGGGACATACGGGAGTGTGTGGCGAACTCATCATACCAGACATTTGCCGAGCTTCAGGAAAATGCTCGGAAGAGAGAGATAAAGCTACAGACTCAGGCCAGGGAGGAGGCGGAGTCTCAAGGGAGGGATCGTCGACCGGCAAAGTCCCAACCGGCAGCCAATCGGGCCAAGCCCACCGATCCGAAGACGGGAAACCAGAAGGGCCGGACTTGTGGCAAGTGCGGCATGGGTCATGATGGGGTTTTTAGGGCAGGGTCTTGCTACAAATGTGGCAAGGAGGGACATATGGCTAAGGACTGCCCCAAGGGGTTTGCAGTATGTTTTCGTTGCAACCAGACCGGACACCGGAAGGCCGAGTGTCCGCAGGTGCGAGGGTCAGCGCAGGGAGCTTCTCAGGGATCTGCCCCTGCTGCTGTTAGAGTTCTAGAGAGTCGTCCGGTGAAGACCGAGGCACCGAAGGCACGAGGGAGAGCCTTCCAGTTGACCGCAGAGGAGGTCTGCGCTGCGCCCGATGTTGTGGCTGGTATGTATTCTTTCTTATGTTTATTTTGATTTTGTGGTGATATGCTTATATTATGATATGCGTAGGTATATTTCTTGTATGTTCTATGCCTGCTTTGGTGTTATTTGACTCGGGTGCGAGTCGGTCTTTTGTGTCATTAGCCTTTAGTCAGCACATCAATATTTGTCGTGAGGCGTTGAGTCGAACTTTGCGAGTCTCCATAGCTGATGAGAGAGCAGTGTATGCCACAAATGTGATTCGAGGATGTGTACTCGAGAGTTTCGGCATAGGGTTTCCGATTGATTTGGTCCCGATTGCTATGGGGGATGTCTGTGTCATCGTGGGCATGGACTGGTTGAGCAGATTTAGAGCAGTTATCGACTGCGGGCAGCAGCTGGTGACCATACGAGACCCTAGTGGGGGATTTCTTACGGTATACGGTGAGGGTACGCGTTCTGGGTCGGCATTTTGTTCGGCCGCTAGAGCGAGGCAGAGTCTACAGCGGGGCTGCAGTGGGTTTGTGGCGTATGTGATGGATAGGAGGGTTGATTCAAAGAGACCGAGTTCAGTTGACGAGGTTCCGATAGTGCGGGAGTTCCCGGATGTTTTCCCTGAGGAGTTGCCGGGTGTGCCTCCCAAGAGGCAGGTAGAGTTCCGTATCGATTTGGTTCCGGGGGCAGCGCCCATCGTCAAGGCGCCCTATCGCCTTGCACCTCCAGAAATGCAGGAGTTATCCTCGCAGCTTTAGGAGCTACTGGGGAAGGGGTTTATTCGGCCGAGTAGCTCGCCGTGGGGAGCACCGATCCTTTTTTTCAAAAAAAAAAAGGATGGTTCACACCGGATGTGCATTGATTACTAGGAGTTGAACAAGTTGACGGTCAAGAACCGTTACCCCTTGCCGAGGATCGGCGATTTGTTCGATTCGTCGGCCATAAACCGTAAGAACTCCCCCACTAGGGTCTCGTATGGTCATCAGCTGTCGCTCGCAGTCGATAATCGCTCCCAATCTGCTCAACCAGTCCATGCCCACGATGACACAGACATCTCCATAGTAATCGGGACCAAATCAATCGGAAACTCAATGTTGAAGATCTCGAGTACACATCCTCGAATCACATCGGTGGCATACACTGCTCTCTCATTAGCTACGGAAACTCGCAGAGGTTGACTCAACGCCTCTCGACGAATACTGATGTGCTGACTAAAGGCTAACAACACAAAATACCGACTCGCACCCGAGTCAAACAACACCAAAGTGGGTACAGAACACACAAGAAATGTACCTACGCATATCACAATATAAGCATAACACCACAAACTCAAAATAACAGATGAAAGAATACATACCAGCCACAACATCAGGTGCTGCGCGGACCTCCTCCGCTGTCAACTAGAAAGCTCTCCTGCGAGCCTTCAATGCCTCGGCCTTCACCGGCTGACTCTCCGTAGCTCGAACAGCAGCAGGGACAGATCCCTGAGAAGCTCCCTGAGCTGACCCTCGTAGCTGCGGACACTCAGCCATCCGGTGTCCGGTCTGGTTGCAGTGAAAACAAACTGCAAACCCCTTGGGGCAATCCTTAGCCTTGTGCCCCTCCTTGCCACATTTGTAGTAAGACCCTGCTCTACACACCCCCTCATGACTCTTACAGCACTTGCCACAAGTGTGGCCCTTCTGGTTCCCTAATCTCGAATCGGCGGTCTTAGCCCGCTTGGCAGCCGGCCGGGATTGTGTCGGTCGCCGATTCCTCCCTTGAGACTCCGCCTCCTCCCTAGCCTGAGTCTCTAGCTCAATCTCACTCTTCTGGGCATTTTCCTTAAGCTCGGCAAATGTCCGGTATGTCGAGTTCGCCACGAGCTCGAAGATGTCTCTCCACAAAATACTCAAATATCTACTCATGCGTGCGTGCTCGAAGACACGTGCTTAGGGCAGAACATCGCCCTCTCATGAAACATCCTGGTGATCACTGTAATAGACTCGGTACCCTGCTTGAGGATTAGAAACTACTGGGCCAAACGTTCCCTCTCCACCAGGGGAACGTACTCATCACAAAACATAGCAGTGAACCTCTCCCAGGTCACCGTGACAAGCTCAGCAGACGAAAAGTGCATCGTCACAAACTTCCACCAGTCCTTCGCTCCCAAGCGAAGCTGGTTCAGCGCGAACCGGACCCTCAGATGCTCTGGACATGAACACGTATAGAAGCATCCCTCAATATCAGAAACCCAATCTCATCACAACAATCGGATCTTGCGTCCCATCAAACTCTGGTGGCTTCGTGTTGCTGAACTCCCAGAACAGCAACGAATCGCCACCATGAGGTCTGGCAGCAGCAACAGCTACGGTAGCTGCAGCGGCTGCAGCCTCAGTAACCGTCGTGTATCTCTCATCGAAAGTCTCAATCATAGTGGTCTTGATAGACCCAAACATCTCTGGAATCTCCGCATGGATGGCCGCAGCCACCTCCTCATGAATCATCTGGCAGAGCTCCTCATCACTCACTTTGTTGGTCCCTGGTCTGTGGCGTGTCCCAACCATGATGTCTCTGAAATACAACATAAAACATATCAGAGACTCGCTCGAACATACATGCACTCGATAACTTGAACCTACTCGTTCCATGGTACCCCAAGGATTCTTACTTGGGCTGCGCACTGCTCCGGTGTCTTCAGTAGTACGGGCCCAATACTACCATCCACACCGCATCAATATTCACCCCAAGTCCTCCTCCTAGGATCCCAAGCCCCAAGTACTCTACTCTCTCTATACATAGTCTACTCTCTAGCAGATCTCTCATAAGCTCCTCGCTGCTATCTATTCACTCTCAAGCATCTCCTAGCAGCAAAATCCCTAGGCTAAGGCATCACAAATCAGGCCACTCTAGTCCTAATAAGAATACCTAGCCTACTCTACCATGCATATCATATCATAACATATCTCATAACTCATAATGTAAGGTTATTTTGGCAAACCACCGTTCGGGCGCTGGCTGATCGTACACACTGCTCTGCTCTGCTCTTTCAAAAACTTTTTACTCTTGAGAAAATTTTTGGGAATTTATTTTGAAAATCTCTCAAATCCTTAGTTTGAGTTCAGATACGCCCGAAGGTGCACCCGAATCCCTCGAACCAAGGCTCTGATACCAACTTGTAACCCCCAAATTTTCAAAACAATTTTTACAATTTCCAAAAACATACTTTCATTCATATATATTATAAAACTTTCATTATATCATATAACAACCAAAGAAACACAACCCAAGATCATAATGCATAAAAACTCCTCGTGTGTGTATTGATCATGTCGGCGCCTTCCCGCGATCCTCACTGGTACCTGAAACACATAACACAACACTGTAAGCATAAATGCTTAGTGAGTTCCCCAAAATACCACACACAACACATATTAGCCACTCGAGGCTATAACTCTGTTTGACCCTCTAGTCAATGTATCTCAGTGGGACCCTCCAGTCCCATAACTCTGTGGACTCTCTAGCCCTAACTCTGTGGACCTTCCGGTCCTAACTCTGTAAACTTTGTAACGTACATAGCATAAATCACATAGAAATCACATCTTGCAAAAACATACAAATTACTCTGTCACATAACTCTAATTACCACTCTAGGTAAAGTATTGTGAGAAGACTCACCTCGGGTAACTCGGTAATCTCCAACTCTGTAAAAATTCGGTCTAGCCTCCGCCTAATCAAATGAAATAAACACTCTAAATCAATACATCTATCAAGGCTAGACTAATCCCTCTCTTAGTATTCTCAAAAGGGTAAAATACCATTTTACCCCTTCTCATGGCTCAAAGACCCTAAAGTTGACAAAACCCTTAAATTCAAAAAAAAGTCAACTCTCCAGGTTACGATGCGCGTACAAAACATGTACGTTAGGCGTACCCGACGTCCTCACAGAAACGGGGTGCGTGACCCCTTACGCCGCACGTACTAGGATTACGTCCCGCGTAACTCCCAGTTTCAGACTCTAAGCTCTTGAGGTTTTAAACAGTTAAGATCCACGTCTAACTTCTAGATCTGACCATTTCTAAGCCTCTTAATCTATAAAGTTGGTGACTTTAATCCTTTGCATGGCTCGATAAGTCACTAAGACCCATAACATTCCATTTCCCAACTCTAGAAAGCTCATAATTCAAGCATGACCTCATAACAACGACCAAGAAGGAATTTGTAACACCCCAAATTCCAGAGGTGTTGTTGAAGGGCTTAAATTGCAAATTAAGGAAAAGGACTCGACGAGTAGGCATGCTTATTCGCCGAGTCGGAGTGGGATTTGTCGCGGGTTTAAGTGGCCAACTCGCCGAGTCGACAGCTTGTACTCAACGAGTTGGTGCTGAAGGGAGAAAACCCTAATCCTGAGGGTTGTGCCTTATATAAAGCACATTATAAACCACCCTCAGCCTCTTTGCTACCCTTTGAGATCCAGAAGCCCTAATTTCGTTTGTGAGAAGACTTGGAAGCAATTTAGTGTGATTTGTGAAGGAATCTTGAAGATCAAGAAGCTTGGATCAAGGAGACTTGAAGAGATCCAGATTATACTTCAATGGGAGATCATTTTGGAGGTAAGGAATCATTATCCTTGGCCTTCTCCTTTCTAGTTCCATTTTCATGGAGTTTTAGGGTTTGGTTGGAGAAATATTGATGAGATCTTGAAGCATGAGTTAGATCTGGAGTTGAAACTCCAGATCTGAGTTCTATATGGATCATTGATGCATAAAGCCTTTCTAGTTGTTATGTAAAAGCCCTTCCCCAAGAGTTAAGTCCCTTTCTATCTTGCTTTTTGGTATTTTGGGGCAAGAAGCACGTAAAGGTGGCAACTTTATGTTGCTAATGGATTCTAGAGACCCAGATCTATTGTTTGGAGCAAAGGAGTAGCTCGATGACTCGATATTATGAGAATGCATGTATAGACTCGGCGAGTCTGGGAGATGACTCGGCGAGTCGGCCTAGAGATCAGACATTTAGTCGCGTAGTAACTCGACGAGTCGCATGGGCGACTCGGTGAGTCTTATGATGATGAGCTTGGACTCGACGAGTTGGAAGAACAACTCGGCGAATCTATTGAAGATTGTAGTGAACTCGGCGAGTCTGTTCTTGGACTTAGCGAGTCTGCTCGTAGAACCTAACCTCTTTCAGTTAAAGCCTTGGATTAGTGATTCGGTTGGGGACTCGGTTAGTTGGTCAGGATGGAACTCAGAGATCGTTGGACTCGACGAGTCTTGGGGCGACTCGGCGAATTAAGTCGTGCTATGAGAGTTTTCTGGATATGAGAACTCGGTGAGTCGACGGGTTGACTCGGCGAGTAGAGTTAATCAGGAAGGTTGACTTTGATTGAGAACTTTGACTTTGACCTTCAGGGGTATTATGGTAATTTGGATATTTATGTCAATGGTTATTGACGGATATAGGTATTGGAGTTTGAGGCGGTGCTTTGGGATTGTGCTCTTGTGATTCGGTTCGGCAGTTGCAAGGTGAGTTATCCTCACTATACTAAGGGGTCTAAGGTACCAAGGCCGGCCCATTGGATTTGACATCCTGGTAGTTATTGATATGTTGAGTTGAGTTAGTGACGAATGCCAGTTGATATGCTAGTCAGGTAGATCTGTAGGACTACCTGTGATACTGTATGATTATGTGTATGTGCATTAGTCATCATACATGTCGACATGTTATGTGGGATGGGTTGTGGTTGTACTGCTCCGTGCGGTAGCCAACAAACCCTAGAGTATTCCAGATATGAGCTGAGGGCCTGGTACGCATTCCAGACTCATACTGAGGACTCGGGAGCATTCTAGATACGAGCTGAGGGCCCGGTAGGCATTACAGACTCGTACTGAGGGCTCGATGGCATTCCAGATACGAGCTGAGGGCCCGGTAGGCATTCCAGACTCGTACTGAGGGCCCAGGGGGTAGTCCAGCTTGAAGAGCTGTGGACCCAGTGCATGTTGTTCTGTTCAGTTTGTAATGTTATGATATTGTTGATATCGTTATGTGGACTGTATGTGTATCGGTATTTTGAGGGTAACTCACTAAGCTTTCAGGCTTACAGTTTCAGTTTATTGTTTCAGGTACTTCAGGGGATCGTGGCAAGGCAAAGGCGTGATCGTACAGCTCCTCACTTTTTATGACTTTGTTTCTGGAATACTCTGATATGATATATTTTAAAACAAGTTTGTAACGGTTAATGGATTTGAAATGTTTTTAAAAGTTTAAATTGGCTTGAATTTTTGGGTGTTACATAATTTTTATGGATCTATAACCCAAATATCACTAAAATGGAACGGATCTAGGTCCATGTGGTACATTACACTCATAAAGTCTCCACCTTTGGGACTTTTAACCCTGTAAATGGTCCATGCAACATCAAACCAAATAAAGAGGAAAGTTTTGAACTTTATACCTCTAGATGAAGCTCCTTTCTCTGAAGATCTCAAATCCAAACTTGCACTTCAATCCCTAGCCTCCACAAGCTCTTCTTCTTCTTCTTCTTCATTAACACACCAAGACACTTTTAGCTCCAAAACACACACACTCAAGCTAAGGACGATGGAAGGCTCTCTCTTAGGGTTTCACTCTCTAATATGTAGGATGAGAAATGAGCCTTAGCATCCTTTAAATAGCGCACAAGCCAAACATTTAGGGTTTGCATCTGGACCCGTTACGCCCAGCGTAACCCTGGGTAGACCTAGTGTACCCAGGCGAGTCTGCATCCAAATTAAGTGTATGAGTACGCGCAGCGTACTCCCCAGTACGCCCAACGTACTCATTAGCTACAAGAACTCTCTCAAGGGACCAATCTTGACAACTTGACAAAATGGAAGGGTTAAATAGCTTTACCTGAATTTCTGGATGTTACATTTTTCGTGCTCTTGAAATACGCCAATCACATAAAAACCATTAGGAGATCATAATCTGGTTTTTGGTGATATAAGATCTCGTAGGGTGTTTTGTTTTCTATCACTTCCGAGGGTAGTCGATTACTTAAGTAAGTAGTCGTTAATATGCATTGTCCCCAAAATTTCGTTGGTACGTTTGCATTAAACCTTAAAGCACGTACCGTCTCGAGTAGATGTCTATGTTTTCGTTCCAAAACCCTATTTTGTTGAGGGGTATGTGGAGAAGTTGTCTAGAAAGTCATCCCTTAATCAACATAAAACTCAAGCATGCGGTTTGATGTGAATTCTCCACCATTCTCACACCTAAGTCTCTTGATGCTCTTTTCAAACTATGCTTTTACCCATTTATGAAAATCAATTAAATGACGACCACATCATTTTTATGTTTAAAGAGGAAAACCCAAACAGCCCTACTATAATCATCTACAACGGTAAGAAAATAATTCGCACGTGAAGTCGAAAGAGTACGATATGGACCCCAAATATCACAATGTATTAACTGAAAACAATCATGTGTTTTAATAGAACCAACAGGAAAAGGTAACCTTGTGTGTTTAGCTTTGGAACAAGAATCACAAAGCCAATCTTTATTTTTAACATAAGCATTCTTAAGAAAATCAGTGTGAGAAAGTCTTGATTTTGAAGCATGACCTGGACGTTTGTGCCATACATCAACGCTCGGAATCATAGCTTGTATTTTATTCTCATTCATCCTCATCCATTATAGACCATCTTGACACTCGCCCGATCCAATCAATGTCCTCGAAATTAAGTTCCACATAACAAAGAATTTCGTAGAAAATGTCACTGCACAATGGAGATCCCTTGATAATTTACTAACAGATAGAAGATTTCAATTAAATTTAGGAACATGTAAGACTCCTTTTATCTTAATTCCACTTTTAAAGGGTGTGGTCTCCTTTTCCTTCAACAACAATCCTTTCACCATTTGGTATAATAACAGGAGTTTCATGAGGACCACTAGTTTTATTTTCAAGGACCAAAGTTTTGTGAGTGATGTGATTTGTTGTACTTGTTGTTGGATTATGTGTCTAAGCCCATAACTATATTTGGTATGTACTTGACCCGATTGTAGCATGGTCCTTTTGGGTTTCCTTCACCAAAACAGCTTGACTGGATGAATAATGGAGAAAGAGGATAAATGTGATTTATTAATATATTATGTGAATAATACATTAAAAGAGAAATCATATTATTTAATTAATATTGGTCAAGAATTAATTTTGCGGTCAAAAGAGGTTAATTGAAATAAGGGGAATGATATTGTAATTATAAGATAATTGCAATATGAGCTGAGGAACCCTAAGGAGAGGGGTGGACGAAATCCTTGTGGAAGCCCACTAGATTTCCTCCATGATAAGGATTCTGGAAGATTCCTATGGACTGCTTAGGGCTTAAGCAACCAGATTAGGTATTTGACTGAAACCCTAATTCCTTAACTATATAAGGAACCCCATGGCATCCCAAAATCGGCCACTTGAAACTTTAGAAGAATCACCAGCTGATTTTGAGCCTCCTCCTCCTCTCTCTCTAACATTCTCCAATTGCTCTTGGTGTTTGTAATCGATTAGAGGTATTATACTTGTGATACTAAGCTCTCAAAGGCAAGGATCTTCAAACTACAACTGAAAGGTATTATTCTTACTTGTTTCATTATGATGATTTTGATTATATTATAGATTAGGGTTTACAAGCTTTGGATGATTATTGCATGTACAATTAGAAAAACCTAGATCCAAAGCTTTAGGGTTTGCATGTGCACCATAGGATTGTTGTTTTGCTCAAAACCCATCACCTATGTCAATGATCCAATTACCTTTCTCATAAAAGTTACTTGTTGGGTGCACAGCAGGTACAGTGGATGCCACATTGGCAACAAATGGAGAATCTCCCTTCTCCTTTTCAGTGAAGAAATTCAGAAATTGTTGGTATTCCTCGTTGGTTAGCCTCTGTAAAGGACTCGCTTCTGATTCAACACAAGCAGCTTTGGGCTTCGTCTTTTCCCGCTTTGTACCCTTTCCTTGCCACCAGTCAGGATATCCAATGCGTTTGAAGCATCCCTCCCGATTATGACCATCCATCCCACATAAATTGTAATGTTCAACTTGGTCGCCAAAGCTTCACTTCCCTTCCTTTTGATTACCTCGTTTTGATGGAATGAAAGCCTAAAAGATTGTTGTATCGACAACAGGTCTCTTCCCAATCACTATGGTCCTTTGTTGTTCATCTTCTGACACAAGAGGATATGATATGTCAATAGTTGGTATGGGGTTCATGGCCAAGATTTGTGTTCTAATGGTGGAAAATTCATTATCTAGTCCCAGTAAAAACTCAGAGTTTTTCTTTGTCCTTCAATTCAACTGGCTTTCTTCCAATTTCACAGGAGCAATTTCCACGAGAGCATCTTGAAGTGGAAAGAGCAGATTCAGGCTCATCCCACAATACACGAAGCTTCGTGTAGTATGTGGAGACATAACTTCCATCTTGTCGTGTCGTTGTAAAGGTTTGTTTGATTTCATATGCTCTTGGAGCATTATGTTTTCCAAATCTTTCCTTTAAATCCTTTCACATCTCTTCTGCTGTGCTAGCGTATTTAACGGTATTTCTTATCTCCTTCTCCATGGTTGTGTTCAACCATCCTTTTATCATCGCATCATACCTCATCCAGATCATGTATTCCGCAGCGGTAGGGTCAGGCTTCTTAATGGTTCCGTCTATAAAGTTGGTCTTGTTTTTGGCAAAAAGAAAATTGATCATCTCTTGAGACCAATCAACATAGTTGCTATCGGTGAAGGCTTCACTTACGTGCATATGTCAGGGATAATCAGAAGCATGGATGTAGTATGGTGAGTTGTGATCTGGAATGACCTTGGCCGGTCATGGTGAATGAAGGTTTTCTGATTTAGGGTTTTATTTTGCTTGCTTTGATACCATAAAGAATTGATAGAACAGAATTCTATATTTTCTCATTAACCACGATCAAAATATATACATGATATACATCAGGAAAGGAAAATATAACAGATAAGACGAAACTAAGGAAAACAAATATATAAACAAATATACAGGAGACAATCAAGGAATCCATTAGTTATACAATAAGATTGAGGTTAAGTATTTGATTAAAATTGCGTATTCAATTTAATCTAGATCTGATATGATAAATGCATGGGCAGAATTTATGAATCCTGTATTAAGAACAATTTGTTAATTTAATTTAATTTGTTTTTGTTTGTAAAAGTCTAGTTCCAGTCTTATTAAATGCTACAGAAATAACTTATTTAGTTTATCGAGTACAGTTCTATAGTTATATTCAATTCATTCTCATCATGTTCAGTATGCCAAGTATGCCAACTTGATTTTACTTGTATAATATCTAATAAATCATATTGATTGATATCTTGGTGCAAATTTACAAAATATATGATGAAATCAGCGATGATATATATTTAGTTTTTTCTAATCATATAAATACAACTTTGAAAATCATTTTAATATAATACTTTATTTTAACATTTATTTACTAAAAGACTATTATAAATCAATCTTCAATATTCAAACTTTTTTTTTAGTTTTTTCTAATTTTTTTTAACTATCTCCCATCTATATATAATTACAATAATTAAAAAACATAAAAATATTATATGATAACTAAGGTCTTTTCTTAATATTTGATGTTTTTATCATTTTGATTATTTTGACAAATGTGTTTTTAAATATATTTCTACAAAATATATTTAGATTTTATATATTTAATAAAAAAATATTAACTACACGAAAAATAATAAATATTAAATGTGTAAATATAATCACCATACAAAATGAATTGTTATTACATATAAGAGGTTAAATATAATTAATAAATAAAAGAAATAACTTAAAAAACATGATTTTCCAATAATAATAAAAAAAACTTCAATTGGTTTTATATATAATACAAAAAAAATGTCTACAACAACTCACCTCTGTATATGCACTATAAAAAGAATTTGAGTTGGGTCTTTTACAAATAAAAATCAAACCTTGCAAACAAAAAGAAGCCAGAACAACTTTTTTTGCACAAAGTACAAGTCATCTTAGTGGCTTGTGTTTTGATAAACCAAACTAAAAAGTAAAAAATATGGAATTGTAGATAGAGATATGTGAATTATATTCCTTCTTTCACATATACACACAAAAACAAAAGGCATGATAAGAATCTGATGTGCGTATGCCACTGCAAATTTGGTCCCAAATATACGTGTATTCAAACTTTTGTTTCTTTCTCTGACAAAAAGAAAAATCAAAGAGCAACAAATGGACTTATTTGTATGATTCAGTTTCCTTTCTCTTTGACTAGAAGCAAAAGATAGTAATAAAATTTCAAGAAAATTCATTCATAAATCTTGAACCATTGAGATGCTAAATATCTAGTTTGAATGTTAAAGTTTGGGGTTTCTCTTAACCAGAAAAGGGTTTAAGAAGTTCAAGAAAATTCATTCGTAAACCTTGAATATTTAAGATGATGTCTAATTTTCATGTTTTCAATTATAAATATTGGATCTTAGTTGCCATGTTTTCATTCATAAATCTTGAATCTTTAAGATGTTGAGTGTTTAATTTTTCATGTTTTCATTCATATATATCGAATCATTAAGATGATAAATTTTTAACTTTGGTGTTTTCATTCATAAATCTTGAATCTTTAAGAGGATGAGTGTCGATTTTTTCTATTTTTTTATTCATAAATAATGAATCTTTAAGATAATAAATGTCTAATTTTCATGTTTTCATTCATAAATCTTGAATCTTTAAGATGATGAATGTTCAGTTTTCTATCGTTTATTCTTAAATCATGAATCTTTTTAGATAATAATTGTCTAATTTTTTCATGTTTTAATTAAATCTTGAATCTTTAAGACGATGAGTGTCCAATTTTTCTCATTTTTATTAAAAAATCTTGAAACTTTAAGATAATAATCGACTAATTCTTATGTTTTAATTCTTAAATATCAAATCATTAACAGGATAATGTCTAATTTTCATGTTTTCATACATAAATATTGAATCTTTAAGATAACAATTGACCAATTTTCAGATTTCAGTCTGCTTTCTCTTTGATCATAAAGAAATAACGAAACAATAAAAAGGGTTTTCAAAAAACAAAAATTCAAGAAACTTAATTCATAAATCTTGAATCTTTGACATAGTAACCCTCTAAATCATATGTTTCGGTTTGCTTTCTCATGGATCAGAAACCAAGGATAAAACAGTAAAAAAGGTTAAACTCATTCACAAAAACCAAAATCTTTAAAATTATTTTACCAAGAAAACAACAAAAAGGTAACAGAAAGTGAATTCCCACCAAGATTTTTTTACTTTGAGGGAGTGAATAATGAAAAAGTTGACCAAGTCAAACATTGACATGAGAGGAGGAAGAGAGCACTCATCATATATCATTCCAAAATTATTTGGTGGGCCCAATTAAGTACTCCGAAATCTCTCTTTCACCTCAAAATTATTATCATATGAAATTATTGTTGTTTTACAACTAATGTCAAACCATAAATTAAACAACCTTAAAGTAGAGAAAAGCATTGGGTATAATGAATAGGAAGCGTCCTTTGGGACAAAGACTACCCCACTAACTCAATAGGTTCCCCATATCTTTTCTTTTCAAGTCAAATACTCCCAAACATTCATACCACTCTTTACTTTTGATCTTTTGAAGATTTTCTCTTACATTGTCCTCAATCATAAAATTGTTTTTTCCTAGAAATTATTTAAATGGTTTTCTTCGATTTACCAAAATATTCATGTTATGGTTGGTATATTAAGAATCTTGAAAATCTAATCCTTTTGAATCATAAACTAAGACGTTTACTCTTATGTCAGCTAACCAGTTGTTTTACTGCGTACCTGATTTATATCTCATATAATATTGCTCTATTAGGGTTAGATTACTAAATTTCTTTTGTATAACTTAAGTTCAAGAAAAATAATAATCGACAAAAATAATCAAAATCTTATCTTCAAGAAGTTATTTCATCTTGTTAATAATGTAATCATTCTAAACTAAGATGTTTACTCTCATGTTTGAATCGTTGTTTACCTGATTTATATCTTATATGATGCTTTTAAAACTGGACAATATATGTAAGTTTAAGGGTTGCAAGAATAATAATTTTTGTTAACCTGATTTATATCTTATATGATGTTTTTAAAACTGGACAGTACGTGCCAATTTAAGGGTTGCAGGAATAATAACTCTTTTTTTTCTTCGGACACTAAGAGTGTTAGTTCAAGAAAGATAAAAGTCTGACAAACAAGAACCAAAATTCAATCTTCAAGATCACAAAACACTTTTCTTGATTTTGTTAATTATGTGGATACATGACATAATTTATAAATACATTAAGTATCTTGAAACTTTAATCCTTAATTAAAAAAGAAAAATTACAAGGCCTTAGTTCAAGAAACTATAAAGTCAAACAAACAAGAACATATACCCTTTTGTTAGCATGTTGAGAATATATAAATATATATATTGGTATGTATGTATTTATGATCCTACCCACCTGTAACTTATTGAATTATAATATTCAACAAGTTGCATGATTCAAAGATATAACATGAAAAGTATGCATTGCATTAATAACAAATAGACAATTCTGCCCTTACACAGAAAGTACTGAATGCCCAGATTAAAATGTAGCAAATTTAAGAGAAAGCAACACAAATTTCTCGATTTAATGTGACTCCACATTTCTAAAATCAAACATATGTTTGTTCATACTTCATACTTCATAGTTGAAGCAAATGTAGAATATATGTTTTCCATCACATGGGTTTGACCAGAAACATAGTTATAATAATAAAATTAAATATCCAAGATGAGATTGTAAAAGATTAAAATAGTAAAATAGTAAATACCATACTTCAAAGATTGCAGATTAATTGGGAATTGGAAGTTCAATGATTGTTGCTAAGAACACTGATGGAAACACGGTTGACTGGAGTCAATCTCATTTGCTGCTCTTGAACTCGATTCTTCTTTAATGGAGCTTCTGGTGACGATGAAACTGATGATCCAATCATCCATGAATTGTTAGAATTATCGCTGCTAAAATACGCATCAAATACACCACTTGGACTTCCTGGAACTGATGAGTATTTTCGTTTGTGAGTTTGGGAGAAGATTGTTCCATGATTGTTTGATGATATCGATACCTCCGTGATGAATTTAGAACAATCATCGATGTTTTCCTGTTATTATTTATGGAAATTAGGATATGCATTCATGTGAAAAGGGTTTTGAATTAGTAAATGAAGAACAACGTCGCATACCTTGCTGATTTTGAGAAGATTCAGAAGCTGATTTTGGTAATCCGATGCGTTATCAGGCTCAATCTCCTTGCTAACAATGCACATTATAGCAGCGGACATTACAGATGGAAGAAACCCTAGAAATCTTGCATCTGCATTGGTTGTTAGAATTTAGAAAGATTGACGACTTTGGTTGAGAAAAAATGGAAGAATTTTCGTGAAATTGAGATTGAATTTGGGAGGTTACTACCATTGACGACTGAGAGAAGAATCCGCTCACACCTACGAAGGAACTCGTAATGTAGATTATGAGTCGTTAAATTAAGTCGACGCATGATGTAATCAAAGAATGCGAGAGGGGTTACAGGATTCATCTTCCAATCAAGAGAAGATAACACCAAAAGTTCCATCTTCATGATTGTTTTGGATTCAAACACAAATTTTGTTCCATCCATCTGAAAGAAGAAACAAGAAATCGCCTAATTTCACATCAGTCAGACTAGATAACATCGAAAGCATTTTCACAAACACTTGGAATGCAGGTTAATTACATTAAAGGTATAAACAATGCTTACCTGCAAATCCATGAGAAGAGGGGCTTGGATCTCTTCAACTTTAGAAGCTACAGAAAGGCAAGCGACAGCAACTAACTGATTCATCCATGGCTTATCCCTTTGGAAAGAAGTGCTAATCAAGAACCTATCGAAGTAATTAACAGCCAAAATCGTCGTCAAAGCAACAAACCCGTAATGGGTACTGATTCTAATCATCCAATCGACAGATTCCTTTCGCAAAACCATTAACGACTCATCGCAGATCAAATGGGTAGTTTTCTCTTTGGATAAAAGAGTAGAAAGCTCATCTTCTTCCCACAAAAGCCCCTGTTGAAAATGAGTAAAGTTTGGATCTTTTTCCTTCACGATTTCATTTTCGTGCTCTGATGAACCAAACCCATATCCAAAATCGAAATCGTTTTCTTGTTCGTCACACAAAAGGGCATCATCAATAGCAAAGATAGGGTTTTGGGGACACACATTTTGCTGTTTTGACACCATACTCTTCTTCTTGTGAGAAGAAGATATAAGAGGCTCTATTCATTATCTTCAAGAAGACATGAAGATGAAGATGAAGCAGAAGAGTGTCTGTAACATATCTTCGTGTTTGTTGTCACAATCTCCTTCTCTCTCTCTAGACAAGTCTCTCTGCAATTTTAGAGAGAGAAACCCAAAATCAGTAAGCAAAGAGAGGGGAATTTTGATTTATCTGAAAGAGCTTTCACGCTTGTCCTCCTTTCTTTATTCTTGCTATCACACACTCATCACCCACTCTCTGTTAATTTACATATTTCATTTGATTAACGAAGGGTTTCTTTAAAGAATTTAGGGGTTGTTTGGCTCTCGAGAATTGATGTAATGGCAGCATCCAATCGTATATACCGGGTGTGATTGATGTGTGTGTATGGTAGGATTTTATAGGTTTATTTTGGTATTCTGTCCCTATTCTCTATATGGTTTTTGCATTTTAGTCTTGTAGTTTTCTCGTTCTTCACAAAATGACCCTTTAAAACCAATTTAGTTTTGTGTTGAACCTTATAGTAAAATTTACTAGGAAACGAATATCGATAAAAATAGTATGTTTGAAATTAAACCATTTCTTTTAGGATGATAGCATGAATTAAATATGTGAATCACAAACAAATCTTTTTTATATATTAATAGGTATTTCTTGGAATAAGTGAATTATATTAAAAGAAAATTTTAGTTGGTTCCAATGATATTACAAAACATGGTAGTTATAAAATCATGCGGAGTAGTAGTTTAACATCATCCATAAGGATGATTTGACACTCTCTTCACGCGTGAATACCATCTCCAGGTAAACATAGGTGTATGGTGTGTTGCTCTCTCTCTCTCTCTCTCTCTCTCTCTCTCTCTCCACATAAATACCACCCCAATTGTTGGTGGAATGGTGTTGTGATGAGGTAGCAACCTATTTTTACACCTTAACGTGTTGAGCACTCAGGATGGCCTAATGGGATTACAACACCATTCTAACAAAAATATATGAATACTCTTTTCAACCAATTGTTTACCCAAAGTAAGGATAGAATTTGAACTTCATTTGCTAGGTTTGAGTAAGACTTAATCTCACTTGACTGTTGGGGTGAAAACAAGTCAAGCTCGAGCTCAACTTGTTTCGATTCATATGGCCCGAGCTTGAGTTCGGCTAATTCCTGTAATAGCCCAAAATTTTCAACAAATTTAAACCTTTCAAAAGCGACCCATTTATTAATTAAAGTGTTTACAAACTATTATTTCCAAAACATTATTTAAAATCAGAGTCTCCCAAGATCCAGTCAATTATAAAACCAATGATGTGTACGGTCACGCCTTCATCCTGCCACTTTACATTAAGGTACCTGAAACCATAAACCAAACTGTAAGCACGAAGCTTAGTGAGCTCCTCCAAAATACCACCACACAAACAGATAACCTAGTAAACAACAACATGAATACAGAGCCTTCAGCCAGACTAGAACGCCCCACCAACCTACAGTCTATCTGGTACGCTAACAGAACCTTCAACATGACTGGTACGCCTCACCGGGTCTTCATCCTATCTGGAACGTTCTTTGGGCCTTCGGCCTGACTGGTACGCCCTTCGGGCTTACAATCTATCCGGTACGCCATTGGTCTCTTAGCCTTCAGTCCCAGCTGGTCCGCCTCAACCCAATAACCAAACACATATCCACACATACCATAACATAACAACATATAGATATAAACATTACCGGGTTTGTTGACTCGCAGCATAAAGCAGTACAGTGTCAACCCAACTACACTACGTCGACATATGCAAAAAATAAACATATAACCAGTCAATAGACAATCAGGATAACAATCCAATGGGTCGGCCTTGGTGCCTTCGACAAAAAAGTACAGTGAGGGAAAACTCACTGTTGGGGTGCAAAGTTATTCATTCATGACTTTGTAAATGTTTGACTTTTGTAAAACCCACTTGCATGTGGTGCTTTAGCCTTTAGACCCATTTGTTACTTAGAGTGAGAGAGAGACATGTAAACACCTCTATAAATAGTGGGTTCATACCACTTGTAGAGGTGTGCTTGAGAGATGTAGAAGTGAGTGTGTAAGTGTGTGTTAATTATGTAGTCTAGATCTAGATCTTTTTTGTAACACCATATACATTCAATATATCTCTTAAACACCCAAATCACCATGTTCAATTGTGCAAGCTTTAATTCCACATGCCAAAGCATGTTCATTGTCACTACAATTGGTATCAGAGCGGGTCTTCAAGATCAAGGTGATTTTTGAAGAACGATTCTCGGTTTGGCAATTTTTGTCACAATTTTGAACAATTTTGGTGAGTCTCTCTCTATGATCTCTCGTAATATTTGAATCTTGCATTGCGTTCTTGATTCATGATCATTTGATTTGTTGGATCTAATTTTCTTTGAAAACCCCATTGATGATCCAATAATTTTTTTTAAGATCAAGCCAAATCAAAATTTGTATATGTTACTATTCATCAGATTAAGTCCAAATAATGAGTTTGTTACAATTCTCGTAATCAATTGTTTGAGCCTAATATCCAATTGATTTACTGTTCTTCTTGAGTTCGAAGCCCAAACTAAATCGAAATCAATTTTATCAAATATGTTCAGATACTGTTTATGTCCAATTATGAGCCCATGAGTCGATATCTTAACACGATGAGCCCAAAGAGTCATTTAATCAGGTATAAGATGTGTTTACCTCATCCATTCATAATCATACGCATAAAGCGGTTGTACGTTCCATTGTTCTTAACTTGTGTTCAGACGTATTTGTTTTCTTCTCATCATCCTGAACAATCGATGTGTATAACTTTGTCTTGTGAATTGATTGTACTTGACTTATGTAAATCTAATGTCGATTATGATCAAGCAATCAATATCTGATTCAATCGAAAGTCAACATAATCGATTTTGACTGTTGATAATTTGATATCGATTGGGAAAATGTGAAGTCAAACTCGAGATTTAAGAGATGATTCAATGAATTTGTAACTGAAATTGGTTAATACAACTTGTTCTGAGGTTATGAATGTCAAAATCAAGTCCGATTTGGGATTTAATTTCGAAATGGAAGTGTGTTCATGATGAACGAACACTGTGTTCGTTCATATTTGAACGAGATGTGTTGGGATTTGATTTCAATGCTCAAGGGATTAAGAACGATTGAAGATATTGGACAGATGATCGTTGCGAATGAATTTGATTTTGAATTTGGTACAAATGTTCGAATGTTTGAAGGATTGGGTCTCAAGAATAATGTTCGCATGATCGGTGCCAATGAATCGTTAAAGCAAAAACTGATGATTTTGGAAGTCGAACAGGAACAAACTTGGGAAGGATGATGAAATCGATTGCAAAAGTTTGAATCTGGATTT
The DNA here is from genome assembly GCF_051521515.1 of Lactuca serriola. NCBI lineage: Eukaryota > Viridiplantae > Streptophyta > Magnoliopsida > Asterales > Asteraceae > Lactuca > Lactuca serriola. The sequence continues at coordinate 349,301,123 of NC_136411.1, forward strand.
TGGAGTTGATAAGACGATTTGGTTTTGATTTTGGATTCACATTTGGTTTGTTTGTTTGAAATCAAGATCTGATTGTTCGACGATTTCGATTGTTGATGGTCAAGATTCGCATTTGGTGAATCAGTTTAAAGATCAAAACATGAGTTCGCATCTGTGGATCGATTATGTTGTTCACTTGGTTTCACATATTGATTTTGGTTCGCAATTTGGAAGTCAGACCAGATGATTCATTCGCATTTTGTATGTAATGGTGATATTCGCATTTGTGTGAATCAAAACTAAGTTCACATATGAGTGACTCAAAGACGGATGGATACAAGATGCGAAGGAATGTGAATTAAAATGCGAAGTCTTTACTGATTAGTGAATTGGGGAAGAAGAAAGTAAATATTTTCGCATTTGGCCCCTGATCTTTTCACAAAATAACACAAATGATCCAACTTCGCAAAATGGGATAATAAAATGACAAAAGTGCAGAATTTTCATTTCGCATCCCTGAAGTATTCGCAAGATGGCAAATTTTACCCAGTTTCGCATTTGGGGTAAAATTTTAGAGAAATTGGAATATTTTCAAATCTGGTCCATGCAGTTTGTGCGAATTTACACATTCTACCCAGTTTCGCAAATGGGAGTGTGTTTCGCATATTTGGCTGTTTTTGATGCAACGGGTCACTGCAGAATTTTGAAATTGACAATTTCTACCCATTTTTGAGAAATTTTGTCAAAGGCGATCCGTGAACGAAGCTAAAAATTCAATATTTTTTGGATTTTCCGGATTGAAGCACAAAGTTTATACCACATGTTAAGAGGGAGTTTTGACATGAAAAATTCCGAATAGAGCACGTTCTTTTTCCTTGGAGTTTTATAATCAAATTTCGATTATAAAAAGGGGGAGAAGTTTTATATGGAAATTCGAACTTGAATTTTTCATATTACGCGGATTTGAAGACCGAAGTGATCTTGAAGTTTTGAAGCCTACGAGATGATGCAATTGGAAGTTCGGAAGTGATGTATTCGAAATGGATTTAGATTTATTGAAGATTTTTGGGGTGTGTTTTTATGCGTAACTTTTGGGTGATTATTTGGAGTTAATCATTCGTTGCTGCTTGGGTTGTATGGCCTCACATCCTAGAGCCCAAATTGAAGAGTCATGGAAGAGTTGAAGATTGAAGTTTGTTTCGACATGTGTCACCTTTGAGGCTCGAACCGCGTAGTGCTTGATTTTGGAAGATTTGAAGTGGGTCATTCATTCCTAACTTTGAGGGGGAGAATGTTGGGGTGCAAAGTTATTCATTCATGACTTTGTAAATGTTTGACTTTTGTAAAACCCACTTGCATGTGGTGCTTTAGCCTTTAGACCCATTTGTTACTTAGAGTGAGAGAGAGACATGTAAACACCTCTATAAATAGTGGGTTCATACCACTTGTAGAGGTGTGCTTGAGAGATGTAGAAGTGAGTGTGTAAGTGTGTGTTAATTATGTAGTCTAGATCTAGATCTTTTTTGTAACACCATATATATTCAATATATCTCTTAAACACCCAAATCACCATGTTCAATTGTGAAAGCTTTAATTCCACATGCCAAACCATGTTCATTGTCACTATACTCACCTTGTAAATAGGACAAAAGTTGATGAGGTCCCGACTCCGAATGCCAACTCTCAAACAAACAACTACTCCAACCAAAAGACCAAACACAATCAAACTCCCCAAAATACCCTCAAGGTCCAACTTGGTCAAACTTGGTAAAACTTGGTCAAAGTCAAAGTCAAAGTTAAATGGCCAAGGTCTAAAAGTCAATATCTTTTCCCAGCGGAGTACGCCCTGCGTACCAAGAGAGTACGCCCAACGTACACAGCCCAATCCTAAAACTCCCTTAAGAGCTTATTTCATTAAGTTCTTACATCCAAAACTCGGATCCAAACCCAAAATGATGTCATAAGTCATAAATTCTCCAACTTTATGACTTTGCATGGCTATAAAGTGCGTAATGTCCAAAACCCTAAGTTCTTAACCCAAGAAAACATCACAACTCTTGCATGAAAGGGATAGAAGGGCCAAGATCACATTTTTATAGTTCATATTAGCCTTATAATGGATAAAGTTTCCAACTTTATCCACTAGAATGGTCCCAACAAACAAGATCTAGTGTTTAAGTCTCAAAGGGGTCCAAAAGCTCATCTTTTTCAACTTAATCCATTAAGTACAAGTCTCCAACTTTCATATCTGAATCAAAATTATGTTTAGATGGATAAAGTTTCCATCTTTATCCATAACAAGGTCACAAACTTTCAAGATCTAAACTTTATGCACTAAAATGACCAAAAACGCATAACATCCAAAACTAGTTAGATCTAACAAATGCATCATCAAGATTCAAACTTTATACCTCTAGAAGATAGATCAAGGTGAACAAAGTCTAGATCTACAAGCTCCAATGCAACCAACACTTCTCCAAGAAGTTCCTTCTTCTCCAAGGTGCACCATGCATACTCCAAAGCACTCCAAAACACCTTCTTTTAGCACACAAGGCTCAACTAGGGTTAGGGTTTCATGGAAGTGGTGGAGGCTGAGAATGGAGTGGTTTTGGGGAAGTTAAGGAGCTTAAAAAGGGCTCAAACCATGAAAATAGGTTTTGGGAATTGATTGTGTACGCCCAGCGTACTCGGGGTGCCTCAGTACGCCCAACGTACGCCCCTCTGTACGCCCAACGTACTAAACATAACCCAAAACTGACCAAACATCAAACAGGCACAACTTCTTCGTTCTAATTTTGATTTTGACGTTCTTTATATCCATGAAAAGGTAAAGAGAAGCTCTACACTTGTATCAAATCATCCTTGCGTTAAACTTTCCGAAAAAAAAATCCAATATTTATAAAAGCCCGAACTAACACTTTACTAATATATTCGAAGTTAGCATCTTGTGTATCTCTTTACATAAAGATCTTATTTTTGATAGAGAATAGTGCACATAGCCATAACAAGATCGGTAATATTACTATAAATAGAAGTGTCCTTTTGGGTTATACGCAAGAACTGAAAATATATTTATTTGAGGGACTTGTTTTGTTAATTATTTAATAGTTTAATTAATTAATATAAATAAAGGAATATAGAATATTCTAGAATGATTTGAATACCATAGATAATTACTATTGTATTTGGTAATTATCTTTAGAGTTTCAAATCGCCTCCCAATAAATAAAGGGTTCAAATCCTGGTTTTGGATGGATGAAAAACTTAGCCTCTTTACTTATAAAGTCGGAACCCTTGAGAAAACCTGGAAAAACCCGAAGGCTCAATACCATGATGTGGCACCTCATATGTCATGACATGGTGATGATCAAAATCGTCAATTTGAGCTTGTTTTGTGGTGGTTTGTTCAAATCTACTAGAGCTTTGTGCCTTGGGTGTAATTACAAGAGAGGAACTCTTCATTGGGTTCTCTAGTCCAATCACCTTGCTCATCAAAAGAAGAAACCTACGAAGAAATCAAAGATATGTTTTTTATTCTATTAAGTTCTAATCAGTTGCATATATTAGTTAAGTTTAGATCCATTTGTTTCGAGTGTTAGATCAAATTGTTTATTGTTTCTGCTACCATTTTGTTTGTTTTAATGAGCCTCGAAACCCATCAATGGTATCAAATCCAGGCTAACTCAACTCTATTCCATTTAGAATTTGTCCTTTGAGTATTTCAATTTCGATCCTTATAAACTTGTTTTTGGGTATAATCGTAAAATCACCTCGTAGACTCGTAGAATCGTATACGAGTCGATTCTATGTTCATTAACCATTTGTTGACCATTTGTTTGACACTTTGATGGGTTGACCCTAAATTAAAAATCTAATAAAATTAAAAACTAAAAAGTACATAAGGGAGTAGGGGACGAAAGTGCCACAATTGATGGATGAAAGCGCACAAGCGAACTCTAGCCCCTCTCTTTCTCTCTTCTTCGTAGTAACTGTAGATGCTTGAGCCTTGAAGTTGAAGGCTTGAAGCACCTGAAGGTACAACATGTATTAGGGCCGCGCATCCCCTTATGAAGGTTCTTCGAAGGGTTGATTCAGATTCCAAACCGACCATGGGTTTTATTTACCAAGATATGGTCTTACCAAAGAAAGAGATTAAATAAAACTTTAAAGATAATGAAGCAAGGTATTTGAATAATTATCTTTGTTTCTTTGTATATATTTTTAGGTTTTAATATAAAACAATATCATGTTTCTTATTTTTATATATTTTAGGTACAAAACTATTTTTGAAATCATTGATCAGAGATGGTGTTGATATATGGCGCATTAGCATGGCCTAGACTGCCCTAGAGCGCCAGCCTAGCCTGGTGCTCCCTTGCCATCCATGTTGGGGACTCTCCTTCCTGCCCGGCCAAGTGCTCCCTCGCCTGGCGCTCCCCTACCAGCCTTTCCTGGTGCGCGTCTGCCAGCCTTGCTCGGTGCCTCCGGGCGGCCTTGCCAAGCTCCTTGCTAGTTGGTCCTGAATTGGGCTGGCCTAAGGCTTGACCTAATTCCCCTTGACCTAGTTGTCCCCTATAAATAGAATAGTGTCTCCTCTATGTGTAACACCCCGTTTATTTATTAAAGAAATAAATTAATTAATGAATGTTTAATAGCCCTAAAATCAATGATTATAGCGAGGTGTTGGTTTCAAGGAGTTAAAAGTCACAATTATAGAAGTTGGGGGTTAAAATGAAATTTTCGGATTAAATTGTATAGAAGTTTGAAGGTTAAGGATCGTTTGGTAAATTACGGAGTTGATTTGATAAGGATTTTAGAAGTTAGGGGCTAAAGAGTAAATTATGGACTTAGTTGAAAAGAATTGTCAAGTAAGGGGTTGTTCGGTAAACTATGGACTTAATTAGTAAATGTTTTTAGGGGGCAGGGTTTAAATGGTAAATATTGGATTAAGTTTGAAAGGAAATGTTATGGGGAGGGGCTATTGTTTTTATTATGGCAAAAATTTGAGATGGAGTCGGGTATTAAAGGAAGCGTAACCCTAACCCTAACAAACCCTTTATAGCCGCCACTTTCTTCTTCTCCATCATCATCCGCCACCTCCATTCCTCACCCTGCTCTTCCGATCAACCAGGAGCACCGACAACATCCACCACGACCGGAAATACCGAAGACCGACGGGGGAATCACGGGAGAACCGAGAACCATAGCCGCTGTGGTCATTTTCCGATGGATGCTAAACCACCGCAGCAGAAGATGGATGCTAGACACCGAGAACCGTGGCGGTGTGCTCTGCCTTGTGGTGTTGATTCGTTGGGATGCATGAAACCCTAATGGGCCCAATAAGGCCATAATGGGCCCAATGAAACCCTAATTGACCTAATAAAACCCTAATGGGCCCAATGAGGCCCAAAGTGACCTAAAAGCCTAACCAATTGATTAATGAGCTAGTATTGGGTTAGTAACCCCAATTAGGGTTTGGAAAACCCTAATGGCATAAAACCCTAATTTCGGAAATTTATCGGGACACACACGCAAATTATTTAATAAACTTGAAATATTAAATAATAATCACTGGCAAATTATCAGAAGCCAATATTAGACTTAATGGGTTATGTAAGAAACACTTAACCCTAATAATCATTTCATGTGAAAACCCTAATTTTGAGATTATGGGCTTGGACTTATCGGGACCCACATTTGGGCCATTGGAATGGAATTGTGTATTAAGCCCAATCACACCATATGACTTATTTAGTAAAGTGAGTGACTTAATGGATTAAGTCCTTAATGTGTTAAGTGAGAAACACTTAACCCTAATTGTCATTTTATGTGAAACCCTAATTTCACTTGAACTTTGTGTTGGGCCTTTCCATTGAGCTTTGGTAACTGGATTATTAATGGACCATCCCAGAATTATTATATGGACTATAATATGTTGATGGGCTATAGGGTAAGGCCCATATGAGGGGTTAGGCCCAATTTAGAAAATTGGGCCATAGTTTGGACCTTTATGATTATGTGATATTGGGCCATGGGAATACAAATAGTTTGGACTAGAATAATTGAACGGGCCTTAAGGAAAGACCATGTAGAGGTCTGGGCCCTATTTGGAGAATTGGGCCATATGTTAGGCTTTGGCCCATAATTTGACTTTTGGGCCTTTGTAGTGTGATTTGAACCTTGGGCTTGTAACTCAAATTATTAATTGGGTGTTGGTTGATGTTGACAGCTCGGGAATCTATCAACTAACAGCTGGAGTTATATCTGCGGGACTTCAGTAGTGCCAGGTGGGTTTTCCTCACTATACTCAAGGGTCTAAGGAACCAAGGCCAGCCCTTTGAATTGTTATTGGTTATGCTATGCTAGTATGATCGGTTAGATCGGTACCATAGAGGGTAGGATGATAATATGTGATATGTGGTATGACCTGTTAGTTAGATATCCTAGAGGGTAGGATAATATTACATGTTATGTGGTATGATCCGGTAGATCAGTTTGTTGTCTATAGACTGTTATATGATTATCTGTTATATGTGCACATGTTTGTTTATTGGTTAAGGATTATCTGCTTTGTGTGAAAGCCAATAGACCTGGGCATTCCAACTTGTTGGTTGTGGGCCTGGAGTATTCCATCCCAAGGATAACTGGACTCATAGTATGTAGGCATTCCAAGTTGTTGGTTGTGGGCCTGGGGTATTCCATCCCGAGGATGATTGGACCCATAGTATGTTGGCATTCCAACCAGAAGGTTGAGGGCCTGGGGTATTCCAACCCAATGGTTGATTGGACCTATAGTATGCCGTTTGTGATTATATGTGTATTGTTGTGTGTATGGGTATTTTGGGGGAACTCACTAAGGTTTGTGCTTACAGTTTCAGTTTATTGTTTCAGGTGCTTCAGATGAATTGGAAAGGCAAAGGCGTGAGCGTACACATCCTCATGTTTTTGTTGGACTAGTGTCTAAGTCCATAACTATTTTGGTATGTACTTGACCCGATGGTGCATGGTCCTTTTGGGTCGCCTTCACCAAAGCAACTTGATAGGATGAATTATGGAGAGAAAGGATTAAATATGATTTATTAATATATTATGGGAATAATATATTAAATGAGAAATCATATTGTTTAATTAATATTAGTCAAGAATTAATAAGAATTAAGTTTGTGACTAAAAGAGATTAATTAAACTTAAGGGATTGGAATTGTAATTATAAGATAATTGTAATTGGGCTATGGATTGCCTTATATTATAGAGTTGGACTAATTCTATGGGGAAACCCATTAGAAATCGTCCAAGGCCTTTAAGGAAAGGAGTCTATGGGTTGCTTAGGGCTTAAGCATCCAAATTAGGGTTTCCTTGTTAGATAACCCTAATAGCCTCACTATATATAGAGCCCTTATGCCCCAAAAACGTGGACAAGCTTCCTTCTAGGGTTTCCACATGTTTTGGGCAGCCTCCTTCTCTTCTCTTATTCATCCTCTTGCTCTTGGTGTTTGTGAACCATTAGAGGAGTGACATTTGTGACTCTAAGCTTTCTAAAGTCAATACAAGAAGGATTTGAGATTGTTATTGCTACATAACAATCAAGGTATGATTTAAACCCTAATTATATGTTATATTAATTATCATATGCTAGATCTAGGGTTTATAGTCTTGGATAAATTGCATGTACAATAGAGAAACCTATATCCAAGCATTAGGGTTTGTATAAGCACATAGGATGTTCTTATTGCTAAAATCCATCAGTGGTATCAGAACCTTGATTGTTTTCTATTGTATTGATGCCTTGTATGTTTGTTCAAGTTGAAAATTTTGATTTTTGTGAAACTGCCTGATGAACTCGACAAGTCCCATTGTGGACTCGGCGAGTAGGCCCCTACTCGGCGAGTCCATATGGGTACTCGGCGAGTTCGAGCGTCAGAAAGAAAGGATTTCGGGATTTCTTGCTGTTTTTCTCATGGATACTTGCCTTATCTGTTTTAGATCATTAAAATCCGATTTTATTCATATTTTTGAGTATATCCTTGATTAAACAAAAGATAATTACCAATTGATTAGATAATAACTTCCTTATATGATTAAAGTTGATTATTTGTATTAATTGGGTAACTTATTTTGCAAGAAACTAAAATTAGGTCAAATATAGATAATGATGAAATTAATTGTTTAATTTATATTATTTGTTATTTGATCCTTGTGTTATGAAAAGTTTCAATTTTCCCCCTTTAGGTTTTATAGTTTAAATTTAAACTCAAAAGTTTAGTTTCGAAATTTAAATAGTTGAAACCCTAATGTTTTGAAAATGTTTCAAAACTTGTCCTCAAGTTTTGGAATTTAAATTTTGATTAAAAGTTTAATTTTGATGTATATTTAAATTCTAAACCTAACGTTTTGAAATGTTTCAAAACTTGCCCTCAAGTTTTGGAATTTAAAAGTTGATTAAAAGTTTAATTTAGGAATGTTAAATTCTAAAACCCTAGTATTGTTTTGAAAAGTTCAAATCACACCCTTATGGTTTTATTAATTAATTAAGGTGTATAATTAAAAGAGGTTTAATAAATCCATAAAAGTTTAGGTTTACAATTTAATTGAATTAAAAGTATAATTGTTAAATTTGACCTCCTAGTATTTTAAAAGTGTAAAATACACCCTATACTATATATAACATTAAAAGTCTAACATTATATATATGTATGAGTAAAAGTCAGTCTTACCGTTAGTAGACCTCATTCACGAAGCTGGTCTATAAGGGGTGTTTAAGGAAATTGCCTATAAAATGGCGATTGAATGGGTATCTACTCTTACCCACCACACTCTTGACTAGTGGAGGGTCGTTAGCCGAACGGGTAGGATAGGACAAAACCTTCCATTATAAGTATAATGAAATACAAAAGTAACTAAATGTTTTACAAATTCCCAATCTTAGTTACTTAGGCAAAAGTGAATTGATGCAATTCCATGAAATTACACTTTGTGCCCTTGCGAAGACGTTAGTGGAGCGTGTGTGGTTAACCGGCACACTAAATGGTTCTAAGCAAAGGTAGCAAAGGGTGACTCAATGGTTGTCATAATTCGGTGGAGCGTATGTGGTTTACCGGCACATCGAATAGGTGATTGTAACATGTGAGGGCACCATGTAAGTTTGCATGGTTATTCACACCCGCTTTGTGATCCTCGGCATCCCAGTCACAAACTAGAGGGGCATATCGAGATTTAAACATGCCATTGAAATGTTCAATGAATATCAAAGGATCTAGGAGTTTTCATAGATTTAAAACTTAAATTTCTTTTTCGTTTTTTTAATGGTGGAAATTAGTGAATCGTCATTCACTTACCTTCAAATATTCTGCAACTAGATTACGGCATCCCATTTCTAGGTTGTAGCGTATTGTGTTGGGTCCTAGCCTTAGTATCTCATTTGGGTGATTTACTAAGGACTCAATCAATCAACTAACTTGAATTCGTTTTCTCCCGTTTTGTAGATGTCAAAGTTCGACAACTATGGTCTTCCTAAATCCCGTGGAACAAGCATTCCACATGAAGATGATATTCCACGATTCGATCGAGGAACTAGAGATCATGCTTATCTTCCTCCACCTCCAATTATTCTCCCTAACCCACAAGTTCGAAGGCTTGAAAAGTTCAAGCTCACTCAAGCCCTTTTGGCAAGTAAACATAAAGAAGGAAAGTCAGTGTGTTCACACGTCCTAGAGATGAAGTCACACATTGATAGGTTAAGAATGTTGGGATCTGTTGTCTATGAGGAGATGGCTGTTGATTGGGTTCTTCAGTCACTTCCTAACTCATATAGTGAGTTCGCAAGAGAGTACTATATGATGAACTGCGACGTGACCCTTATAGATTTCACCTATATGCTTATTGCTGCTGAATCAGCAATGGTTTGGCGCAATAGAAAAGCAAAGTTGATTGGTGAATCTGCCTTCAAGACCTCTATGGATATAGACAATGGCAAAGAAAGACATGCTATGATCAAAAGGTTTGATCATAAGAGAAAGGAAATATCGGAAGTAGTTCCATGTGCTGTTCCAAAAGAGTCGATTTTCTTTTATTGCCAAGAGAAGGGGCATTGGAGACGAAGCTGCCCTATTTACCTAAGAGATTTAAGAGATGGGAAAGTCAAAACGTATGGCTCTGCTTTAGGTAAAATCCATTGACTAACTCTTTTAAGCTCCTATTCTAGATTCTTAATACATAATGTGATAAGATTACAATTGATGTTTTGTAGGATCGAAGAAAAGAGAGGAAGCTTAAGGGAAGAAGTGAGCAGAATCTAACCGTGAAGAAATGGATTTCGATCGGATTACTTAAAGATTAGATTCTCAAGCTGCTACTTAGAGTTAGAATTAGATTGCTAAGAAAGATGTATTAGCATAGTTTTTCAATTAATTTCATTGTAAGGACAAATTTTTCCACAATAAAATAAATTTTGACTTTATATTATTTATTTATCCTTGCAATGGCGTGTATGAAAATTGATGTTTGAATGCTTCTATTATTAGCAATAATGGATTTGATTCTTAATTATGTTGTCTGTGGAAATGTCGAGAATTTACCAAATAGGGAGAGTTTCTCATCGCCCAAGCTTCAATTGGACAGAAACTTGGAATCATACAACATGGTTGCACGATGAATGAGAAATTTCATGTTTGGAAATTAGACTAATTTATTGACAAAGTGTCAAGTGAAGGACTAGGAGATCGAGTACACAAAGTTGCATGTTGATCAAGTCCACCATAAGAGTAACAAAGATATTCGTCATAATTTACTAAAGGTTTAGTAAATATGATTATATTTATAAGATTAAGTGTAATTCTGAATTGATTAAAAAAAAGTTTAAATCAATAGCAGAACGAATAAGAATAATCAAGTAGGCAAAAAAAAAGTTTCTCCATTCTAAGAAGAAGTGAGAGTACCTTTTATGCTTTATGATAGGTCTTAATGATTAAGAACCAAATCTCAATTGATCCTCTAAGTGAGTCTTAGCACAATTGTATGTCTAAGAAGAGGAATCAAGAATTGAAGAAATGGTTAAATCAAGAAGTGAATAATACTTCATTCCAAAAAAGTATTAGAGTTAAGATTGTGAAATTAAGTGATAAGTATTAAGAAGGTTTATAACATTCATCAAATGTGGAAAGTTGTGATGTCTAGGATAAGACAAAGACCAACTAGGACCAATTTATGAAGTGTTTTGATAAAAACTACACTAACTCTTGAATATTTGTTTGTCAAGAAATGTTTATTAACAAGAGAATCTTATATGTCAAAGAGTCAGTGGGAGTCTTAATGGTCTTGAAAGGTTTCAAGAACAAATCAAAATAAACCTTATCGATCATCACTAGCACACGAGTTGAGGTTTACAACCTATCGTGTTGACACTATTTTGTTTATGTGCCATTCCAATTGAGTTAATTATGCATGTAAGTTCTATGAGTTCTCATTTGAACGCATAAAAGGCAGGCACCTTGATCAATGGAAAGTACATTGATAGGAAAGGGTGAGTTGCTTAACTACTTGGAAGACATGGTGGGCAGCTGTGTTACCATAAGGCAAGAAGTCAAGATTAAGAAAGTTCGGTCCATATGAGTTTGAATTTGTCGTAAACCTTGGTTTTGACAACTTCACATGGATAGGAACACATACACCATTAAAATCTAAGTGTCAGAAGATTCCCTCCTTCATGAAAATGACTGTGAGGAAATGCTTTCACTAATAGAGATTTTAAGAAGATAGTGATTGTGAAATTGTATTCTCGAATTCGATTATGGTTACGATATCCCTTTCTATGATTCGAATTGTGAGATTTGACAATTAGTTTGAATTTGTAACAACCCGAAGTTGTTCATCGTCGAAAACCCATTCTACCTGTATAACTCGCCGTATATCAATTCGTTCTGATGTCGTTTTTGGGTTAAATTAATTAAACTTATATGTTTAATTGATGCTAATGAGTGTCCAAACCTGTTAGGAACTCACGAAATTAGTCCAAAATGCTTATTCCAAAAATTTTAGAAACGTCCCCGCCGAGTTACGGAAACTTAATCGGGTGCGACCAAAAGCCCCGTTTAGTGCCGGTATCGGGTAGAATTCCATCGTGTCCAAGTTCTGGGACCCATTTAAACATTTTTAAGCTTTCATTTGAAGCTTTTGCTTCATCTCTCTACTCTCTCTCTAACCTCTCTCCTAAATCCAAGTTTAAGGGTCCAAATCTCAGGTTTAAGGCTTCTAATCTTCAAGGTACCTTCCTTAACTCTTTGTGTATCATGTTTGGCCTTCAAATTCGAGATTTAATCATGAAATGGGACATTACATATGAGTTTATGGCCCAGGAAGGTGCCTAGGCCGTAAACACTAAGTTAAAAGGGGTTTAAGCCCTTAAACCCTTCCTAGACTCAAACAAGGCTTAGATATGACTTTGAAAATAATGGTATTTGCCTTAGAACATCATGAACATAATTTTTGAGGAGTAAATAGGAGTTTACGGCCAAGGCTCATGCTTAGGCTGTAAACCCCTCAAAAATAGAGAGTAAACTCCTTTTAACATGTCAAAATGCCTTGAAACTCAACCAATAGCCTTGTGGTAAATCCTAGGACCATCTAAAAATAGTTTAGGGGTCTTAAACATATCAAAATGCAACATATAAGAGTTCACGGCCATAGCTCATACCCTTAGGCCGTAAACTCCCAAATATGTGTTAAATGATGCCCTAAAATCACCTCAAGGCTTGGAAAAATTATTAGAATCACATGTGATTGTCCTAAGTGCCTTAAATCAATTATTCAAGACCATGGGAGAGTTTATGACCATAAACTCCAAGTTTACAGCCGTGAACTCCCTTAAACATGGTGTAATTCCCCTTAATTTAATCCAAGGCATTTTAGAAGTCCATTCCAACATTTCCCTAGTCCAAACAAGCCATTAAACACTCAAAATCACACCAACATGAGTTCACGGCCGTGAACTCATGTATGTAGGTGTCTTATGGTTGTAAACTTCCTAAATGTTTACTCTTGGGGAGTAAACTCAAATCCCAAGTCCCTAGTATCATTTCACGTCCGTAGATGTCACCCGGGTCACTCCAAACACTCGTTTTGAGGTGTTTAATCTCATTGGAGTATAATGTTCCATATAATTAGTGATTGTAAATCTAATTAGATATATATGGACATTATTTCATTTTACATAGGGACATCGCGAGTAATCAGGCCCCGAACCGACGTTTAGTGTCCGAAATCGTCGCATTTCCGAGTCCGGTGAGTTCATACCCCTACCCTTTTTCCGTGTTTTCAATGGTTTTTCAATGTTTTCAGGGGGGGGGGGGGGAATACAAGCAAAAAGTACAAGTGTATTTTGTACTTAAACTGATTTTCAACTCAATGGTTTTACTTACTAAATGTCTTGATTTCCAAAGATTTGTGATAACTGACGTTTCGAATTGCAGGTTAAATATAGATTTCTTTTAAAAGTGTTATAACTATATTCTCTTTGAATAAGAAATTATACTAATCATATTTAAGATCAATACGAATACGAATGTAACCTAGTACGAATACAAATACGAATGTAATCTAGTACGAATACGAATACGAATGTAACCTAGTACGAATACGAATACAAATGTAATCTAGTACGAATACGAGTACGAATGTAACCTAATACGAATACGAATACGAATACGAATACGAATACGAATACGAATACGAATACGAATGTAACCTAGTACGAATACGAATACTAATACGACTACGACTACAAATACGAATACGAATGTAACCTAGTACGAATACGAATACGAATATGAATACGAATACGAATACGAGTACGACTATGAATACGAATATGACTACGAATGCGAATACGACTACGAATGCGAAATGACGCCTTTGGTTGACACTAAGACTTCGAATATACAGTTAGTGTACCCCTTGAGTGTCACCAGATTTTCAAATTAAATGCGAAAATACGCCTCTGGACCTCTACTGAGTTTCGAATATATCCGCCTCAGAATGTCGACAGAGCTTCGAATATACAACTAATGTACTCTTTTGGAACTCAACAGAACTTCAAAAATACTGTAATGTATGATTCTGTGTGATTCCAAATATTCGAAAATACAACTAAGTTAGTAGATAATAGTCATTCGAATGTAGAATAACTAAGGGTTTGGAACACGTAACTAATACTACTCACATGGTAATTACTAGTACTTCGAAATCAGACCTAAGAACCAACCACCACACATAGGAAAATATGGGATTTTCCTGGGATAACATAACAACCAGTAACGAACTTAGATACAAATAGGCAACTCAACACATAGGAAAATATGGGATTTTCCTGGGTAGCACATCAACTCATAAACGGATAAAGTAACAAACGAATAACTAAAACTATAAGGAAAATATGGGATTTTCCTGGAATGACATAACCAACCGTTTTCGAAATTGTAACAAAGGATAACCAAACTGTTTTCATAAGAAAATATGGGATTTTCTTGAACAACAACTTTTTCAGAAAGCAAAGGAAACTCGTTCTTTTCAAAACTAAACCGCTTATGAACTCACCAGCTTTATGCTGATTTTCAAACTGCTTGTATTCTCAGGTCAGCAATAGACAGGTACATCGCAACCTTTTGAAGAAGACGGAGCGTTCCGAAGACTCGTCTTTACTTTTGTTCATATTACATATGTAAAACACTTGTACAACTTTACTTTCAAACAGATGTAAACAATATTATGTAATGTAATGTTTTGTGATTACTGCTTTACTATGTGCATTGGATTTGATACTCAACGTGGAGTCAACCCCAGAAATGTTTCCGCCTTTGGTTTTCGAGGTGTGACAGAATGGTATCAGAGCCCTTGTTTATAGTGAACTAGTATACCAAAGCTTACATGGTATAAGACTATAAACATTAAGGGGCCTAAGAGCTCTGGGCTATAAACGAATTCTATGGGGAAACCCATTAGAAATCGTCCAAGGCCTTTAAGGAAAGGAGTCCATGGGTTGCTTAGGGCTTAAGCATCCAAATTAGGGTTTCCTTGTTAGATAAGCCTAATAGCCTCACTATATATAGAGCCCTTATGCCCCAAAAACGTGGACAAGCTTCCTTCTAGGGTTTCCATATGTTTTGGGCAGCCTCCTTCTCTTCTCTTATTCATCCTCTTGATCTTGGTGTTTGTGAACCATTAGAGGAGTGACATTTGTGACTCTAAGCTTTCTAAAGTCAATACAAGAAGGATTTGAGATTGTTATTGCTACATAACAATCAAGGTATGATTTAAACCCTAATTATATGTTATATTAATTATCATATGCTAGATCTAGGGTTTATAGTCTTGGATAAATTGCATGTACAATAGAGAAACCTAGATCCAAGCATTAGGGTTTGTATGAGCACATAAGATGTTCTTATTGCTAAAACCCATCAGTTTTGGACTTATGGTTTCTGGGATACTCTGAAATTAAACTATTTTGAAAACATTTTGTAATAACTAATGAATTTTGGATGTTTGAAAAAGTTTTAAATTGGCTTGTTTTTTTATGGGTGTTACAATGTAACGGCCAAAAATTTCAACCAAATTAAAACATTTTAATTCATTGAAAAACTGTTACGATCATACACCTTGTTTTCAAAATAGTTTAAACATAAGAGTATTTTCCCCAGAACCATATCACATAAAGCATAAACGTGAGGAGCGGTACGATCACGCCATCGTCTTGCCACGATCTCCTGAAGCACCTGAAACAATAAACCACAAATGTAAGCCCGAAAGCTTAGTGAGCTCCCCCAAAGTACCCATACACACATAAACATACGCATACAACAAAGAACAATATACTTCGGGTCCAATCAACCTTCCGGTTGGAATACCTGTGACATCCCCATTTTCACGGCCAAAAAAGACCGATGTTGTTTATGCTTTATAAAAATCAGAGTACTTCATTTTATAAAAATGTTGCGGAATTTGTTCCCAGAAAAACATGGTAAATACGTTATTAAAACATTTTCGAAGAAACGTATTTATTTCATTTTAAAACGTTTGGGATGTCATCGTTAATACATAAACATAAGCATAAACAGAACTTACAATTATTTACACTAGTGATCTACATCTCTTTAAATCTCTCAGTGTAATGTCACTTCATATCAACACCTATGATATAAATAAACTGAGTGGGTGAGGTTGGGAAACCTGGTGAGTACATAGGGTTTTCAACCCACAATAATATAATTATTATGTTTAAACAATCAAACAATCAACCCAATTACCCATCCCCATTATCTTCTTTATTCTTAAGGATCTACCCTAAGAATCAGCTATTTCTCATTCATTCATTCCTAAGGATCATCCTAAGGAAACAACATGAAGTCCATTGTTGCCAATGACACATTGGTCAAGCGCAGCTGCTAATATTGTCACTTAGGCTCAGCTGCCAGAATTAGGACATTTTCTATGAGGCGCTTCTGCCGGTATTGACCTTTAAACACTACTGTCATGGTCATAAGGCTCCCTATTAGGCGCAGCTGCCGATACTATCCTTATAGCGCAGCTGCTAGGACGTTTACCATAGATCTAAATCATCTACGGGTTGTGGCGCAGCTGCCAGTGCTCATCTATAGGATACTAGGTCCACTGCTGCCAATGTATACCTATAGGGCACTAGGTCCGTACTACTAATGTTCCTCTATTTCAGCTTTTATCCATCATCATTCATCTACCCATGTTTTACCCAACATATTTTGTAGATATAAAATACTTTATACAGTTTACATCTTTTAAAACATGTATAAAAATCTTTCACCAACATAGACAACAAGTATTCAGACAATATGCACACATAACACGTAATTTATATTAAAATACTTCATATCTATGTGTAAGATGAAAGAGACCATGCACTCACCTGATTAGGTGGTGATTCCGAACTCAGACAACACTTCGTTATCTCAAAACAATTTTCCTCGACAAAACCTAGTATCAATACCACTAGGGTTTAGTTTTTAACGTTAACCACGACTAATTAATAGTCTAGCTATTATTACTATTATATAAGCGTTAAATAACACTCAATATAACTCATAATAATAGCCCAAATAATTATTTTAAGGTCCTAATAATGTTACTACAATTAAATAAAATCTATATTAAATATAGTATAGGCGTAGCTCACTTACAACGAGTTTTTATTAAAAACCGGGCTTCGCTGGAGCAGCGTTTCCAAGCCGAAAGCTTTTCTTCTCGGAGCCGTCGGGCGCTCCGGGGCTTTCTTCTCGTGCTAGGGAGGTTCCGTAGACTTGGGAGGGGTTTAGGGAGGCTAGAGAGAAGTTAGAGAGAGAAAGAGAGGCTTATGGTGTGAAGAAAATATGAGGAGTTCACCCTTGTATTTATAGGAGTTTTATAGTAAAGTAGTCTCTAAGCTTCGTCCGTAACTTTTGCATACGAGCTCCGTTTTTGTCTGTCTTTTTACCGTTGAGTTCCTATTAATGAGATCTTCAACTTTCATTTAGACCTCGTTGGCTAATTCTCATTCTATCTCGGATTTACAAAACTGTATCGAATTCGCCGCGCTCGAAAAGTAGGGACTAAGCTTCGTCCATAACTTTTGCATACGAGCTCCATTTTTGTCTGTCTTTTTACTGTTGAGTTCCTATTAACGATATCTTCAACTCTCATTTAGACCTCGTTGGCTAATTCTCATTCTATCTCGTATTTACGAAACTGTATCGAATTCGCCGCGCTCGAAAAGTAGGGACTAAGCTTCATCCATAACTTTTGCATACGAGCTCTATTATCAACGTTCTTTATATCCACGCGTTGGTATTTACGAGTACTACAACTTTCATTTAGATCCCGTCGGCTAAAAATCGACCGATCTAAAATTCAGATTTCGGGCTGTGCACTGCTATGCTAAATCTTAGAAAAATCATAACTTCCTCATACGAAGTCAGATTTGGGCGTTTTTTTTGTTGATGTTCTTAGTTTAACATATTCTACGACTTTCGTTTAGATCGCTAAGGCTAAATCTCGCTCTATCATAAATTCACTATTTACGTTTCCCGGTATCGTGCTGGTTCCGTCGCGAAACTTCAACGGGTCATAACTTCTTCGTTATAACTCGGTTTTCGGCGTTCTTTATATGTACGAAAACCTTGTAACATACTCTACAACTTGGTTAAGATTATTTATTCTAAATAATCTTTTGTCGAAAAGTCGTTTTCGACCCCTATTGCCTCAAATTTGACTAGCCCAGATTTGCGGGCGTTACAATACCGCCGGCCCTCAACCATCGGGTTGGAATGCCTACATAACACGAGTCCAATCATCTTGCCGGGATGGAATACTCTCGGTACACAACCATCGGGTTGGAATGCCCAAACACCTATACGTACAATAATAGCTACTATGGGTCCAATCATTCCTTAGGATGGAATACCCCAGGGCCCTCAACCATCGGGTTGGAATGCCATCGTACTATGAGTCCAATCATCCTACCAGGATGGAATACTCCTGGCCCACAACCATCGGGTTGGAATGCCCCACTTCCTATACATACAGTAACTACTACTACTACTACTACTACTACTACTACTACTATTGGTCCTATCATCCCTCGGGATGGAATACCCCAGGCCCCTCAACCATCAGGTTTGAATGCCAAACTACTATGAGTCCAATCATCCTACCTGGATGGAATACTCCTGGCCCACAACCATCGGGTTGGAATGCCAATTTACACTAGCAAACATGCACACATTACAGGCAACCATAAAACACTCTACAGAACCAACACACTAGGGCCCTATCATCCTACCGGGATGGAATACCCTCTGCTACTTCTCAACATACATAACCCGCAGGTAACCTCTTACCAGTGTACATAGTGCAAGAGCAACTACTGGTCTATAAATAATCACTACCCAACTACTAGGGCACTGATCCAACAGAAATAGCCATCATACAACTATCCATTTCTCTAGGATACTAAGCTAGCAAGGCATATTCTCATATCACTATCTTATCTACCAGAATACATAGCGAGCATATTATCACATAACATAACAGGCTATAACAACAATTCAAAGGGCCAGCCTTGGTGCCTTAGACCCTTGAGTACAGTGAGGAAAACTCACCTTGTAACTGTCGGAATCCTGCAAATCTCAGACTGCTGACTCGCTGGAAATACCAACTATCATATGAAAACCATCACATAAGAAACCATCATGACTTTCTAGGCCAAGGGAACACAACACTCATTAAGTCTATCATCCTCTTCTTGGGCCAAGACCCAAAGCCAAATCCTCATGCAAAGGCCAATATTGGCCCAATTTACTAAATTGGGCCCACCTCACCAAATGGGCCTAGATCCAAGGTCCTTAATAATTATTGGGTCCAAAATACTCCATCCATAATATTTAGTCACAGCCCAAGCCCCACTAGCCCATAAACAGCCCAATCATTTAAGGCCCAAAATTGAAAGCCCAACAGAGGGCATACGCTGGGCGTACTCCTCTGGTACGTGGGGCCTACGCTCGTCTGAACCAAAAATCCTTCCAAGTGCTTAATGGCTTAAGAACTTAAGCCCATATGCTAGATCCAGTGACAAAAATGGCCTAGGACTCATAAAGTCTCAATCTTTATCCTTTTGGACGTCCATAAAGCTCTTACCTCAAGGTCTTAACCCATTAAAACCTTCCTACTTCTTACATGGGACAACCAAAGCCATTGGGACCTCATTTTTCTTACTCAATACCTCTCCAATGGTCTGAAAGGACAGCTCATCTTAACTAAAACACATCATGCATAAAGATGGGGGTTTTTTGGGACAAGAATGGTGTCAAAACTTCACCATACATAGATCTACACAAAATAGATGTCAAGTAAGAAGCTTTATACCTTTAGAAGCTCTTGAACCACTAGAAAACTTCAGATCTACATGCTGGCCTTCTTCCTCTACTCACTAGATGCACACCTTCTTCTCCAAAACACTCCTAATTCACTTCAAAAGCTCACACACTCAAGAAGTTGGCTAGGGTTTGGGGAAAACGGCTCTAAACAGTGGAGGCTAGGGTTTGGGAGGGTTATGAGCTCTTAAGGTTGCTTAAATAGCCTCCACACCCAAAATATTAGGGTTTGGATTAGTGTCTAAGTCCATAACTATTTTGGTATGTACTTGACCCGATTGTGCATGGTCCTTTTGGGTTGCCTTCACACTGGTGACTAGACAGGATGATTGTTGAGGAGAGAGGTTGGTTTATTGTTAAGAATAATAAACTAGGATATAAATATGATTTGTTAACATATTATATGAATAATATATTAATTGGGAATCATATTATTAATTAGTATTTAATCAGAAATTAATTTAGAATTAATTTTGGGATTAAAGGAACTGACTGAAAGTGCAGGGGCTATTTTGTAATTATTCAATAGTTAAGGCTTTGGGCCATTGGATGACCTTTATTAAGGCTTGAACGAAAATCCTAGAAGGATCTAGGATTTTTCATCCAATAGCTTAAGGAAAGGAGTCCATGGACTTGCTTAGGCCCTAAGCTAAGGGATTAGGGTTTACACCTTGAAACCCTAGTTAGCCTTAAGTATAAATTACACCCTAAGGCACTAAGATTTCGTCCAAGCCTTGGGAAACCCTAAAAGGGACGAAATCTAGGTCAAGATACCCTTCTCTCCTCTCTCCCATATTCATCCTTTCACCTAGTGTGTTTGTGAGCCATTAGAGGTACTACACTTGTGGTACTTGCTTTCAAGAGCTAAGGAAATTCAAGGAACTAGTTGTTATTGCTATATAACAACAAAAGGTATGTATTCTATTTTATATATGAATTTCGAAAATAATAGTAGCATGCCAGGTTTCTTTTGTGTTCATAAAGTTGTATAACTAATAGTGAAAACATAGATCCAACTCTAGGGTTGCATGCACACATAGGATTGTTTGTATAAAACCCATCAGTGGTATCAGAGCCATTGGTTTTTGTTTTCAAATAACTTTATTCAAATGTATGAACTTGACATATTAGGGTTTATGGCTAATAAACCCTGGAGGCTTGATTTTCGACATTAGGATTTCTAAACCCTAGATTTCGAAACTTTTGGTAAGATATCCTAAACCTTTTCTTTGGCCCCAAGATTTCGATTTTAGGGTTGTCTAACCCTAGAATTTCGAAATTGCCTCTTCCCCCATGATTAAATCCTAAATTTTAGGGATTTGGATATTGCCATATCTTGTGATTATCCTTTAAATGTTTACATTTGGTAATTAAAGATTTTGAATATCCCATCCCATAATTTCGAATTCTAGGGGATTTAAGGGATTAGGTTAAATTAATTGTTTAATTTAAAAGATATCCTTTCCAAAGTAAAAGATAATTGTCAAATTAATTAGATAATCATTTCCTTATGTGATAAACTTGATTTATTTGAATTATTTGATAGATTATCTTGCAAGAAATTGAATTAGGTCATATTTAGATAATTACTAATTAATTGGTTAATTATTATTATTTGTAATTTGATCTAGAATGTTCTTGCTTATGTTTTGAAAAGTTTCAAAGCTTGCCCTCATGTTTTGGAATTTAAATTGTTTGATTAAAAGTTTAATTTTGAAAAAGTCTAAATTCTAAAACCCTAATTATGAAAAGTTCAAATTACAACCTTATGGTTTCATTAAATTAATTAAGTGTATAACTAAAAGAGAGTTAATAAATCCATAATGATATAGTTTATATTTAATTAAATTAAAAGTGTAATTTATAAAATTAAACCATCTAGTATTTTAAAAGTGTAAAATACACCCTTATACTATGTATAACATTAAAAGTCTAATATTATATATGTATAACTTAGATGCTAGTCTTACCGTTAGTAGGCCTCATTCACGAAGTCGATCTATAAGGGGGGTATAAGGTTATGGCCTATAAAATGGCGATTTAATGGGTGTCCACTCTCACCCACTGCTTCCTTGATTGGTGGAGGGTCGTTAGCCGAACGGGTAGGATAGGGCAAACCCTTTCCATTAAAAGTATAATGAAGTATAAAGTAACTAAATGTTTTTACAAAATTCCCAATCTTAGTTACTTTAAGCAAAAGTGAATTGATGCAATTCCATGAAATTACACTTTGTGCCCTTACGAAGACGTTAGTGGAGCGCGTGTGGTTAACCGGCACACTAAATGGTTCTAAGCAAAGGTAGCGAAGGGTGACTCAATGTTTGTCATAGTTCGGTGGAGCGTTTATGGTTAACCGGCACATCGAATAGGTGACTGTAACATTGGGGGCACCATGTAAGTTTGCATGGTTATTCACACCATGTTTTGTGATCCTCAGCATCCCAGTCACAAATCGAGGGGCATATCGAGATTTAAACATGCCATTGAAAAGTTCAATGAATCTCAAAAGATCTAGGAGTTTTCAATACATTTGAAACTTAAGTTTCCTTTTCGTTTTTCATGGTGGAAATTGGTAAATCGTCATTTACCTACCTTCAAATATTCTGCAAACTAGATTACGACATCCCTTTTCTAGGTTATAGAGTATTGTGTTGGATACTAACCTCAATGTTTCATTTGGGTGTCACATCAAGGATTCTAATCAACTTAACTTGAATTTTCTCCCGTTTTGTAGATGTCTAGTTATGACAATCATGGTCTTCCCAAATCCTGTGGAACAAGCTTTCCAAACGAAGATGATATTCCGCGATATGATCAGGGAACAAGAGATCATGCTTCACTTCCTCCACCTCCTCCAATTATTCTCCCTAACCCACAAGTTCGAAGGCTTGAAAAGTTCAAGCTCACTCAAGCCCTTTTGGCAAGTAAACATGGGAAACGTATGTGTGTACATGTCTTAGAGATGAAGTCACACATTGATAGGTTAAGGATGTTGGGTGTCGAGATTTCAGGTAAGTTGGCTATTGACTGGGTTCTTCAGTCGCTTCCTGAATCATATAGTGAGTTCGTTAGAAAGTACTATATGATGGATCATGACGTGACCCTCATTGATTTGACCTATTTGCTTATAGCTGCTGAATCAGAGATGATTTGGCGATCTGGTTAAGCACATTTGTCTGGTAAATCAAACTCCCAAACTTCAATGGATATTGAAATGGTGACGTTGGAGATCCAGAAATGGTAGATTCTGAGATAGTTCCTTGTGCCATTCCAAAATAGTCCATTTGCTTTTATTGCCAAGAAAAGGGGCATTGGAGATGAAGCTGCCCTATTTACCTAAGAGATCTAAGAGATGGGAGAGTCAAAACGTATGGCTCTACTTTAGGTAAAATCCATTAACTAACTCTTTTAAGTTCCTATTCTAGATTCTTAATACATGATGTGATAAGATTGCATTTTGATGTTTTGAAGGATCAAAGAAAATAGAGGAAGCTTAAAGGAAGGAGTGAGATGAATCTAATCATGAAGAAATGGATTTCGATCGCATTGCTTGAAGATTAGATTCTTAAGCTACTACTTGGAGTTAGAATAGATTGCTTAGTAATATGCAACAACATAGTTTTTCTGTTGAATTGCATTGTAAGGACAAATTTTTCCGCAATAAAATAAATTTTGATTTTATATTATTTAATTATCCTTGCAATGGCGTGTATGAAAAAAATGATGTTTGTAAGTTTCTATTATTAGCAATAATGGATTTCATTCTTACTTATGTTATTTGTGGAAAGGTCAAGAATTTACCAAATAGGGAAAGTTTCTCATCGCCCAAGTTTCAATTGGACAGAAACTTGGAATCATATAACTTGGTTGCATGATGAATGAGAAATTTTATATTTGGAAATTAGACTAATTCGTTGACAAAATGTCAAGTGAAGGACTAGGAGATCGAGTACACAAAGTTGTGTGTTGATTAAGTCCACCACAAGAGTGACAAAGATATTCGTCATGATTTACTAAAGGTTTAGTAAATATGATTATATTTATAAGATTAAGTGTAATTCTAAGTTGATTGAAAGAGTTTCAATCAATAGCAGAACGGATAAGAAGAATCAAGTAGGCAGAAAGATAAAAGTTTCTCTATTCTAAGAAGAAGGGAGAGTACCTTTTATTATGTTTTATGATAGGTCTTAATGATTAAGAACCATATCTCAATTGATCCTCTAAATGAGTCTTAGTACAATTGTGTGTCTGAGAAGAGGAATCAAGAATTGAAGAAATGGTTAAATCAAGAAGTCAATCATACTTCGTTCCAAAAACAAGTCTTAGAGTTAAGATTGTGACATTGAGTGACAAGTCTTAAGAAGGTTTATAACATTCATCAAATGTGGAAAGTTGTGATGTCTTGGATACGACAAAGACCAACTAGGACCAATTTTGTGAAGTATTTTGTCTTGATAAAAGCTACACTAACTCTTGAATATTTGTTTGTCAAGAAAGGTTTATTGACAAGAGAATCTTATATGTCAAGGAGTCAGTGGGAGTCTTAATGGTCTTGAAAATTTCAAGAACTAATCAAGAATAAACCTTATGGGTCATCACTAGCACAAGACTTGAGGTTCACAACCCATCATGTTGACACTATCATGTTTCTGTGCCGCTCCAATTGAGTTAATTATGCGTGTGAGTTCTATGAGTTCTCATTTGAACGCATAAAAGGCAAGCACCTTGATCAATGAAAAGTACATTGATAGGAAAGGATGAACTGCTTAGCTACTTGGAAGACATGGTGGGCACTCGTGTTACCATAAGGCAATAAATCAAGATTGAGAAAGTTCGGTCCATATGAGTTTGGATTTGTCGCAAACTTTGGTTTTGACAAATTTGCATGGATGGGAACACATACACCATTAAAATCTAAGTGTCATAAGATTCCCTCCTTCATGAAAATGACTGTGAGGAAATGCTTTCACTAAGAGAGATTTTAAGAAGATAGTGATTGTGAAAAATTGTATTCTCGAATTTGATTATGGTTACGGTATCCCTTTCCATGATTCGAATTGTGGGATTTGGCAATTAATCTAAATGGTTTAGACACACATATGAGCTATCTAAGGCAAAGGTGTATAAGTTTGAGAAGCTTAGATAAAGGATTATCAAAGCATTAGGTATTAGAAATATGAACTTAAGAAATTCAATAGGTATTGTTTTTTGGAAGTTAAGCTGTTTTCTGAATACATGTCAAAGCTAGTGAGAGCATAAGTGTTATGCTTATATGATAATAATCATCATGATAGTGGGAGCGTAAATGTTATGCTTGTATGATTATTAAGGCAAGTATTTGAAGTTAGCAATATTAATTATAGAAAAAAAGAGTTATACTTTGCAAGGTCGTAAAGGTTGAAAAGTTGTTTTGCTATAATTAAGGGAGAGAATATTATGCTTCATTTCAAATCTAAAGGCTTAGGTTGTGGAATGTTAACAAATTTAGTCAAAGGATACATAGTGTGTTCTTAAATTTCGATTATGATTACGGTATCCCTCTTCATAGTTCAAATTGTAATAACATGACACATAAAATTTTATGGCAGAAGATTGATAAAGTATCAGCTCTTTATGTAAGACATTATGCATCGTGTCCCATACGCTTCGGGTATCGGATCGATTGAAAATGCTATAATATTTGACCATTCTAAAATTTTCCAAATGTCTAGCGCATTAAGAGGGAAAAAGGACATGAATCGGTTTTGACTAAGATAATTAAACAACTATCAAATGACGATCCAAAGTTCGTTGAAGATTGGTTGCTTGTGAGTAGTTGGAAGTATGGTATTGGATGGACCATATCGACATTATTATGAATAGATAAGATTCTATTAAGAATGAGTTGTCATATGGCAAATATGGAAATGTTTCCTTATTGGGAGTTGGATATTGAGAATCTATGTCTAGTTTAGAAACTTTTATGCAAGAAGGATGTTCAAAGGAATGTACTTTGAGTGAGAGACATCGTATCTATAGAATTGTTTCTGATACAGATTGGCTAAGTCTTGATGATTTTGAGCTATGACTTTACGAAAGGGTCATTGCATAAAATGTTAGAATCTAGCATATTCTATAAGTGACAATAATTTGATATTCTTATACTTATGATAAGAATTGGGAGTTGTGAAACGAGTATGATTGGAAATGTGTTCATTTGATCTATTTCACAAAGTAAGGACCGTAGGTAAACATTGTGTACATGCTAAGAGCATGGGACAGGTGTAGTAATAATTCAAGTAAGAAGTTGATTACCCGAAACAACAAATAATGAGTAATCAATATGGTGATTAAATAAAATGTTTTATTTATACCCAGAGTTTGGGGCCATATGGGATTAGTATTATTCTTGTGTTTCACTTTGCATGTTTTGACTTCCTGAATAATTAAATTGGTTCAGAACAATTGAATTATTCGAACGAACCACAGTCGTTCATATGTTGGAAGTAGGTATGAATGAAGACTGTCGTGAATTGGCGTGTGGATTGTCTAAAGAGTATTAGACATAAGCAAATGTTTGCTGCAACGCTCATGAGTGCTTATGAATATGATTTGAGCATTGGATTAAGCCCACGCTCAATTGAATCACTTCATGGATTTATCACGAGTGATTGGTGAGACGATAATATCTTATATTCTTGAAACTGAGATGTGTGAGTTGTATCTTGCGACTCGGTTACACATTGATAATATGTAAACACACCAGTAACTTGGTGTCATAAAACATATTGTTGTGTGTGATTCGGTGAGTGAGTCCAAGCAACCATTGAATCAAAGTTTATCCGTTCCTTTTATCCAAAGTGGAATGAAAGCGATATTTGTGGGCCCCTCGATGATTTAGTGATGACACCCTAAGCGCTTGGCCAAGCCAGGACTAATTTGATGTGTTCAATTGTAGTCTGTTGTCAGTCGTCATAAATCGGAAATCGGGAAACAACACATAGACTGAGAGAATGATTTCAGTCCATGTCTCATGTCTATGAGATATCTAGAATGGAGGAATATATGATCCCTTATCTAAAGGATGCGTATCTGATAAGATCAGAGTTGACAGCGGCTTTTGAAAGCTACGATTGCAGATCAGGATCTGAAGTCATACGCAGAATAGTTATTAGACTTATCCAAGTGGGAGACTGTTGGATTAGTGTCTAAGTCCATAACTATTTTGGTATGTACTTGACCCGATTGTGCATGGTCCTTTTGGGTTGCCTTCACACTGGTGACTAGACAGGATGATTGTTGAGGAGAGAGGTTGGTTTATTGTTAAGAATAATAAACTAGGATATAAATATGATTTGTTAATATATTATATGAATAATATATTAATTTGGAATCATATTATTAATTAATATTTAATCAGAAATTAATTTAGAATTAATTTTGGGATTAAAGGAACTGACTGAAAGTGTAAGGGTTATTTTGTAATTATTCAATAGTTGAGGCTTTGGGCCATTGGATGACCTTTATTAAGGCTTGAACGAAAATCCTAGAAGGATCTAGGAGTTTTCATCCAAGGGCTTAAGGAAAGGAGTCCATGGACTTGCTTAGGCCCTAAGCTAAGGGATTAGGGTTTACACCTTGAAACCCTAGTTAGCCTTAAGTATAAATTACACCCTAAGGCACTAAGATTTCGTCCAAGCCTTGGGAAACCCTAAAAGGGACGAAATCTAGGTCAAGATACCCTTCTCTCCTCTCTCCCATATTCATCCTTTCACCTAGTGTGTTTGTGAGCCATTAGAGGTACTACACTTGTGGTACTTGCTTTCAAGAGCTAAGGAAATTCAAGGAACTAGTTGTTATTGCTATATAACAAAAAAAGGTATGTATTCTATTTTATATATGAATTTCGAAAATAATAGTAGCATGCCAGGTTTCTTTTGTGTTCATAAAGTTGTATAACTAATAGTGAAAACATAGATCCAACTCTAGGGTTGCATGCACACATAGGATTGTTTGTATAAAACCCATCATTCTTGATGATAGACTTACGCTGGGTGTAATTCCAATACGCTGGGTGTACGTCGAGGAGCTCCACGTCTCATTTACTCCATTACGTTGGGCGTAACCCAGCCTACGCTGGGCGTACCTATGCGTGTCCCAAGCATGCATGGACTTTCTTTGACAAGTTTTTCCATTAAGTGCCATAAGTGTCAATATCTTCAAAGTGTCATAGCTCCTTTATTCTAAGTCCGTTTCTGACGAACTTTATATCCATGAAAAGGTGGCGAAAAGCCCTACACTTTTAGCAACACACCCTGACCCGAAGCCTTCTCAAATGAAACCCGATGCCCATAATGACCGAAACGCCCTTACCCTTGATATCGGGAAACCATAAATAATTACTTTTAGAACGGGGTGTTACATACAAGTTGGTATCAGAGCCTTGGTTTGAGTGAATTGGAGGAACACTTATGTGAATCCAGTACCAAACTAAGGAAAAGGTTTTCAAGATGATTTTCAGAAATGTTTTCAAAATGATTTCCAAAAAGGGTTTTCAAAATAAGTAAGGGAGGATGCAGGGTGTACGATCAGTTGGAGCCTATAAGTAGACCCCAAAATACCATATAGTATTTGATTATGTGACATGTTAGAACAACATGCTAGTGCTAGGCTAGGGATCTTCAAGAATTGCATGATAGTATTGCCTGATTACATGATGGATGCTAGCCTAGGGTTTCTTTTATATGAGATTGACATAATTATTGTAGTTGCTTAATGTATGCATCAATGTTATACATAATTAAGATCTTATAGCCTGAGAGTGTTTGATTTGACCTTATGTTCTGTTCTTGTTTGATTGGGAGCTTAGGGTAGGATTGGATATTCGAAAGTCTATAGGTTCCAACGTTATGTATGGCTAGCATACACTAGTACTGCAGGGTTGGTGGAAGTTTCATGGATGGGTGGGTCGTGAGAGGCCGGGAGGCCAGTTTGAGATATTCAGTATTCCTCTAGGAGTGAGGATTGAGTGCTCGCTATGTTTGTATATGGTTAGGGTGTTGTAGTGATACTTGAGACAAATATGGGTAGGTGTGGAAAGTAGTATGGGCCCGTACTACTGAAAGCACATGACTCATACACATAGCAAGGAAGTCACAAACCCTAGGGTTGGGTAAGGAGTTGGTCCCCTGTCATTATATGGATTATTAGAGATCTTTCTGGTGTCATACTAGAATGGTGGTTACGAGACGTCTTGAGATCGGATCCAGGTTCGGATCGGGAGCTGGCAAGCAAGATAGGCCAACATTGTTAAAGGACCGTGTTAGTGAGATCATCAGGGAGGAGGTGATCAGGGTTGTCCGGGAAAAGTTTCCAGAGATGTTTGGGTCTATTAAGACCGCCATGGTTGAGTATTTCGACGAGCACTATGCATCCTGTGTCGAGACGGTTTCCGCGACAGCTATAGCAGCTGTAATGACGGAAATGGGAGGAGCTGGTCGAGCTTTCTAGTACATGGACTTGTTACTGGAAAATATTTTGATGAGCAGAGGGCTGCAGTTACTTGCGACCCCAGGATCAGGTTGTGTTCCATCTCGGGTCACTTAGTTGTAGGGGTTGGCGATAGTATTTCAGTGTTGGTGAGCTCGGGTGGGTTGATGTGGCATGACTATCTTGTGAAGTGTACACGATTACCGTTCCGACCCATAGGAGCTATATCCGATTCGCCTTGGATCTCTGGTATTAGGAGGTAAGGATTGATTGTGCGATCTATTGCACTTTCGGGATTGGAGACTATGTCTTTGGAGCAGTTGTAGCCCAGTTTAGGGCAGAGGTTTCTTCAGCTACTGCAGTTCAGTTGTGGGCAATTGAGCTGGTGAGTGATGTCAGGGTGCGAGTCCCTAAATGATATGATTTCTAGTAGCTCGATAGCAAGAGATTTGTTTGGAACACTTTGGGAAGAATGGTATTATATGGGAGGTCTGCGGACACGGTCCCACAGGATGGTTATTCAGCATGGTCAGGATTTAGTGGCTTTAGTAACCATTATTGGTTGGCGAGTGAGGGCGCCAAGGGAAGTAGCTCGTTGCTGAGATGTTATTTGGAGCATCTATCTTTTAGACTTCAAGATTTGATTGTGGGATCATTCATGTATCAAGGACTATCGGTTTCACTGGGATCCAGAAAGTGTTCATCTAGTTATTAGAAGTGTGTGATCATTGGGGTTGGCTAGTAAATGAGTACAAGTTGGAAGGGTCTGATTGTCATCAGATCGATCGTTAGAAAGTGAGAAGGATTGGGAATTCTCTAATTTTCGGGTATTGTGAAGAGTTAGTTAAATCTAAGTGGGTGAGAATCGTCCCGAAACGCAGCAGCAGGATCGATTTTGAAACTAGGATATGTTTCGCAGCGTTTTCAGGAAGGAAGACAACCCTAGGGGCTGCTTGGTTTGAGTGTTGTGGGAGTTGGGAGTTTGG
This sequence comes from Lactuca serriola, assembly GCF_051521515.1. Lineage (NCBI taxonomy): Eukaryota > Viridiplantae > Streptophyta > Magnoliopsida > Asterales > Asteraceae > Lactuca > Lactuca serriola. The sequence continues at coordinate 349,331,484 of NC_136411.1, forward strand.
TAAAATTCCCCAGCATGTGAATCGCGTCATCTCGGTGCTTGATAGCAAAATTTGGGAAATCAGGTTAGGATTCTAGCCATGAATTAAGTTCAGTGGTGTGTTAGGTCGAGCGTGTGTTTGACCAGTATAGAAAGTGTTGTAAGACTACGGGGGTAGCCGTAACATTCACTAGCGATCAGTTAGTATGGAAAGTGTTGTAAGACTGCGGGGGTAGCCGTAGCATTCACTAGTAGTAGATAGTGCTAAAGTGATGTAAGTCTGTGAGTGTAACCGCAACATTCACTGGGTTGGTAGATAGCATGAGCGTGTTGTTAGGACGCGGAAGGGACAGTAGTAACCACCAGTTTGGGTGTAACAGTGAGGATATGGAAATCCACGAATAGGTTTATAGGTTTCCCCAGTGGGATTAGACCCAGTTAAGCCAGTGATAAGACTGTAGGAACGTCACTACAGTTATGGGATCAAGGAAGCAATGAATTGCTTAAGGTTGCTTGTGATGTAAGGTCGTCAGTGGTCATGTAGCAATCGCTTTTAACCGTGGATTTGATAACTTCAGGATTTGACGCATGGGTCCAATTGGTTGGATCTGGAGGTTGTTAGAGTCGCAGTGGCATGATAACTAGTGGCAATTAGTTCCAGGGATGGATTTTGTTCAGAAGTCGTGTGAGGCAACTATGTGGGAGTCCTTTGGCTCCGCGACCGGACCCTACGATTGAGTGGACTTGGCGTGTTTGGTATTCCAACCCAAGGGTTGATTGGACCAAACATGTGTGTGATACGAGGGTATTCCATCCTAGGGATAACTAGACCAGTCGTAGGCATGCCTAGTATTCTAGCCCGAGGCTGATTGGACCAGGTATGAGTGTGTGTGCTTATGAGCTGATTATTATATGTATGTGGTTCAGGAACTAGAGGGAACATTGTCTTGTTGATCCAAAAGGGGTTTATCTCCCAGTTTACATTCCGTTGTTCATTATATCACTAGGAATCGGTTATCAAGGCGAATTTCTCTTGAAGGGGTACCTAATCTCTTGTCAAGAAGAGAGCTACATGTTGCAGTGTGGGATTGTGATTCCGTTTTCATGTGGGAACCCCCAAGTTATTAGCAGTTGAATAGCTAGTTGGGAGATAAGAGCAATGCAATTGACAATGATCCAGTGTGGGCAATCTGTCAGGAAGCTAGTCCATCTTGAAAATTCAGATTTCGGATCGAGTAAATGTGATCATATTGCAAGGGATTCATTATTTTCAGGTTTTAAAACCCCGCGAGGGTTGGTTACGGTTGCCTTGGAAAGGCGAGAGTTTTGCTCGGTATTGTAGCCAAGTAGTTCAAGTTGTTTGGCGTGTAAGGAATGGTAAGGAATGATTTCAAGGACGAAATATAATTTAAGTGGGGGAGAGTTGTAACACCCCGTTTATTTATTAAAGAAATAAATTAATTAATTAATGTTTAATAGCCTAAAAATCAATGATTATAGTGAGGTGTTGGTTTCGAGGAGTTAAAAGTCACAATTACAGAAGTTGGGGGTTGAAATGAAATTTTCGGATTAAATTGTATAGAAGTTTAAAGGCTGAGGACCGTTTAGTAAATTACGGTGTTGATTTGATAAGGATTGTAGAAGCTAGGGGCTAAAGAGTAAATTATGGACTTAGTTGAAAAGAACTGTCAAGTAAGGGGTTGTTCGGTAAACTATGGACTTAATTAGTAAATGTTTTCATGGGGCAGGGTTTAAATGGTAAATATTGGATTAAGTTTGAAAGGAAATGTTATGGGGAGGGGCTATTGTTGTTAATATGGCAAAAATTTGAGATGGAGTCGGGTATTAAAGGAAGCGTAACCCTAACCCTAACAAACCCTTTATAGCCGCCACTTTCTTCTTCTCCATCATCATCCGCCACCTCCATTCCTCACCCTGCTCTTTCGATCAACCAGGAGAACTGACAACATCCACCACGACCGGAAATACCGAAGACCGATGGGGGAATCACGGGAGAACCGAGAACCATAGCTGTTGTGGTCATTTTCTGATGGATGCTAGACCACCGCAGCAGAAGATGGATGCTAGACACCGAGAACCATGGCGGTGTGCTCTGCCTTGTGGTGTTGATTTGTTGGGATGCATGAAACCCTAATGGGCCCAATAAGGCCATAATGGGCCCAATGAAACCCTAATTGACCTAATAAAACCCTAATGGGCCCAATGAGGCCCAAAGTGACCTAAAAGCCTAACCAATTGATTAATGAGCTAGTATTGGGTTGGTAACCCCAATTAGGGTTTGGAAAAGCCTAATGGCATAAAAACCTAATTTCGGAAATTTATCGGGACACACACGTAAATTATTTAATAAACTTGAAATATTAAATAATAATCACTGGCAAATTATCAGAAGCCAATATTAGACTTAATGGGTTATGTAAGAAACACTTAACCCTAATAATCATTTCATGTGAAAACCCTAATTTTGAGATTATGGGCTTGGACTTATCGGGACCCACATTTGGGCCATTGGAATGGAATTGTGTATTAAGCCCAATCACACCATATGACTTATTTAGTAAAGTGAGTGACTTAATGGATTAAGTCCTTAATGTGTTAAGTGAGAAACACTTAACCCTAATTATCATTATATGTGAAACCCTAATTTCACTTGAGCTTTGTGTTGGGCCTTTCCATTGAGCTTTGGTAATTGGATTATTAATGGACCATCCCAGAATTATTATATGGACTAGAATATGTTGATGAGCTATAGGGTAAGGCCCATATGAGGGGTTAGGCCTAATTTAGAAAATTGGGCCATAGTTTGAGATGGAGTCGGGTATTCAAGGAAGCGTAACCCTAACCCTAACAAACCCTTTATAGCCGCCACTTCCTTCTTCTCCATCATCAGCCGCCACCTCCATTCCTCACCCTGCTGTTCCGATCAATCAGGAGCACCGACAACATCCACCACGACCGGAAATACTGAAGAATGACGGGGGAATCACGGGAGAACCAAGAACCATAGCCGTTGTTGTCATTTTCCGATGGATGCTAGACCACCGCAACAGAAGATGAAGAGTCACCGACTGCCACCAATGTTCGCAAAGTCGGGGTTGTAACCCCTTCTCCCTGTTCTTCTGTTGCAGCGAAGTCACCGGATCACCACCCCTCCGATCCGTTGTGAAGCTGGGAATCACCAAACTGACGCTGCCATCAAATGTCGTCGTTTCCATGGTGGCTGAAGAAGAAGAAGATCGATGCTGTGGTAGTGGGAGCACCGGTCGCAATTGTGGTTGTTGGATTCATCGTTGTTGTCGCTTCCATGCGGCTGTTCCTCCGTCAAGCTACTGCCAACGTCACCTACCACCATTAGAGCCGTGGTTGTTGTCACCGTGAACCACTAGGTGGGTGGTGGTGAGTCTGTTTCGGGGTTTGTGTATGTATGTACCTTCAGGAATGATCTAGTCACGGTCGGGTACAGGGTTTTGTGGCCAGAAAACGTTTGGAGCCACCATGCCAGCCAACCATGGTGGTTGTTGGCCGGATATTGCTCTTTTGCCACCACCGGCCACCACAAGGGTGGTTGTGTGTGTGTGTTATTAGTGTGTGTGTGTGTGTGTATTATTAGTATGTGTGTGTATGTTTTATTTGGATTGAGTTGTAATTTGTAAAAGGTGCCCGAAATAATAATAGAAAATCCATAACCACCACTATGAGGTGATGGCTGCCGCCTCTTGCTGCCACCGTGTCGGGTGGCAGTGTGCTTTGCCTTGTGGTGTTGATTCGTTGGGATGCATGAAACCCTAATGGGCCCAATAAGGCCATAATGGGCCCAAGGAAACCTTAATTGACCTAATAAAACCCTAATGGGCCCAATGAGGCCCAAAGTGACCTAAAAGCCTAACCACTTGATTAATGAGCTAGTATTGGGTTGGTAACCCCAATTAGGGTTTGGAAAACCCTAATGACATAAAACCCTAATTTTGGAAATTTATCGGGACACACACGAAAATTATTTAGTAAACTTGAAATATTAAATAATAATCATTGGCAAATTATCATAAGCCAATATTAGACTTAATGGATTTAGTCCTTAATGGGTTAAGTAAGAAACACTTAACCCTAATAATCATTTCATGTGAAAACCCTAATTTTAAGATTATTAGCTTGGACTTATCGAGACCCACATTTGGGCCATTGTAATGGAATTGTGTATTAAGCCAAATCACACCATATGACTTATTTAGTAAAGTGAGCGACTTAATGGATTATGTCCTTAATGTGTTAAGTGAGAAACACTTAACCCTAATTGTCATTTTATGTGAAACCCTAATTTCACTTGGGTTTTGTGTTGGGCCTTTCCATTGAGCTTTGGTAATTGGATTATTAATGGACCATCCCACAATGATCATATGGACTAGAATATGTTGATGGGCTATAGGGTAAGGCCCATATGAGGGGTTAGGCCCAATTTAGAAAATTGGGCCATAGATGGGCCATAGTTTGAACCTTTATGATTATGTGATATTGGGCCATGGGAATCCAAATAGTTTGGACTAGAATAATTGAAAGGGCCTTAAGGAAAGACCATGTAAAGATCTGGGCCCAATTTGGAAAATTGGGCCATATGTTGGGCTTTGGCCCATAATTTGACTTTTGGGCTTTTGTAGTGTGAGTTGGACCTTGGGATTGTAACTCAAATTACTAATTGGGTGTTGGTTGATGTTGACAGCTCGGGAATCTGTCAACCAGCAGCTGGAGTTATATCTGCAGGACTTTAGTAGTGCCATGTGAGTTTTTCTCACTATACTCAAGGGTCTAAGGCACAAAGGTCGGCCCTTTGAATTGTTATTGGTTATGCTATGCTAGTATGATCGGTTAAATCGGTACCATAGAGGGTAGGATGATAATATGTGATATGTGGTATGACCTGTTAGTTAGATATCCTAGAGGGTAGGATAATATTGCATGTTATGTAGTATGATCCGGTAGATCAGTTTGTTGTCTATAGACTGTTATGTGATTATCTGTTATATGTGCACATGTTTGTTTATTGGTTGAGGCTTATCTGCTTTATGCGAAAGCCAATAGACCTGGGTATTCCATCCTGTTGGTTGTGGGCCTGGAGTATTCCATCCCGAGGATAAATGGACTTATAGTATGTGGGCATTCCAACCTGTTGGTTGTGGGCCTAGGGTATTCCATCCCAAGGATAATTGGACCCATAGTATGTTGGCATTCTAACTGGAAGGTTGAGGGCCTGAGGTATTCCAACCCAATGGTTGATTGGACCCATAGTATGTCGTTTGTGATTATATGTGTATTGTTGTGTGTATGGGTATTTTGGGGGAACTCACTAAGCTTTGTGCTTACGGTTTCAATTTATTGTTTCAAGTGCTTCAGATGAATTGGCAAGGCGAAGGCGTGATCGTACACATCCTCATGTTTTGGACTTATGGTTTCTAGGATACTCTGATATTAAACTATTTTGAAAACATTTTGTAATAACTAATGACTTTTGGATGTTTGAAAAAGTTTTAAATTGGCTTGTTTTTTTATGGGTGTTACACCATGAAAAGGGAACTTTTCCCTTGGACTTTTCCCTAAGTGGCCCACCGCAACCAGATCTTCCTGTTGGCTCAACTGCCACACTATACTCCGGCCGGATGGCTCAGCTGCCACCCGCCGCCGTCAGCACCATACACCGCCATCAACACCAAGATGGTTCTCTCTAGCTAAAGAGAACCATCTCAGATCTTCTAGCTGATCTAACTTGATCGTCGGATTCGGCTCCCGTGGCACAGTCCCTGGGGTGGATCTAACGTATCTCTCTGATTGTGACCTCGCAGATCTGTCTCTGGCGTAGAAGCATCTCCTTAGAGCAGGTGGTTGGAGCTGATGTCGCATCATTTGGCGCCATCCCGGACTCGAACGAGACAAAATCATCTCGTCCTTGTCGAGAACTACTCAGATCTGTCGTTTCAGCTAAGGTTTTCTTCAGATCTGTCCATTTCTAGTACCATTTAGTTCAGATTCGTTTGGCTTTGGCCAAGATCTGTTCAAATCGATTTGGTTCTTGACAAGATCTTTTCAGATCTGTCTAACCATCATTCAGATCTCTTGATCTATTGATTTGCTTGATTTTTTGCTCAGATCTTTTGATCTGTTCGAGTTTTATCGCATAAATCTTTAGATCTGCCTTGTTTTTGCTCAGATGTCTAGACATGTTTTGTTTTAGTTCATCTGAGCAACTCAAGTCTTAAAAGACTTTATCAGATCTCATTTTTGTCTATGTTTTGATGGGTTTTTCAGCAAAGTGGGAGAAAAGAGACTCTTATGAGTTCTTAACCCATCTCTGTTTATATTTGTGTTTTATCAAACAACTTGAGAAGAAAAGAAATTTTTGTGGTATTTTACTCCATCTTTAGTTGTTTTCCTAAAAGAAATCGTCTTTAGTTTATGATTTTCTTGGCAAAACTCCTTTGGAGTTTTCTATTTAGTCTTTTCTCCAAAACCTTAGAGAAGGAAAATGAATTTCTTCAGATCCGTTCCTTATTTTGATGGCTTGTTAAGTAAGCTGTAAAGGAAAGAAAGTTTGTGAGAAGAAAACCTTATCAGACCCATTTTTGTTTATGTTTTGGCGTTTTTTCAGCAAGATTGAAAATAAAAGAAGTTTTGTGGGTTTTGCCCTACCTCAACTAATTTTGATGATTTATAGAACAAGAAGAGGAGAAAATATATACCTATAAGCTTTTACTCTATTTTTAGTTCATGTTAGCAAGAAAATCTTTTAGTTCATAATTTTCTATGAACAAGACCTTCTCATGTCTGTTTTGTTAATGTTTTGGGGTTTGTTCAGTAAGTTTCAAGAAAAAAGAAGCTTTTTATCCCATCTTAAGTTCATATATTATCAAAAAATCGAATTTTGTTGAGATTTTCTGCATAGAACTTTAATCTTTGGAACATTTATTTGTAACCATGGTTGGGATGCCTATACATTTTATCAAATTGTTTATTTGATGTTTTCTTCAATCTCTGAGAATATATATGGAAAAAGAAGAGAGGAAAGAGGTTTTTATGAGTTTTTGCGATCCATTTTTCTGTTCATATAATATTGTAGTTCATTTCAGAAATGGGTTTATGTGTACAAGTTTGTTTAAGCTATGAACACACATGTGTTACTTGTACATTCCAAAACCCATCATATAGCATTTTTACCTCAAAGGTTTTCCCAACCCTTCTCAAAATCTGCTGCTTAGTAAAAAAAAAGAGAGAGAGGGGTAGAGAGAAGTTCTGTAAGAAAAATGATAGTAAAAAGAGATAGATACAAAAGCAAATAGCTCATAGTCACAACAACAAAACCCATTTATCCCTTTCACCAAAATAGAACCGAATATGCCTAAAAATTAGACAAACACTACTATTTTCACAGTTTACAGTTTACAACTCTCTATCTCAACAAATTGTATCTTAAAAAGTATGTTTTTGGGAAGAGTTTGTCCCTTTCTAGCCAATAGATGAAAAGGAAAATAAAAAGGGGAGATAGTAGAGCCCCATATAGTACATACAAGACTCAACAGTTGGCAGAAAAGAATAAGGCCTACAGTGGGACCCACCTTGATCGAACTCTCCCTTGGAAGTCGAATGCATCTCTCTTGACGAACCAACACGCGCTAAGCAACAACCATGATCGACAGCATCCCCGACAATCAACGGTCATTTCCACAGCTAGCTAACCATCTTCGGATCCGATGAAGCATTTCCAACAGCGCCCCCAGATAATGACTGACGGCCCCCTGGTTTCTCGTTTTGCCGCCAGCAATCGAAGCTTCAGCCTCGTCAGTCACTGTCACACCCCAAAACCATGAACGGCAGAAACGTTCTGGGGCGGAGGACGTCATGTACAGTATCATAACAATGAATAGCAGTAAACAAGAAACAACATCATCCATTGCATTAAAAATATAATTTCATACAAGTGTGTTCTGTCAAGTTATATAGACACCAAAAATATATATATTAAATAAAAGATGAGTCTTGAACGAGCACCATCTTCTCAAAACCTGTCACCGGTACTGTAACACCTGGATTTCCAGGTATGAGATTTTGTTCCTTTATTTTTGGGTTTGGGGGGGGGGGGGACTCGGTGAGTTGGCGTCTAGACTCGCCGAGTCTGGTCGCGGTTTTGGATGCGAGTTCACAGCTGGACTCAGCGAGTTCATGAGTGGACTCGGCGAGTCCACGCTGTTTAATGAAACCCTAATTTCCAGGGTTTGAGACCTATTTAAAGGACCTTATGGCCGTCCATTGCGGCTACCACACCCCAGAGAGAGTCCTAGATCGCTTGTGAGGATAAGAGAGGCCATTGTTGATCATTTGTTGGTGAAATTTGAAGGAGAAGGTGACCAAGGCAAAAGAAGGCTGAAGGAAGTGCAAATCTAGTGACTTCAGAGATCAAAGGATTCATATTAAGGTATTCCTTCGGACCTTCTCCAGTTTTGGGTGTTGATTCATAGAGTTAGGGTTTTTAAACCCTTTAGAAGAAGAATATGTAGAGTATTTAGTCCCCTCTCGAGTTTGTGCTTTGGATCTGGACTCAAAGGGGTCCAGGGACTTTAACCTAGGGAGCTTTATGAGTCATTTTGGGGTTATTGGACTTAGTGTAACGCTCTAAAAATTTCAACCAATTTAAACTTTTCGAAAACAACCCAGTTTCATAAAGTTATTACAAAAAGGTTTTCAATACAATTATTATCAGAGTCTTCCCAGAACCACATCATAAAACAAAATCATGAGGAGCGGTACGATCACGCCTTTGCCTTGCCACGGTCTCCTGAAGAACCTGAAAAACACTAAACCACAACCGTAAGCCCGAAAGCTTAGTGAGATACCCCCAAATACCAACCACATATACCATACACGCACATCATGCCATATCATAACAGAACACAGAACAACCATGCACTTCGGGTCTACTGTGTAACTGGTCCGCCGCACCGGCCTTCAATCCACCTGGTCCACCCTCCGAGTCCAGCCATACATATCGAGTCTACAGTGTGATTGGTCCGCCCGCACCGGGCCTTCAATCCACTTGGTCTACTCTCTAAGTCTACAATATGACTGGTCCGCCCACACTGGGCCTTCAGTCGGCCTGGTCCACAATCCGAGCCTCGGCACGTCTGGTCCGCCCTCTTGGGGCCTACAGCCTATCCGGACTGCTTGCTGGGCCTTCGGGACAACCGGTCCGCCTTGGGTATGTTGGCCTACAGCACAAAGCAGGACCCGCCTCAACCCAACCCCAGTCCAACAACCATGTGCACATAAACATTCAATCATATAGCAACTCACATTCAATCAAGCCGATCTTGCAAATCACACAACATAACATCATTCTAACCAGGATACCGACCTAACCGGTCACTAGCATAGCATCATCCTATATACCGGGATACCGACCTTAACCAGGTCTCTAACATAATACCATCCTAACTACCAGGATGTAAACATAGCAAAGCAATAACATAACAACGATACCCGGATCATAATCTGATAAAGGGCCGGCCTTGGAGCCTTAGACCCTGTTGATATAGTGAGGATAACTCACCTCGCAACTGCCGACTGACAGATAAGACCAAGACGCCCCGACCACTGACACGATCTCCACCACTAGCCGACACCAACACTGAACTCAAAACAAATGCCAACAATTACTAAAATGCCCCTGGAAGTCAACTGGTCAACCCTTGGTCAAAGTCAAAGTCAATGTCAACCTCCTGACTGACTCTACTCGATGAGTCAACCCGATGACTCGTCGAGTCCCCATACTCAGAATTTCCCCAATCCGCGACTCAACTCGCCGAGTCACCCCGAGACTCGCCGAGTTTCACAACTCTGAGTCCCCTCACACTCATCTCACCGAGTCCTCCCTTGACTCGCCGATTCTTGGCTCAACCAGAAGAAGGTTAGGACCTCACGACCAGACTCGCCGCGTCTAAGAACAGACTCGCCGAGTTCAAGGCTATCTTCAACCAACTCGCCGAGTTGTTCTTCCAACTCGCCGAGTTTCTGCCCATCTTCAAGAAACTCGCCGAGTACACCTTTGTGACTCGCCGAGTACCCCTAGATCTTAATCCATATAGAAGCTTTCCAGGCCATGCAGACGATCCAAACCATAGATCTACCCTTCTACAACCCATCCATCACGTAAAGTGGCAAACTTTACGTGAATCCAAGTAGATCTAAGCATTTTACACTCTAGGGCTAGGGTTTGGGACAAAAGGACTTCACCCACAACTCTTGTGCATAGACTTTATGGCTTTCTGGATTAATAACAACCTAGATCTGAGGTAGCAACCTCAGATCTTACACCAAACTGGAGATGGACCTCATTTATGCCCCAATAACCCCACAAATGATAGATCTAGATGCACAAAAGCTCAATCAGCAGATTATTACCTCAAATGAAAGCTCCAGCTGAAGAATAAGCTGAATCTCTGCAAAGCCCCTTGCTCTAACCTTCTTGCTATTCGATTTCTCCCCAAGATTCCCTCCACAAAGGCTCCAATCTCTCACAAGGAAAGCTCACACGAATCTAGGGCTTCTGGAACTCAAGGGGAAGGTAAAGAGGCTGGGGGAGAGGACATCATGTTCTTTATATAGGGCTCAACCCCCGAATTAGGGTTTTCTCCACTCAACACCAACTCGCCGAGTCCAACCACCGACATGCCGAGTTGGCCACTAAACACGCGACCAGAATCATAACCCTACTCGCCGAGTCCACCCATGGACTCGCCAAGTTTCCCTTTCACATTTACACTTTGAACCCTGAACTTGCACTCCTGAACTCGGGATGTTACAATTCTCCCCCACTTAAATTAGGCTTCGTCCTCGAAGCCTGCGGCAACTCTACTCCATAACTACTCCCGCAATGCACCACATGGCATTAACCAGACCAGGTTCCTCAAGACACAACCACCGAAACCCAAAACCCAACTTTATCCACTCCATGCTGACAGGATGACACGTCCCTCAGTCTTAGAGCAACTCCCATGAGTTCTCCTCCGCAATCTCATACCCATGCTGAACTGGCTCTAATATCCTCGGGTTGGGAATACCTGACACACTGACGACACCTCCAAACATCCCCCAGGATGAATTACTACTACATACACAATTCCTTGATCAAAATCAAGCTGGGAATCCAAGACTCCATCCCTGCATCCCTTCCCAGCCTCTTGGCTCTACACCTTTGGAATTCCTTCCGTGACCTTAGCAGACATCCAATCCGGATGTGATTCCATACCACTGCCGCAAACCCGCTGCTCAATGACCATAATTGGAATACCCCAATCATAAATCCGCATTACTGCTTTCACTTTCGTGAACTTACACTCCCTCTCGGAGCTATATTCTTTTCCCTTTCCTTACCAAGGAAAACCACTTGGCTGCCTTGACAACACCACAAGTGCCACGGTGCTCACCCAATACTAAACTATTTCCTTATAGCATAACCGCTATCCCATGCACCACACATACTCTGAATCCGCTCGCAGGGACTCTCGAGTCCACGCACTACCTCCACTAATCGTGATCAATATCCGGGGTCAGACTATCTGATGTTATCACATTGCGACATACTCATTCCATATCCTCATACAGATCTATCAACACATGTAGAGTCTTCAGCATGAATGGACCGCCTTACCAGGCCTTCAGCCCATCTGGACCACTCTCAAAACCTTCAACAGGTCTGGACCGCCCTCCAGGGCCTTCAGCCTGTCTGGACCGTTCTCTAAGCCTTCGGCCTGACTGGTACGCCCACCGACCTTCAGTTTATCCGGACCGCTCATCTACCATTCATCATCCCGCGCTATCCCTCCAGAAAACTCTCCCATGCATACTGTTCTAGCCCTCTAGGGGTTCCAAACTCTATCTCCACCCTACATACTCAAACCCAGCCTGATCCCAGGCCTTCCACAATCAATCACCCTTGGTCTACATCCCGCCCCGCCTGTCTGACACTTGCTCATACCAGCCTACGCTCGGCTGACAGAACCATTGTTGAATCCCAACAGCTAAACACCCTCACATGTTTATCGATATTCCGGAGAATTTTCCAATTCTCCCCCATTTAGAGCACTGACTATCAACCACCGGTCGCCATCACCGACCTCCCTCGACAACCCTACACAACACAAACCCTTACACGCGAACTGATTCCCACCAGAACAAGCAAACTTCACAAATTTACATAACAACACTGATCATCCCGGGCTCGAAAGAAACTCGATCTTCAGCTAACCACTCCTCATACTACAGATGCTACACGACATTCCGACCAAAAGCCAGATTCCCACTAATAATCCTCATGAATGACAACCAACGAAATTTCCAACACCAAACCCATAACCATACCACAACCCTCAAGGAACAAAGAATACAATACCAAAAATCACACAACGAGACTAGAAAATAAGCAATACTCCACAATAATCACCAAATAACAAGACATCAAGAAAGAAAAATACCCGCAGCTGTATCCGACACTGCCCTGACCTCCTCCGCTGTAAGCTGAAAAGCACGATCCTGAGCCCTTGGGGGCTCCGCCTCACTCTGACCTCCACCCGTAATCCTCAAAGTGGCCGGTGCTGGAGCCTGCACCGGTCCTGCAGCAAGCTGTGGATAGTTGACCCTCAAGTGTCCAACCTGATGGCAATGATAACAAATCCTCAAATCCGGAACCGGGGCTGTCTGCCGAGAATCCCTCGCATAGTGCACCTCTTTCCCACACTTGCGGCAGGCACCACCGGACCTACAAACTCCGGTGTGACCCTTCCCACACTTCCCACAAGTGTGGCTGCTCTGATCTCCCAATCTAGAATCAACGGTCTTGGACCGTTTCGGCGCCGACTGCGATTGCACCGGAGCCTGCCTCTGCTCTCGCAACTGCAACTCAATCTCCAACTCACGCCGCCTGGCGGCCTCCTGCAACTCTAACAAGGTCTCGCACCTCTGCATAGACACAAACTGTCTGATATCCCTCTTGAGCATACTCAAATATCGGGATATCTAAGCCTGCTCCGAAGCGAACTCAGAGCAAAACATCTCCCTCTCAGTGAACATCCTGGTGATCTCTGTCATCGACTCCGAATCCTGCTTCAGCTCAAGGAACTCCTGAGCCAATCTCTCCCTCTCAACTCGCTGAACATAACGAGTGCTGAACATCTCCCGGAACTGATCCCATGAAACCGCAGCTCTCTGCGCATCCGAATATGACCCTGTGGTCAATCTCCACCAATCCTTCGCCCCGAGCCTCAACAGGTTCAGAGCACACCTCACCCTCTGATCAGTAGGCCATGAACACGTGAAGAAACACCCCTCCATGTCCGACAACCATCTCATAGCAACAATCGGGTCCTGAACCCCATCGAAGGTAGGAGGCTTCGTATTATCGATGTCCCGATACTTAAAACCTCGACCGGCTCCTCCCCCTGCCGTTGTAGCCGCCGCGGTAGCCGTCTCTGTGAGAGCCGCATAGCGCTCATCAAAATACTCAATCATGGCGGTCTTGATCGACCCAAACAGTTCCGGAAACTCGGCTCGGAACAACGCTGCAACCTCATCATGCAGGATCTCATGAATCCTAGTGTCCAACTCGCTTGTGCTCATCTGACCAATAACCTCGGGCGGTACTGACCCACCCTGACCGCCCTCTCCTGCTCCCGATCCTGACCCGGATCCGCTCCCAGCATGCCTCGTAACCACCATACTGAAAAACACCGCAAGATCTCAGATACTTCCCACAAACCCAGGAACCAACTCCCAACCCAACCCTAGAGGTCATGGTTTCTTTGATACTCGTATGGGTCCTGTGCTTTCAGTAGTACGGGCCCATACTACCTTCCACACCTACCCATATTTGTATCAAGTATTACCACAACACCCTAGTGAAAAAAAAACATACATAACAAGCGCTCAACCCTCACTCCTAGAGGAACACCGGAAATCTCCCACAGAGGAACCCTAGGCTAGCAGGCATCATAAATCAGGCAACATTATCATGAAATCCTGAAGACCTCTAGCCTAGTACTAGCATGTGGTTCTATCAAAGCTCAAAAACAAATATCATGTATGGTATTTTGGGGTTACTTACAGGCTCCGGCTGATCGTACCTCCGCGTCCTCCTTTACTCATTTTGAAAACGATTTTAAATTCTCTTTTGAAAACTCTCCCTGATTTGAGACTGGATTCACATGAATGTTCCTCCAATTCACTCAAACCAAGGCTCTGATACCAACTTGTAACGCTCTAAAAATTTAAACCAATTTAAACTTTTCGAAAACAACCCAGTTTCATAAAGTTATTACAAAAAGGTTTTCAATACAATTATTATGAGAGTCTTCCCAGAACCACATCATAAAACAAAATCATGAGGAGCGGTACGATCACGCCTTTGCCTTGCCACGGTCTCCTGAAGAACCTGAAAAACATTAAACCACAACCGTATGCCGAAAGCTTAGTGAGATACCCCAAAATACCAACCACATATACCATACACGCACATCATGCCATATCATAACAGAACACAGAACAACCATGCACTTCGGGTCTACTGTGTAACTGGTCCGCCGCACCGGCCTTCAATCCACCTGGTCCACCCTCCGAGTCTAGCTATACATATCGAGTCTACAGTGTGATTGGTCCGCCCGCACCGGGACTTCAATCCACCTGGTCCACTCTCTGAGTCTACAATATGACTGGTCCGCCCGCACTGGGCCTTCAGTCGGCCTAGTCCACTCTCCGAGCCTCGGCACATCTGGACCGCCCTCTTGGGGCCTATAGCCTATCCGGATCGCTCGCTGGGCCTTCGGGACAACCGGTCCACCTTGGGTATGTTGTCCTACAACACAAAGCAGGACCCGCCTCAACCCAACCCCAGTCCAACAACCATGTGCACATAAACATTCAATCATATAACAATTCACATTTAATCAAGTCGATCTCGAAGATCACACAACTTAATATCATCCTAACCAGGATACCAACCTAACTGGTCACTAGCATAGCATCATCCTATATACCAGGATACCGAAATTAACCAGGTCTCTAACATAATACCATCCTAACTACCAGGATGCAAACATAGCAAAGCAATAACATAACAACGATACCCGGATCACAATCCGATAAAGGGCTGGCCTTGGTGCCTTAGACCCTATTGATATAGTGAGGAAAACTCACCTCGCAACTGCCGACTGAAAGATAAGACCAAGATGCCCTAACCACTGACACAATCTCCACCACTAGCCGACACCAACACTGAACTCAAAACAAATGTCAACAATTACTAAAATGCCCCTGGAAGTCAACTGGTCAACCCTTGGTCAAAGTCAAAGTCAAAGTCAACCTCCTGACTGACTCTACTCGCCGAGTCAACCCGATGACTCGTCGAGTCCCCATGCTCATAACTTCCCCAATCCGCAACTCAACTCGCCGAGTTACCCCGAGACTCGCCGAGTTTCACAACTCTGAGTCCCCTCGCACTCAACTCACTGAGTCCTCCCTTAACTCGCCGATTCATGGCTCAACCAGAAGAAGGTTAGGACCTCACGACCAGACTCACCGAGTCCAAGAACAGACTCGCCGAGTTCAAGGCTATCTTCAACCAACTCTCCGAGTTGTTCTTCCAACTCGCTGAGTTTCTGCCCATCTTCAAGCAACTCGCCGAGTACACCTCTGTGACTTGCTGAGTACCCCTAGATCTTAACCCATACAGAAGCTTTCTGGGCCATGCAGATGATCCAAACCATATATCTACCCTTCTACAACCCATCCATCACATAAAGTGGCAAACTTTATGTGAATCCAAGTAGATCTAAGCATTTTACACTCTAGAGCTAGGGTTTGGGACAAAAGGACTTCACCCACAACTCTTGTGCATAGACTTTATGGCTTTCTGGATTAATAACAACCTAGATCTGAGGTAGCAACCTCAGATCTTACACCAAACTTGAGATCGACCTCATTTATGCCCGAAAAACCCCACAAATGATAGATCTAGATGCACAAAAGCTCAATTAGCAGATTATTACCTCAAATGAAAGCTCCAACTGAAGAATAAGCTGAATCTCTTCAAAGCCCCTTGCTCTAACCTTCTTGCTCTTCGATTTCTCCCTAAGATTCCCTCCACAAAGGCTCCAATCTCTCACAAGGAAATCTCACATGAATCTAGGGGTTTTGGAACTCAAGGGGAAGGTAAAGAGGCTGGGGGAGAGGACATCATGTTCTTTATATAGGGCTCAACCCCCGAATTAGGGTTTTCTCCACTCAGCACCAACTCGCCGAGTCCAGCCACCGACTCGCCGAGTTGGCCACTAAACACGCGACCAGAATCGCAACCCTACTCGCCGAGTCCACCCATGGACTCGCCGAGTTGCCCTTTCACATTTACACTTTGAACCCTGAACTTGCACTCCTGAACTCGGGATGTTACACTTAGGTTGCCATTTTTGGGACTAAATCACCATTTGATGCCATTATGTATATATAAGCATCAAGTTTCGAGCTTTACGTGACTTTCGTGCTTGGGAAGGCCAGATCTGTGGGTTAGGGGCACATATCTGACCCCAGTAGGTCATTAGAGATGGTGCATGGCTTGAACTCGCCGAGTTGTTCTTGAGACTCGGCGAGTAGGGTTAGGGTTTCACGCGAATAGCTCTGTGAGTAGACTTGCCGAGTTGGGGGATAACTCAGTGAGTCAGAAGGGGATTAGAGGACTGGGGTTCAAGGCGGTACTCGCTGAGTTGTTCTTGAGACTCGACGAGTTGAGTCGGGGTGGCCCCGCGTTTCATGCCATGTGTGACTCGTCGAGTAAAGAGAAGGACTGGACGCGCCAAGAGAAGGACTTGGAGAGTTAGTGGACACGTGTAGACTCGCCGAGTCGCCTAAGTGCACTCGACGAGTCGGGTCAAAGTTTGATAGTTGACTTTGTTGACTTTAGGATTTGGTCAACGGTGAGGCCTTTGAGCCAGGAGAGGGGTAAAATGGTCTTTTACCCTTCTGAGGATGTTAAGAAAGGTTGGAGTATGGTTATATTTATGGGAGTATTTGCTTTATGTGATTGGGTGGAGGCTAGATCACGTTTCTACCGAGTCAGAGACTTACCGAGTTATCAGAGGTGAGTCTTCTCACTATACTGTACCTGGAAAGGTACCTATGTGTGACCGGAAGGTCTTGTATGCTATGAGTTGCATGTTTTGTATGCGTTATGTATGTGATATGTATACTATGTATGATATAGGCCGGAAGGCATTATGACATGGACCGGAAGGTCGATACGAGTAGGACCAGAAGGTCTACTTGGACTGGGACGGAAGTCCCCTGAGACACATGGGCCAGAAGGTCGTGTAGAGTATGGCCTGGAAAGGCGTATGTGTGTAAGGGTATTTTGGGGAACTCACCAAGCATTTATGCTTACAGTTGTTGTGTTATGTTTTTCAGGTACTAGCGAGGACCGTGGAAAGGCGCCGACGTGACTCGTACACACCAGATAGAGGATTTGACTTTTCTGATCTTGGGATACGATTTGTTTTGATAACTATTACTGGATATTTTTTAAAACATTTTATGTGAAAACGGTTGTGACAAAATGAAATTTTTGTTTTGAAATTTACGTTGTTACAAGTTGGTATCATAGCCTTGGTTTAAGAGATTTGGATGCACCTTCGGGCATATCTGAACTCAAACTGAAGATTTGAGAAAAAATTTTATAATGAAGTAAAATTTTTGTAAAGAGTAAAAGAGTTTTGAGACAAACAGAGCAGAGCCGTGTGTACGATCAGCCAGTGCCCAAACGGTGAATTCCCAAAAGTACCCTTACATTATGTGTTATGAGATATGTTATGTTACATTATACATGCTAGAGTAGGCTAGGTATACATATTAGCACTAGAGTGGCCTGATTTGTGATGCCTTAGCCTAGGAGATTTCTACTGCTGAGGTGCTTTGAGAGTGAGTGGATAGCAGTTAGGAGCTCATGAGAGTAGAGTACTCGTAATCGAGGATCCAAGGAGGAGGACTTGGAGTGAATACTAATGCGGTGTGGTCAGTAGTATTGGGCCCGTACTACTGAAGACACCGGATCAACGAGCATTCCAAGTAAGAATCTTTTGGACAACGGAGGATGAGTAGGGTTTCATCATCGAGTATGAGTATGCTCGATCGAGTCTCTAATAATTTTTGTTGTATTTCAGAGGCATCATGGTTGGGACATGCCACAGACCTGAGGCGAGCGGTGTGAGTGACGAGGAACTTCGTTAAATGATCCACGATGAGGTGGCTGCGGCGATCAGGGCCGAGATTCCGGAGATGTTTGGGTCTATCAAGACCACACTGTTGGAGACTTTTGATGAGCGGTACGCTGCGGTGATTGAGGCCGCAGCCGCTGCAGCTACATCAGCTGTGGCTGTTGCCAGGCCTCCGGGAGGTGACTCGTTGTTGTTCTGGGAGTTTATCAACACGAAGCCACCCGAGTTTGATGGGACGCAGGATCCGATCGCTGCGATGAGATGGATTTCTGACATTGAGGGATGCTTCTATACGTGTTCATGTCCGGAGCATCTGAGGGTACGGTTCACTTTGAACCAGCTTCGCTTGGGAGCGAAGGATTAGTGGAAGTTCGTAACAACGAACTTCACTCTGGCAGAGATTTCAGCGGTGACCTGGGAGAGGTGCACCACCATGTTCAGAAATGAGTATGTTCCCCCGGTGGAGAGGGAACGACTGGTTCAGGAGTTCTTGACCCTCAAGCAGGGTAATGATTTGGTTACTGTGGTCACCCAGAAGTTTCATGAGAGGGCGATGTTCTACCCTGAGCAGGTGGCTACCGAGCAGGCACGGATGAGCCTGTATTTAGGTATTCTGAGGAGGGACATTCGGGAGTTTGTGTCGAAATCGACGTACCGGACATTTGCTGAGCTCCAGGCAAATCCCGGAAGAGGGAGATTGAGTTGGAGACTCAGGACAGGGAGGAGGCCGAGTCTCAGAGGATGGATTGGCGGCCGGCTCAGTCTCAGCTGACAGCCAAGAGGACCAAGTCCGCCGATTCGAGGACTGGAGGCCAGAAGGGCCGCACTTGCGGGAAGTGCGGCAAGGGTCATGAGGGGGCCTGTCGCTCGGGTGCTTGCTACAGATGTGGCAAGGAGGGGCATATTGCCAGGGATTGCCCCAAGGGATTTATGGTTTGCTTCCATTGCAACCAGACCAGCCATCGGAAGGCCGAGTGCCCTCAACTACACCAGGGATCAGCGCAGGGATCTGCGCCTGATGCTAGGGTTACCGAGGTTCGACCGGTGAAGCCGAGGCTCCGAAGGCTCGTGGCAGAGCTTTTCAGTTGACTGCGGAGGAGGTCCGCGCGGTGCCCGATGTTGTGGCTGGTACGTATTATGTATTTTATCTTTTGTTTATGATATTGTATTTATTTGATGACATGCGTAGGTACTTTTTTTGTGAGTTCTATACACTTTGGTATTATTTGACTCGGGTGCGAGTTGGTCATTTGTTTCCTTGGCATTTAGTCAGCCCACTAGTATCCGTCGTGAGGCATTGAGTCGACCTCTACGAGTTTCCATAGCTGACGAGCGAGCAATGTATGCTTCGGAGGTGATTCTAGGGTGTATCCTTGAGATCTTCGGTGTGGAGTTCCTGATAGATCTGGTCCCGATTGCGATGGGGGACGTGTGTGTTATAGTGGGCATGGATTGGTTGAGACGATTTGGAGCTGTTATAGACTGCGAGTGTCAGTTGGTGACGATACGAGACCCTAGTGGGGGAGTGCTTACGGTGTATGGCGAGGGGACCTGGTGAGGGTCAGCATTTTGTTCAGCTGCTAGGGCAAGGCAGAGCTTGCATCAATGCTGCAGTGGATTCGTAGCCTATGTGATGGACACATGAGTGGCCGCGGGGAGGCCAAGTTCGATTGACGAGGTTCCGATAGTGTGCGAGTTTCCGGATGTTTTTCCCGAGGAACTTCCGGGCGTGCCTCCGGAGAGGCAAGTGGATTTCCGTATCGATTTGGTTCCGAGATCAGCACCTATCGCCAATGCGCCTTATCGTCCCGCGCCGCCAGAGATGCAGGAGTTACCCTCGCAGCTTCAGGAGCTGTTGGGGAAGGGATTTATTCGACCGAGTAGCTCACCTTGGGGAGCGCCGATCCTTTTTGTCAAGAAGAAGGATGGTTCACACCGGATGTGTATTGATTACCGGGAGTTGAACAAGTTGACGGTCAAGAACCGGTATCCGTTGTCGAGGATCGATGATCTGTTCGATAAGCTGAAGGGGGAATCTTGGTTCTCCAAGATAGACTTGAGGTCGGGTTATCATCAAATGAGGGTTCGGGATGAAGACATCCAGAAGACAGCATTCAGAACTCGTTATGGGCATTACGAGTTTGTGGTGATGCCTTTTGGGCTCACGAATGCACCAGCTGCGTTCATGGATCTCATAAACAGGGTATGCAGGCCGATGCTGGATCAGTCGGTGATCGTATTCATTGATGATATTTTGGTATATTCGAGGTCCAGAGAACAACATGAGGAGCATTTGAGGGAGATCCTTGGAGTTATGAGATCGGAGAGGCTGTATGCCAAATTCTCCAAGTGTGAGTTCTGGTTACGAGAGGTTCAGTTCTTAGGACATCTCGTCAATCAAAATGGGATATTGGTCGATCCAGCCAAGATTGAGGCAGTCATGAGGTGGGAGGTGCCGAGATCACCCACCGAGATTAGGAGCTTTCTGGGATTGGCTGGCTATTATCGGAGATTTATTAAGGATTTCTCCAAGATCGCGATACCACTCACCAAGATGACCCGGAAGGGTGTTGCATTTTCATGGGGTCCGGAGCAACATACCTCATTTGAGACACTTCGTCAGAAGTTATGCGAGGCCCCAGTTTTAGCCCTTCCGGAAGGGATAGAGGATTTTGTGGTATATTGTGATGCATAGATATCCGGATTGGGAGCAGTGCTTATGCAGAGGGGGCATGTGATAGCGTATGCATCGAGGCAGCTCAAGCCTCATGAGTCGAGATATCCCACTCATTATTTGGAACTAGGAGCGGTAGTGTTCACCCTCAAGATTTGGAGACATTATCTGTATGGGGTTCGGTGTATGATATACACGGACCACAAGAGCATGAAGTATTTGATGGATCAGCCCAACCTGAATATGCGCCAGAGGAGGTGGTTGGACGTGGTCAAGGATTATGATTGTGAGATCCTGTACCACCCGGGCAAGGCTAATGTTGTAGCTGATGCTCTGAGCCGAAGGGCGGAGGGTGCCCCATTGCGGGATGTTTGTTTGAGATTGACAGTGATGACCCCGGTGTTGGATGCTATCCGTGGGGCCCAAGCTGAGGCTGTGAGTTCGGAAAGCCAGAAGAGAGAGCGAGTTGTCGGGCTGGTATCGGAATTCGTTACCGATAGCCGGGGGCTTATGACTTTTCACGGTCGGATATGGGTACCGTCCGTGGGCGGAACGTGTACCATTTTGATGGAAGAGGCTCATCGATAGAAATTCTCGATCCATCCTGGGGCCACTAAGATGTATTTGTACCTGCAAAAGGAATATTGGTGGCCCTGTATGAAGAGGCATGTCACATGGTTTGTAGAGAGATGCTTGATCTGTCGCAGGGTTAAGGCCGAACACCAGCGTCCACATGGTAAGCTGCAGCCATTAGAGATTCCCGAGTGGAAATGGGAACAAATTACCATGGATTTCATCACCAAATTGCCAAGGACCGTGAGGGGTGTCAATGCAATTTGGGTGATTGTGGACAGGTTGACGAAGAGCGCTCACTTTCTTGCTATCAGTGAGAGCTCTTCTGCTGAGAGGCTGGCAGAGTTATATGTGAGGGAGGTGGTATCGCGACATGGAGTTCCGATCTCGATTGTTTCAGATCGAGATGTGCGATTTACTTCCAGATTTTGGAAAAATTTCACGAGGAGTTGGGTACGAGACTGCATTTCAGTACCGCATACCACCCACAGACGGACGGGCAGAGTGAGCGGACGATTCAGATGCTCGAGGATATGCTTCGGGCATGTGTATTGGATTTCGGAGGGAGTTGGGACACGTATTTTCCCTTGGTGGAGTTTTCTTATAACAACAACCATCATTCGAGCATTGGCATGCCGCCCTTTGAGCTGTTGTATGGGAGGAGGTGTCGAACCCCCATTTGCTGGGGAGAAGTAGGGCAACGTGTGATGGGCAGCACCGAGATTGTGCTTCAGACGACAGAGCAGATCCAGCAGGTCAGACAGAGGTTATTGACCGCTCAGAGTCGGCATAAGAGTTATGCGGACAGACGCCGGTCCGAGCTCGAGTTTCAGGTCGGCGACTTCGTGCTCCTGAAGGTCTCTCCTTGGAAAAGAGTGATCCGATTCAGGAAGAGGGGCAAGTTGCGAGGGTAGGCAGGGTATCCAATCGTTTGGAGTTGCCAGCAAAGTTGGGTCAGATTCATGACACTTTCCACGTATCGCAGTTGCGAAAGTGTATTGCCGACGAGTCGGCAGTGGTGCCATTAGAAGATATTCAGGTGGATGCGAGCCTGAATTATGTTGAGAGACCAGTGGCGATCAGGGATCAGATGATCAAGGTTTTGAGGAACAAGGAAGTGCCACTGGTGCAGGTCCAGTGGCATCATCGGAAAGGGTCAGAGTTGACTTGGGAACCAGAGCGAGAGATGCGGGAGCAGCATCCAGAGTTGTTTGCAGAGTGAGACTTCGGGGGCGAAATCTGATTCTAGTGGGGGAGAATTGTAACACCAGGATTTCCAGGTATGAGATTTTGCTCCTTTATTTTTGGGTTTTTTTTGGGGGGGGGGGGGGGGGGACTCGGCGAGTTGGCGTCTAGACTCGCCGAGTATGATCGCGGTTTTGGATGCGAGTTCACAGCTGGACTCGGCGAGTTCATGAGTGGACTCAGCGAGCCCACGCTGTTTAATGAAACCCTAATTTCCAGGGTTTGAGACCTATTTAAAGGACCTTATGGCCGTCCATTGCGGCTACCACACCCCAGAGAGAGTCCTAGATCGCTTGTGAGGAGAAGAGAGGCCATTGTTGATCATTTGTTGGTGAAATTTGAAGGAGAAGGTGACCAAGGCAAAAGAAGGCTAAAGGAAGTGCAAATCTAGTGACTTCAGAGATCAAAGGTTCATATTAAGGTATTCCTTCGGACCTTCTCCAGTTTTGGGTGTTGATTCATAGAGTTAGGGTTTTTAAACCCTTTAGAAGAAGAATATGTGGAGTATTTAGTTCCCTCTCGAGTTTGTGCTTTGGATCTGGACTCAAAGGGGTCAAGGGACTTTAACCCAGGGAGATTTATGAGTCATTTTGGGGTTATTGGACTTAGGTTGCCATTTTTGGGACTAAATCACCATTTGATGCCATTATGTGTGTATATATATATATATATATATATATATAAGCATCAAGTTTCGAGCTTTACGTGACTTTCGTGCTTGGGAAGGCCAGATCTGTGGATTAGGGGCACATATCTGACCCCAGTAGGTCATTAGAGATGGTGCATGGCTTGAACTCGCCGAGTTGTTCTTGAGACTCGGCGAGTAGGGTTAGGGTTTCACGTGAATAGCTCTGTGAGTATACTTGCCGAGTTGGGGGATAACTCAGTGAGTCAGAAGGGGATTAGAGGACTGGGGTTCAAGGCGGTACTCGCCGGGTTGTTCTTGAGACTCGGCGAGTTGAGTCGGGGTGGCCCTGCGATTCATGCCAGGTGTGACTCGTCGAGTAAAGAGAAGGACTCGACGTGCCAAGAGAAGGACTTGGAGAGTTAGTGGACACGTGTAGACTCGCCGAGTTGCCTAAGTGCACTCGACGAGTCGGGTCAAAGTTTGACAATTGACTTTGTTGACTTTAGGATTTGGTCAACAGTGAGGCCTTGGAGCCAGGAGAGGGGTAAAATGGTCTTTTACCCTTCTGAGGATGTGAAGAAAGGTTGGAGTATGGTTATATTGATGGGAGTATTTGCTTTATGTGATTAGGTGGAGGCTAGATCACGTTTCTACCGAGTCAGAGACTTACTGAGTTATCAGAGGTGAGTCTTCTCACTATATTGTACCTGGAAAGGTACCTATGTGTGACCGGAAGGTCTTGTATGCTATGAGTTGCATGTTTTGTATGCGTTATGTATGTGATATGTATACTATGTATGATATGGGCCGGAAGGCATTATGACATGGACCGGAAGGTCGATACGAGTAGGACCGGAAGGTCTACTTGGACTGGGACGAAAGTCCCATGAGACACATGGGCCAGAAGGTCGTGTAGAGTATGGACTGGAAAGGCGTATGTGTGTAAGGGTATTTTGGGGAACTCACCAAGCATTTATGCTTACAGTTGTTGTGTTATGTTTTTCAGGTACTAGCGAGGACCGTGGAAAGGCGCCGACGTGAATCGTACACACCAGAGAGAGAATTTTACTTTTGTGATCTTGGGATACGATTTTTTTTGATAACTATTACAGGATATTTTATAAAACATTTTATGTGAAAACGGTTGTGACAAAATGAAATTTTTGTTTTGAAATTTACGTTGTTACAGGTACCTATCTACTGGTGACCTGAGAATACAAGTTATTTTGAAAGAGAGTATCAACTTTAAAGCTGGTGAGATCATAAGTATATTAGTGTCTGTATTTGTATGAAAGTATTTGTAAGATGTTTTGAACTCTCCTTGAAAACCCTATGTTTCCTACTAACAGTAGCCTTTTACCAAGGTATCTAGTGTTTGAGTGTGTGTCTCTTGTAAGAGTGTGTATTTTCCCAAATCCGAATATCATTTATCAAAAATAAAGTTTTTACATTACCGTAAATCATGTGAATGTTCACGAAATGAATGTATGGGAAAATGATGTGGTACTGTAGTATTACAATAAGTAACTACCACTAGGGGTGTTCGCAGGACGGTTCGGCTCGCATATTAATAAAATTGTGAACCATGACTACGGGGCGAGTACCTCATGTGCACTACCCGAAACCGAACCGAATTGGCAAAAAAACCGAACCGAACCGAACCGTATGAAGACGGGTAACCACGGTTCGGTTCACGGATACCCGCTAAATATACACATCAAATTTAATCCTAACTACAAACTTTATTTCGATAATTTCTTTATGAAAATAAGTAAGCAAGTGATTCAAAAATGATGATAACGTTCAAATAACATTAATTATAACCTATATAATAACTATAATAATGAAAATAACAAGAAACATGATAAATATATAGAAGTGCAAACTGGAAATTTCCCATGGTCGGCCGTATCATGTTTCTTGATAAAAAAAATATCAACTAATCTAGCCATGCAAAAAGATTACATACGGTGAAGTGCAAACTGGAAACAAGAAATATTTTTATTATGTTTTATTTCAATATTAATAATATTTACCTTTGTTACTTATTTATTTATAGCTATTGAAAATAATGTTTCATGATCAATGGAAATAATGCTTAATATATATATATATATATATATATATATATATATATATATATATATATATATATATATATATATATATATATATATATAACGGTTCGTTTCGGTTTCGGTTTTTTTCTATTTCGGTTTTTTCGGTTTCGGATTGACCGGATCGGCTCGGTTTTTCGGTTTTGCGGTTTTTTTGCACACCCCTAACTACCACTGTACTAACTACCTTAAACTAATCATAATTTAAAGTATAATGATGAGCGGCCTGTATCGTGCTACCGACTATAGAACGCGACAATGTACAATGTCGGAGAAAAATGACATTTGGCACCCATAAACAATTAAGTCTTACTGTAGCTAGCAACGAGGTGTAGGATAGTCAATCCAGTATATATATACGCAAACTCATACACTCCCCAATTAAGGAGATTCTGGATACATGAACGGCCATGGCAGGTAGTGCCATGCCCCGGAACGTGGCTCTCATAACTGCAAAACTGCATATGTAAAGAATGTGCTAGCTGTAATGTATGTTCTCCCTCTGTCTAGAATGTATTGTAATGTACTGTGCATGCTAGCTGTATTGTATGTTCTCTCTCTATCTAGCTTGTATTGTAATGTACTGTGCGTGCTAGTTGTATTGTATGTTCTATCTCTATCTAGCAAGTATTGGCTCATGAATGAACTGACTCATTGTATGATTCCTTGTTCTAGTAATAGTATTAGTAACTTCCTAAACTACGCCTATTGTATTTTACTAGTAATATGACTTGTACTTATGAACATGAACGCATACCCTTGCTACCCAAAGGTATTGAACTGACTGATAGAACTTTTATGTCTTTATACGTATACATAATATATAACTAATATTTAGATGACCTTCAGACGGATAACCGATGCCCTAAACCCACATCCCAACGAGGAAAAGGAGATAAAGCGAGCTAGCCTTCCTAAGTCCTTTAAACATTACTTATATAACTATACATACATAGGCATGCATTTGACAATATAAAAGTATAAAAAGAGTTTAAGTAAAAGTATTTGACAAGCAAAAGAGTTTGCAAAATAGTTTGAAGCAAAACAGTTTGATAACACAGTTTGAAAAGTATGAAAACCACTCGTTTGGTAGTTATTAATCACATGTGATTGATATAATAACTATAATTGCCCAAGTTGTATTCCCCCCGTCCCCATAAAAGCATTTAAAACATTTAAAAGGTCAACTTAAGGGGTATGAACTCACCTGTAGTGAGTGGTATGGATGAACTGATGAAACAGGATTGCTAGGTGTCAAGTGAAGTCTTGAACACACACAAGGATCCTAGTTGACATATAATATCACATATATGTATACAATTAGTCTTTAAACAACTAATCAACAAAGTTAAGATATCCTAGGACATACTAAACACCTTATATAAGTGTTATAAGTCCCAAAGATTGCATCAAAGTGCTGTAGGACATTGCTATTGAGTTTAGCGTTCAAAGGAAACCCCTAATATGAGTTTACGGTTTTGTGACCATCACTCATTGAGTTTACAGTCGTAAACTCATGAGTTTATGGTCGTAAACTCATGCTTCCTTGACCATGAGTTGTTTTGAAGCTCTACATGTCCTTAGAAGCATTACCACTTGAAGTATAAGCCTATGGAAGAAGTTAGGATTAAAGTACTTACAATATAGAAGCTTGAAAAGGTCCAAAAGTCCAAGAACACTAGTGTGTCTTCTTGGTGTTCTTGGTGAAACTTGAAGAATCAACCTTTTGGAAAGATTTCATGGATAGAAGTGTGTTAAATCACTAGATTAAGTGATATACTAACTTAAAAGGGCTATAAACACTTACTAGATGATGATCTTGAAGAATTCTTTGGATGATACTTGAGAGAGTTTGAGTTTTTGTTCTTGAAAGTTGGAGAAATGGTAAAAATAACTAAGTGTCACTTTTATACCTATTTCCTTTGGGGTTTACGGCCATAAACTCCTTGTTTAGGTCGTAAACTATAAACTCTTGATGTGTCGCGATTTTATTGTTGCACAATAAACCATAGGGCATCCTCTCTCCTGATATCTCCTAAGTTGTTAATCCTAAAATACTCAAACTTATTCCAAAAAGCTTGAAAGTTTTCAAAAAATGTTTTGAGTTCTATTGAATTGACATGTTGTACAGAATAGAAATTTCAGGTTGTCACATCATTCCCCCGCTAGAAGGATTTTCGTCCTGAAATAAGAGTTTTAAAAAATAAGTAGTTACAAATAACTAAGTAAAAAGAAGAGGATATTTCAATTTCATCTGATCCTCTCGCTCCCAAGTGAATTCGGGTCCTCGCTTGGCGTTCCAGCGAACCTTCACTATCGGGATATGGCTCTGCTTCGTTTGCTTGACCTCTCAGTCCATGATCTCTACTGGTTCTTCCACGAAGTTGAGGCTCTCGTTGATCTCGATCTCGTCGAGTGGGATAACAAGAGTCTCGTCGGACAGACACTTTTTGAAGTTCGAGACGTGGAAGGTAGAATGTACGTTACTGAGTTCGCGTGGTAAGTTAAGTTTTTAAGCTACAGGGCCGATTCTTGCGAGAATCTCGAAAGGCCCTATATACCTTGGATTTAGCTTTCCACACTTTCCGAAGCGTATCAAGCCCTTCTAGGGTGATACCTTCAATAGAACACGGTCACCCACCTGGAATTCCAACGGTTTTCTTCGTTTATCAGCGTAGCTTTTCTGTCGGTCTCTAGAGGCTTTCAATCATTCACGAATATGAACGATCTTCTCTGTCGTTTCCCTTATGATCTCCGGACCTGTGAGAGTGCTGTCAGGAACTCGCCCGTTAGCTAACTGGGTATCACCCACCTCAGCCCAGCACAGAGGGGATCTGTACTTTCGGCCATAGAGGGCCTCGAATGGAGCAACCTTTATGCTTGTGTGATAACTGTTGTTGTAGGAAAATTCTACAAGGGGTTAATGAGTATCCCATGGTTTCCCAAAGTCAATCACACAGGCTCGCAGCATATCTTCCAAGGTTTGGATAGTCCTCTCACTTTGCCCGTCCGTCTGTGGATGATAGGATGTACTCATGTCCAGCCAAGTTCCTAGGGAACTTTGTAGCGACTGCCAAAACCTCGAAGTGAATCTAATATCTCTGTCCGAGATAATGGATATGGAAACACCATGCAGTCGTACAATCTCCCTAATGTAAGTTCTTGTAAGCTTCTCCATCTTGTCTGTTTCTTTGATCAGCAGGAAGTGTGTAGACTTGGTCAATCTATCGATGATGACCCATATGGTATCAAGTCCACCCGTTGTCTTGGGCAACTTGGTTATAAAGTCCATAGTGATCCGCTCCCACTTCCACTCCAGTATTTCTAGTTGCTGTAATAAACCGTAGGGTTTCTGGTATTCGACCTTGACCTTTGCGCAAGTGAGGCATTTACTCACGAAGGTAGCAATCTCTGCTTTCATGTTAGGCCACCAGTATAACTTTTTAAGATCCAAATACATCTTATCTGAACCTGGTTGGATGGAATAACGAGTGTTGTGTTCCTCGTTCATGACCAAGTCTCTGAAACCACCGAGTTTCGGGGTCCAGATCCGATCCATGAGATAATAAGCTCCGCCACCTTTGACTTTCAAGTTCTTATCCATCCCTCGCAGGGATTCACTGGTCACATTTTCAGGTTTCAAAGCGTCGAGCTGAGCCGCCTGTATTTGTGTGGATAAGTGTGAATGGATAGTCATAGTCATTGATTTGACTCTACGACTAGAATATTTTTTCCGACTCAGGGCGTCAGCTACTACATTGGCCTTGCCGGGATGATAACGAATTTCACATTCGTAGTCACTGAGTAGCTCGACCCACCATCGTTGTCTCATGTTGAGCTCCTTCTGGTCGAATATATGTTGTAGGCTTTTGTGGTCTGTAAAGATTGTACTTTTCGTACCGTACAAGTAGTGTCTCCAGATCTTCAGAGCGAATACTACTGCTCCTAGTTCAAGATCGTGGGTAGTGTAGTTGACCTCATGCGTCTTCAGCTGTCTCGAGGAATAGGCGATGACCATACCTCGCTGCATCAGAACACATCCGAGACCTTGGCTTGACTCATCGCAGTAGACAACAAAGTCTTCTATCCCTTCGGGGAAGGATAATATTGGTGCGGTACACAAGGCTCGTTTGAGCATTTCGAATGCTCTCTCCTGCTTTTCATTCCAGTCAAAGGATATGCCCTTCTGGGTAAGTGTTGTAAGAGGTTTCGCTATGTGGGAGAAGTTCTGAATGAACCTGCGATAGTAGGCAACGAGGCCTAGAAATTGACAAATTTCTGAAGGCGTCTTCGGTGCTGACCAGTTCTCAATGGCTTTGATTTTGGAAGGGTCCATGTATATTCCCTCTTTGCTAACCACGTGCCCTAAGAATTCGACTCGACGGATCTAAAATTCGTATTTCGAGAACTTCGCATAGAGCTTCTCTGAACATAATGTTTCTAGGACTTGTCGTAGATGTTGACTATGCTCCTCCTTACTACATGAGTAGATAAGTATGTCATCGATGAAGACAATGACGAACTAATCCAAGTAAGGACGACACACCCTATTCAGTAAGTCCATGAATACATCGGGCACGTTTGTTAATCCGAAAGGCATCACTATGAATTCGTAGTGCCCATAACGAGTTTTGAAGACTGTCTTCGGAACATCCTCCCCTAGCACTCTGTTTAGTGCTCGTTTTTCGATCTCTAAATGAACTAAAAAACTTATTTTTGTCCCCAGATTTTACAGTTTACATCATTTTTTGAGCTTAAAAAGATAAATTTACATTAATGAGTGTAATCGACATAATATTTCTCGGTTGCTGTTTTTCTACCCATTCAGTTGGGTTTTTGACCTGTCTTGCATGGGTTCCTCATCTCTGATTCTATAGGACGATGAGAGTTGGGCTTCTTCTTATGAAGTTCAAAATTCTTAAAGGAATTGACGGCTTTCATCACCACTTGTCATCACAAGTGCAACTCGAGTTTCTTGAGTTCCCCTCCTCCTATTCTACAAGTTGGTGGGAGATGGTTTTCTTGCACGAAATCCATAATATAGCACATTGTGCATTGCATCAGGATCGACGGTATTCATTTTACTTGTTAATGCAAGTGCAACCTGTGTTTCATGGGTTCCCCACCGCCTAGTCTACGGGTCATGGTGGGAGTTTGACTTCCTCTTATGAAGTTCAAAAATCTAAAAGGAATTAACGGATTTTATCTTGTTAATACAAGATTGCCTAAGCTTCTTAGGCCCCACCACTTATTCAACGAGTCTTGGTGGGAGTTGGACTCATATTATAATGTCCAAATGGTTTCTGCAAGGAATTGACGGATTTGAAAGAAGATAAATTCATCACGAGCAATTAAGGCGAATAAAAGATGTTTGACAGATTGACCACGTCTCAGTGTTTTCATCATATCCGGCTCCTCGGGACTCCGACTTAGGCGATTCAAGATGTTTCGGAAACTAGACACAATTATCTACAAGTTTCGTGTTTTGAGTTTTCACTAATTCAGTCGTTTTCCTGTTCAAAATCGACTTGGAAGTTGAAGTTAGTTTGCTGGACGAAAATCAAAAGCTAAAGTAAATTTTGAAATAAAGTTAAAAGCTAGGGGCTAAAGCTGCACCATTCATGAAAGTTGGAGGGGGCAAGATTGTACTTATGCTTTATATAAATATATGGTTATTTACAAAGGGGGAAACGGACGTAAGATACGAACGGAAAAAAAAAAAAAAAAAAAACCTACGAAAAGAAACCTAAACTGCCGCCATTCCTTGCACCCGATCCACCATTACCATCATTCCTCATGGATGAATGACTAAAAGAAAAGGAGGGCATGTACGTGAGTGACGCAAAGAAACAACAATCGGTGCAAAACAATCTGGTGTTTTCTTTTCCTTTTAATTCTTTACCCTTGAAATTAGATATTATTTTAAGTTATTTAAATAATTAGGATTTGAGTAAACATGATGTTTAATTTTTATTTGCTCATTGTTATGGTTTTTTTTTTAGTTTAATGGAGTAAACTTTTTGTGGATTTGGTTTACTAGGATGAGATGATAATTTTGATGTAGTTGATTTTGTTTAAACTAATTTTGTTGAAATCGAATAGCATATTTAAATGTGTGCTTATTTTTTAAAAATAGGGTAAATTTGATTTTGGCTAGCACTTGATCAACCTTAGTTAGGGTTAATTTGCTTGGTTTAAATTTAATATTTACATGCTTATATTGATTTCGAGGGAAGCTTTATTTGTGACATCGTTTAAATATGAATGTGCGGTTTCGTTATCTCGCTTAAACTTAACATAGACGTGTGTTAGGGCATTTTTAACAAAACCATAGGACTTAATTTTTTTAAAAAAATTATAAACTACATAGAGATATGAGTGAATGTTTTTTAAATCAAATCATGAGACCGAGAGGTAATTGATAACTTTTGTTGGTGTTAAGTTATTCGTTTCTATATAATTGGTTTGACAAATTAGTTGAATTAGAAGAATCATGGAACCCGTATAAGTCAACCGAATCCTGTTTTTCTCATAATTGTTAAATTGTTCAATTGTTTTCTTTGTTTATTCGATTATTTTAGTTTTCACTTTTACCTTGGTAAATTTAGTTTAATTTTATTTTAATTATTTCTTTAGTTTAATAAAATCAATCACTTTTGCAATCAATTGCCTAATTCACTCTTCTAGAATAGGATAGTCCCTGTGGGTTCGATATCTGGTCTTACGACTATATTACTTGCACGACCTCGTATACTTGCGAGTACGCGTTTTCGTTAACAAGTTTTTGGCGCCGTTGTCGGGGACTATTTTTACTTTTAAGTTAGAACATTAGGTAGTTGTCATTCTCTTAAACATCTTGAGGATATTTTACTCTGGCCGATCGAAGATTCAGACCACCTGAATTTGCTCTTGATTGGGAGATTGAAAGAACTTTGAGAGGGTTGAGGAGACTTCGGATTCAAGAAGATATGGGAGATAACGTAAACAATAATGGAAACAGAGGTTTCGAAGGAACAAACCCGCGAATTGTCAGTGCAACAATTAATGCTGACAATTTTGAATTCAAACTTGTGATGTTTCAGATGATCAATAACAGTGGTCTCTTTGGAGGTATGTCTAGTGATGAGCCCTTGTCCCATCTGCGTTCCTTTAACCAGATGTGCGATAATTTCAAACAAAGAGGCATGACGTCTGATGCATTTAGGCTAAGATTATTTCCGTACACACTACAAGGGAAAGCTAGAGACTGGTTTGAGTCTTTGCCTTCTGATTCCATCACCACTTGGGAGGAATTAAGAGAAAAATTCCTAAAAAGATTTTTCCCACCCACGCGAAATGCAAATCTAAGAAATGCCATCACATCATTCCAACAAATGGATGGTGAATCGTTATGGGAAGTGTGGGAGAGATGGAACAATTTGCTGAGAAAATGTCCGACACATCGACTCCCTGATGATGTGAAACTTGAGACATTTTACCAAGGGTTGGATGCTCAAACACGCATGCTAGTAGATACATCAGCTGGAGGAGCTTTGCTCACAAAGAGCTATGAGGAGAGCATGGAGATATTGGATAGAATAGCAACCAATAATTTCCAGTGGCCCACAGATAGGGTACATGCAAGTGGTTCGAAAGGAAGTACACCGGATGAAGTTCGGCTTGCAGCTCAAAATGATGCATTAGCAGCCGAGTTGGCCACAATCAAGAGCATGATGAAGAATATGATGTCAAGCAATGGGATGAAAGAGAAGAAGGTTGACTTTTGTGCGATTTGTCAAGGCGTCCATGATTATAGTGAACGCCCACAGAATCCTGAATCTGTATTTTTCATGGGAAGTCAAAATTTCCCACGACAAAACAATCCATACTCTGAAACATACAATCTAGGATGGAGAAATCATCCTAATTTCTCATGGGGTGGACAACAAAAACAAATGCATCCTCCGCAAGAGCAGTTTCAGCAAAGGCCTCAAAACCCGCCGGGGTTTTATCAAATGCCAAATCAACAAGTGAGACCACAAGGAGGTGCATTCCACCAGGCATCAGGAAGTAGTTCAAAACCGGCAGCGCCTTCATCAAATCAAGAGATGTCACCTTTCGAGAAAGCAATGATGGAGTTTATGATCAAACAAGATCAAAAGACCGAGGCACGTGAAAAGAATCAAGCAATTGCTATGAGAAATTTGGAAAATCAATTAGGGCAATTAGCACAAGCACTAAACTCATGAGAACCTGGAACGTTGCCAAGTAACACCCAAAATCCAGGTAATGTCAATGATAAGAGGCAATGTAATGCCATCACACTTAGATCGGGAAAGGAGTTAGCTCCAAAGAATCATGACTTACCAGTCACAGATGATGAGCAACACCCGGTAAGTGTTGAGACTCATAAGAAGAAGCACGAATTGAAAGATGATGAAAAAGAGTATGTCGAGATTGAGGACATAACTGATGAGGAGTATGGGCAGAAGAAAGTGAACAAGGAAGGTCCAACAAGTTCAAGTCCAAGTGTTGGAAATCAAAAGAAGGCCCAAGAAAAAGATGCTTGAACTGGTGCGATAGTTGCACCAACAAATTTGCCTTTCCCACCTAGGCAAAGTAAGTCTAAAGTCGATGATGGGCAATTTAAAAAGTTCTTAGAGATCCTTTCTCAACTTCATATCAACATCCCTTTTGTTGAAGCCTTGAAACAAATGCCCACATATGCAAAGTTTATGAAGGATGTTCTTACAAAGAAAAGAGTTTTTGGAGAATTTGAGACTGTTGCAATGACAAAAAGTTGCACATCAATAATCCAAAACAAATTGCCTGTGAAAAAGGATGATCCAGGTAGTTTCGTTCTACCTTGTAGAATTGGAAAGTTAGACAAGATAGGCTTATGTGATTTGGGAGCAAGCATAAATTTGATGCCTCTGTCTATTTTTCGAAGATTGGGAATTGGAGAAGCTAGGCCAACCACTATCTCACTCCAGCTGGCAGATCGATCAGTGGTATATCCAGAAGGTAAAGTCGAGGATATTGTTATCAAAATCGACAATCTCTTTGTTCCTGAGGATTTTATCATTTTGGATTATGAAGCCGATGACGATTGTGGAATAATTTTGGGAAGGCCATTTTTAGCTACAGCTGGAGCTTTGATTGATGTGAAAAAAGGAGAAATCACATTGAGAGTGAATGATGAGCAAAGGACATTCAATATGTTTAAGGCTGTGAAGCAGCCTTTTAATATGGAAGAGTGTTCATTTGTACGAGTCATAGATAACTTGGTACATGCAGAAGTGGCTCAATTGAGTAAAGTGACTCATGATATTGAGGAAATTGAAGAATGGAAAATAAAGGAAGATGTGAGATGGGTCAAGGAGGAGTTGGACCTAAAGGATAGGGTAACTGCACCAACATTACCCTCTATTGAAAAAGCACCGGATTTGGAGCTAAAGCAGCTTCCAACACACTTAAAATATGCATACTTAAGAGATGATGATACATTGCCTGTAATTATCTCATCTCAATTGTCGAGTGTGCAGGAAAAAGAATTGGTTGATGTTCTCAAGGAAAATGAGAAAGCAATTGGATGGACGTTAGCAGACATAAAAGGAATTAGTCCGGCAATGTGCATGCATAAGATAAATTTGGAGGAGGGAGTAAAAACATCTGTTGAACACCAAAGGAGACTGAATCCATTGATGAAGGATGTTGTAAAAAGGGAAATCATCAAATGGTTAGATGCGGGGATTATCTACCCGATTGCCGATAGTGAGTGGATTAGTCCAGTGCATTGTGTTCCTAAGAAAGGTGGAGCAACAGTAGTCCAAAATGAGAATGGGGAAATGATCACAAAGAGGACAGTGACAGGCTGGAGGATTTGTATAGATTACAGAAAGTTAAATACCGCAACTAGGAAGGACCATTTCCTATTACCGTTCATTGATCAGATGTTGGATCGTCTTGCTGGTAAGTCATTCTACTGCTTTTTGGATGGATACTCTGGATATAATCAGATTTCTATTGCACCAGAAGATCAACACAAAACTACTTTCACATGTCCATTTGGTACCTTTGCTTTTAGACGCATGCCTTTTGGTTTATGTAATGCCCTAGCTACATTCCAAAGGTGCATGATGTCTATTTTTTCAGACATGGTTGAAAATTTTGTTGAAGTCTTTATGGATGATTTTTCAATCCATGGTGATACATTTGAGAGTTGCTTGAAAAACCTGAATGTGGTATTGCAAAAGTGTGTTCAACATAATCTTGTGCTAAATTGGGAAAATGCCATTTTATGGTAAAAGAGGGTATTGTGTTGGGACACAAGGTTTCTGAAAAAGGAATTGAGGTTGACCGAGCAAAGATTGAGATTATTGAAAGACTTGAAGCACCTATCAATGTCAAGGGCATTCGTAGCTTTCTAGGGCATGCTGGATTCTATAGGCGTTTCATAAAAGATTTCTCAAAAATAGCAAAGCCACTTACCCAACTTCTGGAGCAAGATCGAGAGTTTATCTTTGATGGTTCATGCAAAAGAGCATTTGAGGAGTTGAAAAGAAGACTTACTAGTGCACCTGTCATTGTTGCACCTGATTGGGATGAGCCATTTGAGATCATGAGTGATGCAAGTGATACAGCCATTGGTGCAGTACTTGGGCAGCGAAGAGGAAAGTTTTTCCACACGATTTACTATGCTAGCACCACCCTGAATGGCGCCCAATTAAACTACACAACCACTGAAAAAGAGTTTTTAGCTGTGGTATTCTCACTTGAAAAGTTCAGATCATATCTTATTGGTGCAAAAGTGATTGTATACACGGATCATGCAGCAATCAGATACTTGATGGCAAAAAAAGATGCCAAGGCAAGGCTGATCAGGTGGATTTTGTTGTTGCAAGAGTTTGATCTGGAGGTGTGAGACAAGAAAGGAGTTGAGAATGTGGTTGCAGATCACCTCTCAAGGTTAGATAAAGAGAGTACAAAATATGATCAACCAGTGATTCAAGATAGCTTTCCAGATAAGAGGATTTTGAGAGTGAGTGGAGAACACCCATGGTATGCTAACATTGTGAATTACTTGGTAGGTGGTGTATTTCCTGATGGGTTTAGTTGGCATCAAAAGAAAAAGCTAATGTCTGATGCTAAATTCTATTTTTGGGATGAGCCGTATTTGTTTAGACTAAATGTTGATAAGATGTGGAGGAAGTGTATCCCAGAAATGGAACAGAAGCAAATTCTAGAAAAATGTCACAACTCAGAATATGG
This sequence comes from Lactuca serriola, assembly GCF_051521515.1. Lineage (NCBI taxonomy): Eukaryota > Viridiplantae > Streptophyta > Magnoliopsida > Asterales > Asteraceae > Lactuca > Lactuca serriola. The sequence goes on from NC_136411.1 coordinate 349,368,257, forward strand.
AGGTCACTTTCAAGGTGAAAAGACTGCAATACGTGTCCTGCATTCAGGATTTTATTGGCCAAGTCTTTTTAAAGATGCGTATGAGTTTGTGAAAAGATGTGACAGATGCCAGCGGACTGGAAATATTGGAAGAAGACAAGAGATGCCACTAAGTAATATAATGGAAGTGGAGTTGTTTGATGTTTGGGGGATTGATTTCATGGGACCCTTTGTGCCTTCTGATGGAAAGATGTATATCTTAGTTGCAGTAGATTACGTCTCTAAATGGGTTGAAGCTGTAGCATGTGTGAGAAATGATGCGAGAACCATAATCAATTTTCTAAAAAAGCAAATATTCTCTAGATTTGGCACTCCTAGGGCTATCATCAGTGATGAAGGCACTCATTTTTGCAATAGAATGTTAGGAGCCATCTTAGCTAAGTACCAGATAAAGCATCGAGTTGCCACTAATTACCATCCTCAGACGAATGGCCTTGCTGAAGCCAATAACAAACAGTTGAAGACCATTCTTGAAAAAGTCGTAAATGGGTCAAGAAAAGATTGGGCAACAAAGTTAGATGACACTTTATGGGCTTATAGGACTGCCTACAGAACAAGTTTGGGGACATCCCCATATCAGCTAGTGTTTGGAAAAGCATGCCACTTGCCACTAGAGTTGGAGCACAAAGCTTATTGGGCATTGAAAGAGTTGAATTTAGACATGAAGGCAGCTGGAAAGAAAAGAATGGAGCAGTTGGTGGAACTTGAAGAGTTTAGGATGCAAGCGTATGAGAATGCCAAAATTCAAAAGGAAAAAGTTAAGAAATGGCATGACAAGAAGATCTTGAGAAGGGAATTTACTGAAGGACAATTAGTTTTACTTTTCAATTCAAGATTAAAGTTATTCCCAGGAAAGCTGAAGTCAAGATGGTCTGGCCCTTTTAGGATTGCCAGGGTTTGTCCAGGAGGTGCATTGGAGCTAATAAATGAGAAGGATGGAGAAAGATTCCTTGTGAATGGGCAACAAGTGAAACATTATTTTGGAGAAGAAAAAGAGGATGTGGCTGTGCTTCACCTGAAGCCAAATGGAGAATGATCTGGTCATTTTTTTTTCTTTCTTTCTTGTTTTAGTTTTAGTTTTAATGTTTATTATTATTTTAGTTTTTTATTTATTTTATTATTTGTTTTGGTTTTGGTTTTATTTTATTTTTGTTTTTGAAATTTTCATTTATTTTTGTTTATTCATGGTTTCATATTTCATTTTATTTGTTTTGTTTTGTTCTAATAAATCTGTCGAGTGTGCAGCCCTTGTTTGCTATCCAGGTAGTTGGTGGTGAAGTGAGAGTCGTGGAAAGGAATAAGTTCGAACTATGCTTAGAGATCAGCCATCAACAATATGAGTACTTGGATTATCATATTATGTGAGACGACATACCATCAGGGAGTATTCTTTTTATTCTTTTTTTATTGCTCGGGACGAGCAATGTTTAAAGTTTGGGGATGTGTTTAGTGCTCGTTTTTCGATCTCTAAATGAACTAAAAAACTTATTTTTGTCCCCAGATTTTACAGTTTACATCATTTTTTGAGCTTAAAAAGATAAATTTACATTAATGAGTGTAATCGACATAATATTTCTCGGTTGGTGTTTTTCTACCCATTCAGTTGGGTTTTTGACCTGTCTTGCATGGGTTCCTCATCTCTGATTCTATAGGACGATGAGAGTTGGGCTTCTTCTTATGAAGTCCAAAATTCTTAAAGGAATTGACGGCTTTCATCACCACTTGTCATCACAAGTGCAACTCGAGTTTCGTGAGTTCCCCTCCTCCTATTCTACAGGTTGATGGGAGATGATTTTCTTGCACGAAATCCATAATATAGCACATTGTGCATTGCATCGGAATCAACGATATTCATTTTAATTGTTAATGCAAGTGCAACCTGTGTTTTATGGGTTCCCCACCGCCTAGTCTATGGGTCATGGTGGGAGTTTGACTTCCTCTTATGAAGTTCAAAAATCTAAAAGGAATTAACGGATTTTATCTTGTTAATACAAGATTGCCTAAGCTTCTTAGGCCCCCACCACTTATTCAACGAGTCTTTGTGGGAGTTGGACTCATATTATAATGTCCAAATGGTTTCTGCAAGGAATTGACGAATTTGAAAGAAGATAAATTCATCACGAGCAATTAAGGCGAATAAAAGATATTTGACAGATTGACCACGTCTCAGTGTTTTCATCATATCCGGCTCCTCGGGACTCCGAATTAGGCGATTCAAGATGTTTCGGAAACTAGACACAATTATCTACAAGTTTCGTGTTTTGAGTTTTCACTAATTCAGTCGTTTTCCTGTTCAAAATCGACTTGGAAGTTGAAGTTAGTTTGCTGGACGAAAATCAAAAGCTAAAGTAAATTTTGAAATAAAGTTAAAAGCTAGGGGCTAAAGCTGCACCATTCATGAAAGTTGGAGGGGCAAGATTGTACTTATGCTTTATATAAATATATGGTTATTTACAAAGGGGGAAACGGACAGAAGAAAACGAACTGAAAAAAAAAAAAAAAAAAACCTACGAAAAGAAACCTAAACTGCCGCCATTCCTTGCACCCGATCCACCATTACCATCATTCCTCATGGATGAATGACTAAAAGAAAAGGAGGGCATGTACGTGAGTGACGCAAAGAAACAACAATCGGTGCAAAACAATCTGGTGTTTTCTTTTCCTTTTAATTCTTTACCCTTGAAATTAGATATTATTTTAAGTTATTTAAATAATTAGGATTTGAGTAAACATGATGTTTAATTTTTATTTGCTCACTATTATGGTTTTTTTATTTTAGTTTAATGGAGTAAACTTTTTGTGGATTTGGTTGATTAGGATGAGATGATAATTTTGATGTAGTTGATTTTGTTTAAACTAATTTTGTTGAAATCGAATAGCATATTTAAATGTGTGCTTATTTTTTAAAAATATGAATTTTGTCGGGTAAATTTGATTTTGGCTAGCACTTGATCAACGTTAGTTAGGGTTAATTTGCTTGGTTTAAATTTAATAATTACATGCTTATATTGATTTCGAGGGAAGCTTTATTTGTGACATCATTTAAATATGAATGTGCGGTTTCGTTATCTTGCTTAAACTTAACATAGATGTGTGTTAGGGCATTTTTAACAAAACCATAGGACTTAATTTTTTTTTTTAAAAATTATAAACTACATAGAGATATGAGTGAATGTTTTTTTAAATCGAATCATGAGACCGAGAGGTAATTGATAACTTTTGTTGGTGTTAAGTTATTCGTTTCTATATAATTGGTTTGACAAATTAGTTGCATTAGAAGAATCATGGAACCCGTATAAGTCAACCGAATCCTGTTTTTCTCATCATTGTTAAATTGTTCAATTGTTTTCTTTGTTTGTTCGATTATTTTAGTTTTCATTTTTACCTTGGTAAATTTAGTTTAATTTTATTTTAATTATTTCTTTAGTTTAATAAAATCAATCACTTTTGCAATCAATTGCCTAATTCACTCTTCCTTAGAATAGGATAGTCCCTGTGGGTTCGATATCTGGTCTTACGACTATATTACTTGCACGACCTCGTATACTTGCGAGTATGCGTTTTCGTTAACACACTCGTAGTTGGTAATATCCGGATCTCAAGTCGATTTTCAAAAAGAAGTTCGCCCCTTGAAGTTGGTCAAATAAATCGTCGATGCGAGGCAACGGATAACGATTTTTGACGGTCAGTTTGTTGAGCTCCCTGTAGTCGATGCACATACGAAACAATCCGTCCTTCTTCTTGACAAACAAGACTGGAGCTCCCCAGGGTGAGAAGCTTGGTCTTATAAAGCCCTTGCTAAGCAGTTCGTTAAGTTGATAGGACAGTTCTTGCATCTCTGCAGGTGCTAGACGATAGGGCAATTTGGCTACGGGGGTAGCCCCTGGAACTAAGTTGATTCGGAACTCGACTTGACGTTGCGGGGGTAATCCTGGAAGTTCTTCTGGAAAGATGTCGGGAAAATTGCGTACTACTGGAATGTTCTGAATGTCCTTCGTTTCTTGGCTCACATCGACCACATGAGCAAGGAATGCGCGACATTCCTTTCCTAAGAATTTCTGAGATTGAATGCTCGAGATGATACGAAGGTTCGTGCTGGGTTTGTCGGCATAAACTACTAGGGTTTCGCCAGACAACAGATTAAGGCGAACAACCTTTTCGTAACACATGATATCGGCACGATGAAAACTCAACCAATCCATGCCGATAATGACGTCGAAACTTTTAATTGAGATCAACATGAGATCAATAAAAAATGAATGGCTATCTAAAGTTAGGGTACACCCTATGAATATGCTGCTAGTGCTCTCTGTCTTTCCATTAGCCATTTCTACAGTGAACGATTCTTTAAGTGCTCGTGATTTTTGCTTAAGTAAATGAGCAAATTTTTGGTTCACGGAACTCCTCTCCGCTCCACTATCAAATAGAATTCATGCATAAGAGTTATCGAGGAGAAACGTACCAATGACCACTGTGGGGTCGGCAACCGCCTCCTCATGGCCTATGGCCAGAACTCTTGCCGCTCCACCGGCAAACCCTGCCTTCGGGAAGTTCCTTTTGAAGTGGCCTACCTCGCCACATCCGTAGCAAGTTTGGCCCACTCCAGCACCGGGGACTTGGGTGATTGGTTTTGCTGGAGCATTGCAGAAATGGGCAATGTGCCCCTTCCTGCTGTAGTTTGATCACTGCATTTCACGACAGGCTCTTACGTGGTGGAAGTTGCACTGGTTGCACTTTGGCGAACTTCTAGAGTATTGCTTTATTAGAGCAGGATCAGCAGTGGCAGGTGCTATAGCAGCATGAACTGCCACAACTCACTGCTTTTTGGCAGCCTTCTACCTTTTCTTGTCTTCCCAGACCTTCCGCTTGGAATCAGCAGTTCGGGCGGGTTCTGAGATGGCCAGGGTTGTTGTTGCAGTCGAGGTACGAACCCCATGATCTATGAGCCACTGTGCCAATCGTTTGGCACTATCAAATGTAGTGGGGTTTGAAGCCAAAACATTTCCCTGGAATGGAGGCACCTGCCGCCATATGAATCTTTCAATCTTCTTTCCCTTGGTATGAACCATGTTGGGACAGAGGGCCACCAGCTAACAGAATCTGGCGGTGTAGGATACTATGTCGGAGCCCTTCATGGTTAGGCTCCATAGTTCCTCCTCCAGCTTTTGGATCTCGCCCCTCGGGCAGTACTCTTCAATCATTAAATCTCTCAGAGTCTCCCAACCCATAGCATTAGCCATTACGAGAGATAGTGACTTGACATGGCTATTCCACCATGTCAGGGCTTTGCCCTCGAAGGTACAAACGGAGAACTTGACCTTGCTCTCCTCCAGAAAGGAGCAGATTTCGAAAATTGAGTCGGTTTTCTCGAACCATTGCGAAAGGGCAATGACTCTTCCAGTCCCTTTGAAGGATAATGGCTTGCAGTTGGTGAAGTCCTTGTAAGAGCACTCTTTCAAGAACACAGGGATTTCACCATGAGTAGATAGGATCGGGGTTCCTCCTCCAGTGGAACCGAATGAATGATATTGAGCCATGGCTGTAGCCACAGCTGCACCTACAACAACATTTAAGGTTGTCGTGTCGAACTGATGAGTAGGTGGTGTTAGTGTGGGAGGATTGCTTCTTGGTGATTTACGTGGAGGCATCTTTGCACTATAAGTTTACGAAGATGAAAACATTGATAATAATTTAATAGAAAAACTGATGAGAATGACTCATGGTCTAACTCGCCATAGCCCAATTGTACAACTGAATAACACAATTACTTGTAAATGAAAGCATTTGGATATAAATTCCATGAGATTCAGATATCTGTCAATATTACTGGAATTACAGATGTAACAAGTTCGGGAAAAATGACCTAGAAGTAGGTCTTACATCAACCAAGATGGGAAAATTTTGACAGAATTATGACCTAATCAAGACCTTAACAGGTCTAAGATTTACAGGGATAGGAATTTAGCATAGAGTTTTTTTACACAACTATGTTATATCCAAAAGAGAAGTTGATGAGAATCTATCGGCGACAAGAACTACCAGCATGAGTTCTTGACTCCGACAGAAGACGTTCTATGTCCCTCATGCGCCTATCAACTCTTGCTTGCTGAGCTCGAAGTTCCCTGACTTCAACTTGGGTTTCAGCGAGTTCCCTCTGAAGGGCTGCATTGTGGACCAGAGTCCTGTAATGAGCAGACTCTAGCTGGCGAATGCGGACAGTGTTAACGCCAGAGTTAGCGTCAATCTCCATGACTCGGTTGATAGCTGCTCGACCCTGTTCTGTGTTCCGAGCAATCCTATGAACTATGATTGATAGGACTCTATCAACAGAACCTCCCCCAGTGAGGTTGTAGAAACTTCTGTCTCCATTGTAGGGAATGGGTTGACCTTGTTCCTGACTCCATCTATTCAAGTTTGTGGCCCATAGGGGCGTGGGTCCTTGAAATGTTGGACGAGGGTTTGGGTTTTGAACAGCTGGGGGTAGGTTGTTAACTTCTGGCTCTGCGTCAGAACCATCAGAAAAGCCTTCAGCTTCATGATCATCCAAAGGAATTGGGTGATCATCTTCTGGTTCTTCTTCCAGCCATCCTACATTGCCGTGGTTAGGGTAGTACAGGTCTCCAGGAGGGTGGAATCCAGCCATTATATCTACGCGAGAAGAGAGGTACAAGAATCTAGCACATAAGTAACATATAGTAATACAAAATACTCCTATAGTATTTTAGGTTTAAGTTCTATTGTTCTCATTGTGGTATTGTGGCTAAGTTTTTAGACTTGTTGCAATCTCACAACCACACTTAGGCACATGCTAGTCAACCCCCGGACAATATAGTTGATCAGGCTATATCTTCCCAGTTTTGAATATATGTCTCTAAGTCTACTTGCGCTGCCCAACAATCGTAATACTTTTGTACTGTCTTAGTGACACCGATTTTAGTATGAATGCAGGAACGTATACTTAATTAAATATTTTATTATTTAAAGTATAAACTCTTGGTCAGTGTATTTTAGTCCCACTGTATTTATAGTCTGTATATCTTTTATGGGTTGATATACTTAATTCACTATAAACAATGCTCTGATACCAATCTGTCACACCCCAAAACCATGAACGGCGGAAACGTTCTGGAGCGGAGGACGTCATGTACAGTATCACAATAATGAATAGTAGTAAACAAACAACAACATCATCCATTGCATTAATAATATAATTTCATACAAGTGTGTTTTGTAAAGTTATATAGACACCAAAAATATGTATATCAAAATAAAAGATGAGTCTTGAACGAGCACCATCTTCTCAAATCATGGCATCGGTACCTTTCTACTTGTGACCTGAGAATACAAGTTATTTTGAAAGAGAGTATCAGCTTTAACGCTGGTGAGATCATAAGTATATTAGTGTCTGTATTTGTATGAAAGTATTTGTAAGATGTTTTGAACTCTCCTAGAAAACCCTATGTTTCCTACTAACAGTAGCCTTTTACCAAGGCATCTAGTGTCTGAGTGTGTGTCACACCCCGAAACCTAAGGCGGAAACGTTCCGGGGCGGAGGACATCATGTATATCGCAACCAATGTACATAGTAAGCATAGTAAAGAGAAAACAATACATTACATAGAGTTATTACATTTGTTTGAAATCAAAGTGTTACAAGTGTCATACATATATATCATATGAACAATAGTTAAGAAGAGTCTGATAAGCGCTCCGTCTTCTCTAGAAGATCGCGTGTACCTGTCTAATATGGACCTGAGAATACAAGCAGTTTGAAAATCAGCATAAAGCTGGTGAGTTCATAAGAGGTTTGTTTTCTGAAAATGTACAAGTTTCCTTTGGTTTTCCGAAAAGTTTGTTATCCAAGAAAATCCCATATTTTCTTATAAGTATAGTTGAGTTATCCATTTATTATACGATCCGGCTATTTATAGTTTGTTATCCCAGGAAAAACCCTTATTTTCCTTAAAAGTAAAGTTCAGTTATTGAATCCAAATGTAATGTACAAGTATCTAACATACTTGTTGTATTAGCTAGGTATTCTGATGTCCTAGTTATCCTTCACTCGAATGTATCCAAAGGCGTGCTTTCGTATTCGTATTCGTATTCGTATTCGTATTCGTATTCGTATTCGTATTCGTATTCTTATTCCTATTCCTATTCGTATTCATATTCGTATTCGTATATGTATTCGTATTCGTATTCGTATTCGTATTCGTATTCTTATTCCTATTCGTATTCGTATTCGTATTCGTATTCGTATTCGTATTCGTATTCGTATTCGTATTATTCCTAGTTGTACTTTCGTATTCGCTTTGTTCCTAGTTGTACTTTCGTATTCGCTCTATTCCTAGTTGTACTTTCGTATTCGTTCTGTTTCTAACTGTGTGTTATTATCCCTTCACTCTCGTATCTACGGGAGTGGTAAAGTTCTAAGTTTAATGTTATTAGTCCTGCACTCTCGTATCTATGGGGAGTTATATCAAGAACAATTTAATGCTTTAAGATTCATGCTTTTAACAACAATTATATGGAAATTCATTTGTGAAATATAAAATATAACATTTTAAAACGAGTTTCACAAATAACATGACAGTTTACTCTGCAAGTTGAACGATTGGTTAATACAGTTTTCCGTGTTAAAAGCATACGAAATATGAAATAGATCAAATAAAATCATAAGTTTGAGTAAAAGATTTCCTTGTACTTTTGCTTGTATTCCCCCATGAAAACATTGAAAAACATTGAAAAAGGGTAGGGGTATGAACTCACCGATTGAAGAATGTGCCTGTGACACCCAATTTTTTTTTTTTTTTTGCAAAAATTTTAAACTTTTAAAACCCATCTTAAATTAAATTAAAACAACTGAAATAGTCATAACATAATCCATCAACTTAATAACCATATAAAATAAGTGCGGAAGTAATAATAATAATAATAAGGTCCCAACAAAATAACTAGTAGCGATGTCCCGATGCTCCATGTCAAGCCTTAGCCTCTTTAATCTTAACACCTGAAAAGTTATAAGGGAAAAACGTAAGCACGAAGCTTAGTGAATTCAAACACAGACATTGTACTAACACTCATATTTACTAGCCCTAATCCATTTTCCAATTATAATGATAAAGGCAAAGAACGAATCAATGTCTATATTACGAGAAGGACTTGTAGGTTTGAACCGCACCGGGAAGATCCCGTATCATTTGGCCCTAATCACCGCACCTCACGAAGAGTATTACGTTGGTGATCTTACCTACCCACCGCACCGGTAAATCCGTATCCTTTGGTGGTGTCCCCATATCCATAATTAGTTACATACAGTGCACATGTACGAATTAAAACAATACTTATATAGTATAAATTCAAATAATCACACACGAGCTAACTAGCAAACACAATCATCAATACAAAGGTGTGAGACAACTCACCTTGAGTGAGTATTAAGGATGGCTAACAATCAAATAATGCTACCAAGCTTGAGCAAACTTCAAAACCTCACCTAAGAAGGACTAAAGGTTAGAAAGAAGAAGAAATGAAGCTATGAGTTGAGAAAAGAGTAATCACAGCAAGGTCTCTGAAACAGACCTGCTGTTCAAAACGGATTTACTCCAAAATCTAAAACAGAAACATAGCTTTAACTAAATTTTATAGGAAACTATGATTTCTCTGGATTCCACAACTATAAAGAAATCATTCTAACTCCAAAAGATGAATTAAATATGAATTTTACAAAATGGTATATCACTTCTGTCTCCAACAATACAGTCAAGTGATGTTGGCCAATTCTACCCAACGTGTGAGTATAATTCGTCCAAAAGAAAATTAAGAGAAGTAAAGGACATACAAGTGAAAGTCTAAGAGTTGGAATTGAATGAAAAACATCTCTCAAACTCCAGATATAAAATTCACATTGTGGACAATCACAACACTAGCAAAAGCTGGTGACTGCCCACTGACCTGGAGTGTGGATCCATTCTAACCAATTTATAATTGGAAATAACACCCCATATTCTCCAGATCTTAAATTAATAATATAAGGAACATATAGAAACTTGGAATCACTCTGGATCCTTTTCCAAGCCTTAGAAATGATGAAAACAAAATGACATATCAGAACAGACCCGGATCAGACCTAACAGCAAAGATGCCATTCTTTCACATAGATAAAGCCCTTATCAGTGAGGTTGGCCTTCTTAAGAAAGTTAGCCAACTCAATTTTTGAACGTTTGGAACTGGTTTGGGGTCCGTTTGAGTTCTAGAGCTCCAGATATGAGTTTTACAAAATGACTACAGATCTGATGGAAAACAGAATCGTAGCCACCCGTGATTCCTTTTTGGCTTATCCATCCTTCTCCTTTTGAAACACATTTTAAGATGTGTTCATCATCCCAATTCAGTCCCCATGATAATGGTGGTACTAAAAAGGGTTAGGGATCATTAGGATTTCATTTAGCCACAAGGATGTAATAATAATCAACATGAAAATAAACATAAGCACATAAAATCATCATTCTCCCTTTTAGGGTTTCCATGATCTTTTGCCACATGTAATCCCCTAGATCCATCATCCACCATATATGGGGTGAATATAGGATCTTGAGATGATGTATAACATACAATTACAAATAAAATAAGAAGGAGAAGAGGTGAAGATGAAATCATAAAACTAGAACAAGGTTATGAATCAAGTTGTAAGAAAGGATAAGGAGGTTCATACCAATACGAATCAAGGCTGGAAATGAACAAGAATTAAGCTCCAAACAGCCCCTTGGCTGCTCTTGATCCCAAAGAAAGAGAGAGGGACGATTTTTGAGAGAGAGAGGGAGGGTTTAGAGTGTTTTCCGTTGTGTGTTCCAAATGATTCAATTTACACATTAAGTACTATTAACTAGATGGACTTCGCAAATAGGCTCATAGCCCATGGACTTCAATAAAAGGAGTTTACAAGATGATCAAAAGAGTCCAATAACATAAGAAATCAGACATTGGTTAAATAAAATAACCCAAGGTCACAAGGATAATTAAATTAAAATAACCATATGTACCGAGAAAACCCGGGGCGTTACAGTGCCTGATTGGATGCTAAACGTTAGTTCGGGGCTTGAACGCATGTGAGGTTCCTATGTAATATGAAAAGATACACATTTGTATCTAATTAGGATTTGAACTACAAATTAGTTGAGGATATACACTTCTAGACGCGAAAACACTTCAAAATAAGTGTTTGGAGTGACCCGGGTGACATCTAGGGACGTATATGGCTTGGATATGGAGTTTACTCTTCAAGAGTAAACTTATAAGAGAGTTTACGTCCCTAATGACCCACTCCCCATGAGTTTACGGCCGTAAACTCATGGTGGGGTGTTCTATGGTGCTAAATGGTCTTATATCACTTGGGAAAATTGGCTAGGATCAAATCTAAGGTATAGGAATGGATTAAACTCACATATGGACCATCTAATGGAGTTTACGGTAGTAAACTAAGAGTTTACGGCTGTAAACTCCCCCACACACCTTCCTTTGATGTTTTGGTGGTCCAAGGTCATTACAAGTGTTTCTAGCTAAATCTACAAGCCATGGAATGAATTTAAGGCACCATTCGACTAAGTTTTAGGAGTTTACGGCCTAGGAACCCATTCTTGGGGTGTTTACGGCCGTAAGATCCAATGGGGGTTAGTTTTAGTATGTTTAAGGCCCTTAACTTGATTGTGGTTGCTTCTAGACTTTATTCCAATGCTTATGGTGTGTTTAAGTGGCATCTTAACACTTTAAAATGAGTTTACTCCTCATGAATAGGTGTTTATGGTCCAAGCATGTGCTTGGGCTGTAAAATCATGGTTACACTCTAAATGATGAGTTAAAGGTGTTCTAAGTCCATGCAAATAAGTCCTTAAGTCATATCTAAGCTCCAAATGAGGTTTGGAAGGGTTTTAAGGATCAACCCCCCCCCCTTTGCGTGTGTTCACGGCCTAAGGATGTTCCAAGGCCTTAAACACATGTTTATGGTCGTATTTCATATATTAATCACGAATTTGAAGGCTAAGGATGTTATACTAGGAGCTAGGATAGTTACCTTGATGATTTGGAGCTTGAAATGAGTGATTTTGGATCAAGAAATTGGACTTGAGGAGAGAGGTTAGAGAGAGAGTAGAGAGAGAGTGGAAAAGGCTTCAAATGAGTCTCTCTCAACTTTATATATGCTTAAAGTTTGGGACACGGTGGAATTCTACCCGATATTGATGTTTAGCGAGGCTTTTGGTCGCACCCGATTAAGTTGTCGTAATCCGATATGGTTGAAACTAAATTTTTTCTAATTACTAGATTGGGGCGTCTTCATGAGTTTCTAATGTGTTTGGACAACCATTAATTCATAATAGCAAACTCAAAATTAATGACTTAATTTAGAAACTAAATGGAAACAATTCAAGACGACGATTTTTTTTTAATGATGGAACAGGTTACGACGACGGAACGAACTTCGGGATGTCACAATGTGTGTCTCTTGTAAGAGTGTGTATTTTCCCAAATCCGACTATCATTAATCAAAAATAAATATTTTACATTACCGTGCATCGTGTGAATGTTCACGAAGTGAATGTATGGGAAAATGATGTAGTACTGTAGTATAGTAACTACCACTGTACTAACTACCTTAAACTAATCATAATTTAAAGAACAATGATGAGCGGCCTGTATCCTGCTACCGACTATAGAACGCGACAATGTATAATGTCGGAGAAAAATGACATTTGGCACCCATAGACAATTAAGTCTTACTGTATATAACTATACATACATAGGCATGCATTTGACAATATTAGGAGATAAAGCGAGCTAGCCTTCCTAAGTCCTTTAAACATTACTTATATAACTATACATACATAGGCATGCATTTGACAATATAAAAGTATAAAAAGAGTTTAAGTAAAAGTATTTGACAAGCAAAAGAGTTTGCAAAATAGTTTGAAGCAAAACAGTTTGATAACACAGTTTGAAAAGTATGAAAACCACTCGTTTGGTAGTTATTAATCACATGTGATTGATATAATAACTATAATTGCCCAACTTGTATTCCCCCCCCCCCCCCCATAAAAGCATTTAAAACATTTAAAATGTCAACTTAAGGGGTATGAACTCACCTGTAGTGAGTGGTATGGATGAACTGATGAAACATGATTGCTAGGTGTCAAGTGAAGTCTTGAACACACACAAGGATCCTAGTTGACATATAATATCACATATATGTATACAATTAGTCTTTAAACAACTAATCAACAAAGTTAAGACATCTTAGGACATACTAAACACCTTATATAAGTGTTATAAGTCCCACAGATTGCATCTAAGTGTTGTAGGACATTGCTATTGAGTTTAGGGTTCAAAGGAGACCCCTAATATGAGTTTACGGTTTTGTGACCATCACTCATTGAGTTTACGGTCGTAAACTCATGCTTCCTTGACCATAAGTTGTTTTGAAGCTCTACAAGTCCTTAGAAGCATTACCACTTGAAGTATAAGCCTATGGAAGAAGTTAGGGCACCATTTCACTCCTAAATGGAGTTTACGGTCCTAAGACCATTTCCCTTTGGGTTTACGGTCGTAAACCCCTATGGATTATGGTATTTTGATGTTTTCAAGTCCTTAACATATCAATGAAGGGATCCATGATAGTTACAAAGGCATAGGAAGGGACTAGGGCCACTTTGGCCCCTTATTTAGGGTTTACGGTCCAAGGTGTTCTTGGACCGTAAACACCTTTGATCTTGGTGTTTCTTTGTGTTTTCTTGATGTAAAGAAGTGTATCAATCCTTAACATACTCTAGGATAGAAGTACTTACAATATAGAAGCTTGAAAAGGTCCAAAAGTGCAAGAACACTAGTGTGCGTTCTTGGTGTTCTTGGTGAAACTTGAAGAATCAACCTTTTGGAAAGATTTCATGGATAGAAGTGTGTTAAATCACTAGATTAAGTGATATACTAACTTAAAAGGGATAGAAAAACTTACTAGATGAAGATCTTGAAGAATTGTTTGGATGATATTTGGGAGAGTTTGAGTGTTTGTTCTTAAAAGTTGGAGAAATGGTAAAAATAACTAAGTGTCACCTTTATACCTCTTTCCTTTAGGGTTTACGGACGTAAACTCCTTGTTTAGGCCGTAAACTCTAAACTTTTGATGTGTCAGGACTTTATTGTTGTACAATAAACCCTAGGGCATCCTCACTCTTGATATCTCCTAAGTTGTTAATCCTAAAATACTCAAACTTATTCCAAAAAGCTTGAAAGTTTTTAGAAACTGTTTTGACTTCTATTGAATTGACATGTTGTATAGAATAGAAATTTCAGGTTGTCACAGTCACCATCACGAGGTAGCCCTGATAACAAATCCCCCATCAGGAACCAAAGCCATAACATCACCGCCAGTCTTTGGTTGTTGCTACCCCTTCCACCAGGTCATCTGCCTTCTCAAATGGGTCTCTCCAAATCAAACCAATAGGCAAAATACCATCTCCGTCCCGTTCCAACTGGTCAACATCAACCTCCGAGCAAATACTGCTGACGAGAGAAGCTTGACCACCGTCGGCCAGATCCAGCACCTCTATGACGACAACAGCTCCAGCGATACTGTCCTGCTATGTCACCTACAAGATCCAGTGTCACCATCACCGATTTCATATAAGCTTTGATGAAACACCCACCTCCAGTCTCCGACCACCTTAAAGTGAGAACCCAACAACGCAGCGCCATCGGTGAGCACACACACCGATATTTCTATAGACTCCAGCAGGGAACCACCAAAATCACCACCGCTGGTATCAACGAACACATTCGGCGACTTCCAACAACCCTAAGTCGCCAACAATCTCGCTACGGTCAACAATCCTCGACGTTTTTGCTCTTTCGACATCTTGAAATTGTAGGATACCCTGGAAGACTGAACCTAAAACTGATGGGAAACGAATGGATTGGTACACGATTAGGGGAAAGAAACGACTTGGGTTAATCAATTGTTAAGTGGGCTCATAAATTGTAATTGGGCTATTGTTTCTCACCATGGACTCATAAGCTACAAATGGCTTGAGTAATTCATTGGCATTTTAATTAGTCTGTCTCACGAAGCAGCAAATGGCCCAATTTTTCTTGCATAAATAAATTAACCTATCAACCAATGCCCAAGTATTGCGATCTCATCCAATAAACCTGATTTTAGAAAATGTAGGACAACTTGGACTACCCAACAAAATTTGACTTTAGAAGACACGACACAGCCCGAATCGACTCGACGAGCTCAAAAAAATAAGGAAAATTACTTGGGCTAATAATTAGTGAATGGGCTCACAAAACGCAAGTGGACTAACATATCTCAACTTGGCTCCATCAAATTTATCTTGGGCTCCTCCTATAATAAATGGGTTGCGTAATCCATCTTAGGCTTCCACAGGGCTACTATTGGGTCTCTTAAGCTTTTTATGTACTAATTCAACAACAATTAAATTGATCAAATATTACAAAGACTAAAATTAGCTGCCTAACGTTCACGCACCGCAAGTCATGCTCAACGGAATGTGCTTTCAAAATACGCGTTGCGGCTCGGATCACTCGGCATTTTCAAAAAGGGAGGGAGAAGAGTAGTGCATTATTGCAACTACTATTCATGAAGTGCTTAGAAACAATCGCGACAGGCAACATGAATCGATTTGTTATTTCAAGAAAATACTAACTATTTGATCGAGTTGTCTTTTCATATAATCTCTCTAGCACTGCGACACTCAGGGTGCGCCAGCAGCAAACTCACGGAGCAAAGCTCGGTCTGTAAAGAATTTACAGGGGACTTGTGAAGTGTGCACCGCTGACCAGTCACTCAAAGTTCCCATCCAGCGGGCATAAAAATGTAACTCCCCACCCGGTGTTAGCTGCGGGTCTCGTCCCCATCATCGAGGTGCGCGTGCAACGCTTAGAGCGTCTATTTATATTAACAACTTTTAGCTGTGATTGGAACGCGGGATCATGGACCAAGTGTGTTGTATTTATTTACAGACATCGAAGCTCGGCAACGGTCTTAGAGACTGTGTGGCGAGCTTATGCTTATTAGCTACCCTGGAGTGACATTCTATCGACATCAGTGTAACGTAACAATCTTTAGCAGCCTCGGTCCGCATGATCCCAGCAACAACTACGTTGCATCGTACTGATTGGCTTGCACTCCTCTCAATAAAGGAGTATCAAGTTAGCTCAAGCTGCATAAGCAATGTTTGGCTCGTCGTACAATCCAACAACTCTCGTGGGTGAGATTCGGTTGTTCTCTCATTTATTTAATGTATCGGTGCTTTATCTAGTCCGATCCGATTGATAACAACCCAATCGCATCAGACTAGGGGGACTTGACGACGCACGATTTATATGACTAATTCCAGTCTGATGTCATTGGCCGCGTACCAATAACATCAGAGTGGGGGGACTTGATGATATATGGTCCATTAGCATGGCCTAGACTAGCCTTGAGCGCCATCCAGGCCTGGTGCGCTCCTGCCATCCCTACCTGGCGTTCCCTTGCTTGGCGTTCCCTTGCCTGGCGCTCCCTTGCCAGCCATGCTGGGGACTCTTCTACCGGCCCGGCCAGGCGCTCCCTCGCCTGGCGCTCCCCTACTAGCCTTTCCTGGTGCACACCCGCCAGCCTTGCCTGGGGCGCGTCCGCCAGCCCCGACCGACGCCTCCGGGTGGCCTTGCCAAGCTCCTTGCTAGTTGGGCCTGAAATGGGTTGGTCCAAGGCCTGACCTAATTCCCCTTGACCTAGTTGTCCCCTATAAACAGAATAGTGCCTCCTCCATGAAAAGGGACTTTTCCGTTGGAGTCTTCCCCAACTGGCCCACCGCCACCAGATCTTCTCGTTGGCTCAGCCGTCACACTATACTCCGGCCGGGTGGCTCAGCCGCCTCTCGTCGCCATCAGCCACCAGACACCACCATTAACACCAAAGATGGTTCTCTCTAGCTAAAGAGAACCATATCAAATCTTCTAGCTGATCTAACTTGATCGTCGGAGTCCGCTCCCGAGGCATAATCCCTAGGGGGATCTAACGTATCTCTTTGATTGTGACCTCGTAGATTTATCTTCGGCGTAGAAGCATCTCCTCAGAGAAGGTGGTCGGAGCCGATGTCGCATCAGATGGTATAGTCAACTGAATAGAGCACTCCATGTGGCGGGTTATTTCTTGAATCTAGTGATGCAATATAGCCTTGATTTTGGGAAATCATCTTGGATCTAGATTGGATTATATATGTGTCTTAAAAGAATGTGCCCTGATGAGAACCTAACAATGAATATTGACTTGTAATTTGATTAATTCACCAATACAAGAGGGATCTTTGGCTATAAAGCATCCAAGACTACAAGGAAAGAAAAGAGTCTGGTTGATTGGTGGGATTTATATGGAGCTGAGACGCCTGAGTTGAGAGATTTTTCCATGAGAATATTGAGTTTGACATGTTCCTCATCAGGACGCGAAAGGAGTTGGAGTGCTATCGAGATGGTAACTTACAATTGGCAACATTATTGCTTTAATGCTAATTTAATGTATCGTTATCTAATTATTCCTTTATTTTTTCAGGAACATTCTAAGAGAAGAAATTGGCCACATCAACACGGAATGAACGATCTTGTGTATGTGATGTACAACTTGCAGTTGACAGGAAGAGATGAAAATAAAAGAAAGGAACAACAGATAACAGGACTTGAAACACTAAATCTTAATGATGTAAGTTCTGATGACAAGTGGATTGTCGAAGAATAATCTTTTAATGACAACATCTAATTGTATATATCAGGGGATGTTTGGCTCTCGAGAATGGATGTAATGACAACATCTAATTGTATATATCAGGTGTGATTGATGTGTGTGTATGGTAGCATTTTATAGGTTGATTTTAGTATTATGTCCCTATTCTCTATATGGTCTTTGCACTTTAGTCTTATAGTTTCCTCGGTCTTCACAAAATGACCCTTTGAAACCAATTCAGTTCTATGTTGAACCTTGTAGTAAAATTTCCTAGGAAATGGACATCGATAAAAATAGAATGTTTGAAATTAAACCACTTCTTTTATGATGATAGCATGAATTAAATATGTGAATCACAAAAAAAATCTTTATATATATATATATATATATATATATATATATATATATATATATATACATATTAATAGGCTTTCTTGGAATACGTGAATTATATAAAAAGAAAATTTTAGTTGGGTTCGAATGATATTACAAGACATGATAGCTATAAGACCATGCATAGTAGTAGTTTAACAGCATCCATGAGGATGATTTGACACTCTCTTCACACGTGAATACCATTTTTGGGAAAACATAGGTGTATGGTGGTGTTGCGCTCTCTCTCTCTCTCTCTCTCTCCAAACGTAAATACCACCCCAAGTGTTGGTGGAATGGTGTTGTGATGAGGTAGCAACCTATTTTTACATCTTAATGTGTTGAGCACTCCAGATGGCCTAATGGGATTACAACACCATACCTTGCACCTGGTTTGATTAGGACATTACTGTATTTCATCTCAAATAGGATCTAACTCTTTCTTTCCGGCTTAGCCGAACTACTTGGCTCGGATCAATTCAATCATTCTTTATCGCAAGCAAATAGCCAAAGAGATGATGAAAGAGCACCTTCTCTTATTCCTGAAAACATCTTTAGAGTAGTTATTACAAAAAGACACCCATTTATGTACCGGTTCCGAAAGAGCGAAGAAAGAGGGGATGTTTTGTTAGTAGGAACAGAACGTGTTTATAGCCATAGCGATATAAACAAGAATACTCATCCCAGCCGCAGGAACGTGTACATAAGGAATACGAGAATTTCCACCTTGTTGAAGGTCTAGTGGTGCTACCCGAAGAATTAAATGAATAGCCATCATTGGTACGAGAAACCGAGATCCAATGAAATTTTTTGCGTAGCTTCTGGACTTTGACAAATTTGATGGTCAGAGGCGAATTGAAAGCTAAGTGGTGGTTATTCTAAAGATTCATGGGGGGGGGGGGGGGGGGATAGAGATGTATCTTACATTACCCATAATATGTGAAAACATCGACATAATTTCATTGAGTCATCTACTCTGAATGCTACATGAAGAACATAAGCCAAATGATGGAACGGGAAGACCTAAGATGTAGAAGATCATAACATGAGTGATTCGGCAGATTTTGATTCCTATATATCCACCCATGTGGTACTTCATTATACCATGTGTATATATATATATATATATATATATATATATATATATATATATATATATATATACGGTCCATCTGTATAGATATCACCATATACATTAAGAAAGTCGTATGCTTTGGAAGAAGCTTGTACAGTTTAGGAAGAGGTTTTGATTGATAAAAAAGAAGAATCTACTTCAACCGATATGCCCTTAGGCACGGCCATATCCTACCCTTACTTGTCCTCCTTGAACTATTGCGCATGCGCATACCTTTTCTTGCTCCATCCAAAAGGTAGTTTGAAATGGCATTTTACAGATAGATAACCCGTAGAAATAATTATTCCCAATCTGGAGAGGTGGGAGAGGAGAGAAATTGAAGTGGATCTCCTATCTATATTCGACAACCTGAAGAGGGAGGATTTAGAAAGCAAAATTTTCATTAAAAGTGATTGTGCCTACCACAGTCAAGTTCGGTATTTACTAGCATGGAAAAGGGTAGGATCTACCAAGACAGGTGGCATGTGAACCGCTTTGGAGTGAATCAATTAAGAACCGCATATGGCACACCGAATCCCCGCAGCCACTTTGCTGAGTTGATAGATAGATAGATGAACTAGCCCGAGGACCAAAGGAGAGTACTTCTTTTGCCATTGGAAACTGCTGTCAGTAGGCTTTATTTGCGCCAGAAATAGAGACTAACAAAAATGTATGAAGACTCTTTTCAACCAATTGTTTACCCAAATTAAGGATAGAATTTGAACTTCATTTGTTAGGTTTGAGTGAGACTTAATCTCACTTGATTGTTGGGGTGCAAACAAGCAAGCTTGAGCTCAACTTGTTTAGATTCATATGGCCCAAGCTTGAGTTCGGCTCATTTCGAGCCTAATTTTCAAAGCTCAAAATTGGATCATGGAGGATTTAACATGATCGGGTACGGTTTGGACTCGACTCATTTGTCAAGCCATTACACACATATATATGTCATTATATGGCTAACAGGATCTATTGGTGCTCAAGTCTGCAATTAACACGCAACCTTCTAAACTGATCCTACCATCGCATCACCCACTGCAGGTGAGTTCATACCCCTTAATTAACCTTTCAAATGTTCTTAAATGCTTTTATGGGGGGGGGGGGGATACAAGTTGAATCCAACAATTTATAGCATCAATCACATGTGATTTGTAGCTTCCAATCATATGTATATTTTTAACCGTTTTGCCATCAAAACTGATTTCAATGTTTTCAAACTCATTTTCATGATAATTTGTTATAAAAACTATTTTCAAAACTCTTTTAAAACTTCTTATGTTTCTGAAATATATCCACACCAATATATTTATATAAGTAAGACTTGAAGGACTTAGGACTGATAGCTCGCCTTATTTCCTGTTCTTGTTTGATTGGGGTCTTAGGGTATATTGTTATCTGTCCGACTGTTGTTGAATTCTTAGTTATATATTATATGTATTTGTGTTGGATATGAATGTCTTCACTCATTTCAATACTTTTGAGTATCCAAGAATAACTGCAACATGCTAGTTAACTATAATAGGTATAGTTAAGGTTTACCACTCCTCACTACCATTACTATGATACTTACCACGGTTAGTACTATTATGAGTCTCTACATGTTATGTACTACACAAGAAGAATACTATATACTATACAAAAGAACACTAAATACATTATACCAAGAAGCACACTATGTACTAATACAAGAGAACATACTAAAACATATTGTGATACACTAATTCTCTATACGACACTTTACTGCGCCTTCACCGTGTAACCTTAGTCTCCTGGACGGAGAGCGGGCTCTACGTGTATAGATCAATACCGGGCGGACACTCTCACATCCCGACTTCTAGCTACAGTCCGAGCCGACTAGGCCCATGGATGATAATATGCTACCACACTACATATGACGTGGAGGGTCATGATACATTCAATCGCCTATCCGCATGGTTACATGCATATTCACATTCGGACCCTAACCTAACAAATTTCGAATTAAAGGTAAAGTAGACTCCCGGAGGTGTATTAAATACATATCACTACCTAGAGTCCGCGGTTATTTACCATTCAGTCGGCAGTGACACTGCTAGAATAATACATTATTTTCCCATTTACTTTGTTCAAATGAAGCCCAAACTATATTTTTATAATTAAGAGTCTAATTGGGAACTTTTACACACTCAAATGATCAAACCTACAAGTAACCAAGTCTTGCCAGAAGACTACTTTTATTAGAAAATATAGGATTTTCTAGAGATTCACACTATTTTCAAACTTGATAACAACTTCCATGTTATACAATTGTAAAGACTTTTATACAAGCAATGACACTAAATTCTTATGAACTCACCAGCTTTATGCTGATACTCGTTTTCAATATAACTTGTATTCTCAGGTCGGGAATAGACAGGTACAGATGCAGCTTTTGAGAAGATGGAGCACGTACAAGACTCCTCTTTATATCTTGATTTTACTTTTTGGTGTCCAACAAACTGTACAGAACACGTTTGTATTACAATTACTATAATAATGTAATGGGTGTTGCTGCTTGTTTTTACTATTATGCATTGTTATGATATTGTACATGACGTCCTCCACCTCAGAACGTATTCCACCGTTCTCGGTTTTGGGGTGTGACAGTATGAATTCACCTTGAGTGGATTTTGTGGGTTGTTTGAAGAGATGATGTGAAGATTTCAAGCCTAAACACTTGGATGAGGTTGATGAACTTCGTGGAAAATGATCTTACCCTAAGAGATTTAACACATGATAATATGTATAAATAATATGAAACTAGAAATGAAGTGTAATGAAACACTAGATTTTGGTCCTAGGGGTGTTCTAGATTGAGATTTCGGCCTCCTCACAACCGAAATCCCAAGGTGAGTGGGGTACTAGGCCAAAAATTATACAGTAAAGTTTTAAATTCATGATTTGTATCAATTATTTGACTTGTTTGACCTTTAAGAGTTTACTACCCACATGGTTTTCAATGTATACATGAATACATATATATACTTATACAAATAATTCCCCTTTTTGGCTTTCAAGGTTTTATTGCAACAAGGTTACATACACATACGTTGTGGGTACACTTATACACAAGACCTCTTAGACTTTGTTTGACCCAAAATCTTCTAGTTGTCACATCATCCCCCCGTTATAGAGAATTTCGTCCTGAAATTAGCATCTTGGACAGGTTCCTACAACTTAGAGGAAAAGTTGTGGGTATCTCTATTTCATCTGGTCTTCTTGCTCCCAAGTGAATTTAAGCCATCGCTTGGCATTCCAACGGACCTTCACTATTGGTATATGGCTCTGTTTCGTCCTCTTGATCTCTCTATCCATGATTTCAACGGGTTCCTCTATGAAGCTGTGACATCCCCATTTTTATGGCCAGAAAAGACCATTTTTGTTTATGCTTTATAAAAACTAGAGTACTTCTTTTAATAAAAATGTTACGAAATTTGTGCCCAGTAAAAAAAATGATAAATACGTTATCAAAGATTTTCCGAAGAAATGTATTTTTATTCATTTTAAAACATTGGGATGTCATCGTCAATATAGTAACATAAGCATAAACATAACTTACATACATTATAACTAGTGATTTATATCTCCTTAATCCCTTAGTGTAATGTAACTTGATATAGATAGCTGTGATACAAATAAACTGAGTGGGTCAGGTTGGGAAACCTGGTGAGTACATAGGGTTTTCAACCCACAATAATATAATTATTATGTTTAAACATATAACAATCAACCCAATTACCCATCCCCATTATCTTCTTTACTCTTAAGGATCTACCCTAAGAATCTATTCCTCGTTCATTCATTCCTAAGGAGCATCCTAAGGAATCGACACTAAGTCTACATAGTCGCCAGGGTTTATCTCGTTTATTGATAGTATCGTTTTCAAGAGTCCACTCGTAATACCTATCAATGGGTTTTTAGAGTACATCGGGTGAATACATCATGCACAACACCTATAGGTTCCGTGCTTGCTAGTGTTCCACTAGACTGTGTAGAATAGTCCGTAGTTGTCATCCATACTTTGCTAGATAACGGGGCCATCGCTTGGGTCATCGATTGGCTCATCGTTTTGGCTCACCATATTTTCTCACTCATATATCATCGCTCATCATTCATCTTATCTTTCATTGCTCATCATTTATCTCATATTTCATCGCTTATCATTTATCTCACCTCTAATTACCCATGTTTTACCCAACACATTTTTTAGATATAAAATACATATACAGTTTAGATCATTTAAAACATGTATACAACGTTTCATCCAGCATAGAAAACAAATATTCAGACAGTATACACACATAGCACGTAATTTATATAAAATATAATTTATATCTATGTGTAAGATGAAAGTAACTATGCACTCACTTGAAAAGGTAGTGAGTCGGCACTCGGACAACACTTCGTTACTCTTAAAACAATTATCCCTTGACGAAACCTAGTATCATTACCACTAAAATTTAGTCTAACGTTTGACGAGACTAATTAATAGTCTAGCTATTATTACTATTATATAAGCGTGAAACAATACTCTTCACCCACTATGTACATATAGGGGTCAGACATGAAACACCGGAGGGCAGGATCATTTTGGCATAAAGCACTTCTGAATCCAGCAACCCAAGTGGCCCTCCAAACTAGATTTCCCGTACCGCGAGTGGTTTAAAAGACATTATAATGACACTTATATAACTCATAACAATAGACTAAATACTTATTATAAGGTCCTAATAACATTACTATATTTGAACATAAGGTATACTAACGATAGGGTAAGTGTAGCTAACTTACAACGGGTTTTTCGCTAAACCGGGCTTCGCTGGAGGAGCATTCCCGAGCCAAAAATCTCTTCTTCTCGGAGCCTTCTAGTTATCTAGGACTTGCTTCTAACACCTTGGAGGTGCTAGGGAAAAACCTTGAGGGTTTGGGGTGTTTGGGAGTAAAGAAGTGGAGAAATGTGAAGAAAATGGGAGATTTGCGCCTCTATTTATAGGCTGAGTTCGGCGTGAACGCAACGCTTTCCCAAAACGAACGCAGTGTGTTCCCTAGATGAACATAGCACATTCGTTTCCATGTGTCACCATCTTGTTCCAAGCAGTGGGGAAGAAGGTGTGGCCCAGATTGCGCCACATGTCACTCGCAGATCACCTCAAAAACTAATTATCTTCTAAAATCCGTAACTTTCGCATAGGAGTTCTGTTTTTGACGTTCTATATATCGACACGTAGGCAGGATCGTACTCTATAACATTTGTTTAGACTCCATCGGCTAATTTTGACTTTATTTTTAAAGTTATATTTTTAAGAGGCCTGGACATGAATAATCCGTTAAAAATTCATAACTTCTTCATCCGACGTCTGTTTTCTTCTGTCTTTTTATCGTTGAGTTCCTATTAATGAGATCTTTAACTCTCATTTAGGCCGCGTAGGCCAAAAACCGCTCGAACTAAAATTCGAGTTTTGGGTCGTGCACTACTATGTCAAATCTTAGAAAATTCATAACTTCCCCATATGAAGTCAGATTTGGGCGTTCTTTTTATAGGTGCTCTCGGTTTAACATATTCTACGACTTTGGTTTAGATTACTAAGGCTAAAAAGCCCTCTATTGTAAATTCACTATTTACATCTCTCGGTGTCGTGCCGGTTTTGCCGTAAAACTTCGACGAGCCATAACTTCTTCGTTATAACTCGGATTTCGGAGTTTTTTATATGTACGAAACCCTTGTAACATATACTACAACTTGGTTAAGATTGATCCTTATAAATAATCTTCCATTAAAAACTCATTTTTCATTGTCTCTAAATTGACTAGCCCGAATCTACGGGCGTTATGTACTTGAACTGATTGGCATGGTCCATTTGGGTTGCATGGCATCGGAACAATTTGGATAGACTTTTGTGAGAAAAGGATATTTATGATATGTTAATGTATTATAAGTTCTAATATATTAATATGAAACCATATTATTTAATTAGTATTGATCAAGAATTAATTTGGAATTAACTTTGTGGTAAAAAGGAGACTAATTAAATATATGGGTATTGATTGTGTAAATGATTCATTCTTACATATGTGGGCTTATGATTTATAGTTCTTCATGTTGGGCTAAACCCATGGATACTCCATGGAGGTTTTAACCCATGGAGCATGAAGACTATGGAAAGACATGAGTTATATGGTGTAACCTTAATAGCCACAATATATAAGGACCCCATGGCTCAAGAAATTGGCACTAGTGTGTGTACACATAAGAGCTAGCCGATTTGAGCATAGAAACCTTTTCTCTCAAGTTATTCCAAGATGTTGATGATGTTGTGTGAACCATTTGAGGTGTCACGTATGAGGCACTAGGCTCTTAAGCTCCTTGGAATCAAGCTACAACAAAGAGGTATGCAATTCTACTTGAATTTATAGTATATGTACTTCATAGTATACTAGTTAGAACAATAACTTGGATGCATGTACACATTAGGAGTCTTAGAATGCTCAAAACCCTTTAGTGGTATCAAAGCCTAGGCTTGTTTTCATTTATACTTGATGCAACAGCTTGAAAATCGAAAATTCTAGCTTTCGGGGCACTTGACTCGCTGAGTCCACTGATGGACTCGCCGAGTCCATGAAGAAAATCATCCTACTCATCAAGTAGGTTCATACACTCGACGAATAGGAGCCCCTGACTGCATATTTTCGA
This sequence comes from Lactuca serriola, assembly GCF_051521515.1. Lineage (NCBI taxonomy): Eukaryota > Viridiplantae > Streptophyta > Magnoliopsida > Asterales > Asteraceae > Lactuca > Lactuca serriola. The sequence continues at coordinate 349,394,258 of NC_136411.1, forward strand.
GTTTTAAGGCTAGAATTGATCTAGAATCATTACCTTAAACTGTTTTGGACTTATAAAACTTGTTTTTATGTGGTAATGATTAGGGTAAACAAATTTGAAGGTTGTTATCAAAATTTCAAGTTTTATGTGTGTTTATGTAATGCTTGAAATTATTGATATGATTGTTCACACACTTATGAGTTTTGGTAGATCATAGGAATTATTTGCAAAATTGTTTGTTAGTTAATTCTTGATCTAAATGTGTTTTAATGGAGTCCATAATTTGTCCTCAAGTTATGGATTACCAAAATTCATTTCTTTTAAAGATCCATTAAAATGCATAGGTTACAAAAGTTGAAGAGTCTTTTTGTTTTAAGAACTCCATAACTTGTCCTCAAGTTATGGATGTTCAAGAGTCTCTTCATTAATATTTTTAAAACCTTAATTAAACTCATATGTTATGAAAATCCAAAAGTTTTTGAATAGTTCAAAACTTGCCCTCAAGTTTTGGAATTTGTAAAGTTTCCCCTCATGAATACTTTAATTCCAAGTTAAACCCTTAGAATTTTAAAATTTAAAATTCAACCCTTATACTTTATAGTATTATAAGTTAATAATATATATGTATTAGAAAAAAGTCAGTCTTACCGTTAGTAGGCCTCATTCATGAAGTTGGTCTACAAGGGGGGTATAAGGTTACTGCATATAAAATGGTCTCACCCACCGCTTCCTTGACTGGTGGAGGGTCGTTAGCCGAATGGGTAGGACAAGGACTATAATTCTCACTCATTATAAGTATAATGATAAAGTAACTAAACCTTTTATAAATTCCCAATCTTAGTTACTTTAGGAAAATGTGAAGTTGGTGATAATCCATGAAATTACACTTTGAACTTTGCTTAAGTCGTTAGTGGAGCGTGTGTGGTTAACCGTCACACTAAACTGGATTTAACAAGGTAGGAAAATGTTAACTTAATGTTTATCATAGTATCGGTGAAGTGCGTGTGGTGCCGACACATCGATTGAGTGGTATATATTAAGGTTACCAAGTTTTTGAATAGTTCAAAACTTGCCCTCAAGTTTTGGAATTTGTAAAGTTTCCCCTCATGAATACTTTAATTCCAAGTTAAACCCTTAGAATTTTAAAATTTAAAATTCAACCCTTATACTTTATAGTATTATAAGTTAATAATATATATATATATATATATATATATATATATATATATGTATTAGAAAAAAGTCAGTCTTACCGTTAGTAGGCCTCATTCATGAAGTTGGTCTACAAGGGGGGTATAAGGTTACTGCCTATAAAATGGCAGTTTAATGGGTGTCCACTCTCACCCACCGCTTCCTTGACTGGTTGAGGGTTGTTAGCCGAACGGGGAGGACAAGGACTATAATTCTCACTCATTATAAGTATAATGATAAAGTAACTAAACCTTTTATAAATTCCCAATCTTAGTTACTTTAGGAAAATGTGAAGTTGGTGATAATCCATGAAATTACACTTTGAACTTTGCTTAAGTCGTTAGTGGAGCGTGTGTGGTTAACCGTCACACTAAACTGGATTTAACAAGGTAGGAAAATGTTAACTTAATGTTTATCATAGTATCGGTGAAGTGCGTGTGGTGCCGACACATCGATTGAGTGGTATATATTAAGGGTACCAAGTATACTTTCATGGTTATTCACACCTTGTTTTATGATCCTCGGCATCCTAGTCACAAAACTTGAGAGGGCACAATCGAGATTGAAACATGCCATTGAAAAGTTCAATGAATCTCAAAAGATCTAGGAGTTTCAAATCCAATTAAAACCTAACAAATTATTTCTTTTTTCATGGTGGAAATTGGTGAATCGTCATTCGCCTACCTTCAAATATTCTATAGCTTGGATTATGGCATCCCTCTTCCAAGTTGTAAAATATTGTGTTGGGTCCTAGCCTTAATATTTCATATTGGGTGTTATATGAAGGAATTTAAATCAACTATCTTGAATATCTCCCAAAAGATGTCTGGTTCTGACAATTACGATCTTCCCAAATCTCTTGGAACAAGCTTTCCTAATGAAGATGATGTCCCAAAAATCATTCTTCACTTCCTCCACCTCCTCCAATTATTCTTTCTATCCCACAAGTTCTTGAATAGTTCAAGGTCACTCAAACCCTATTGGTAAGAAAAGTCTATGTGTGCTCACATCTTGGAGATAAAGTCACATATGAACAAGCCGGGAGAGTTGGGTGTCAAATTCTTGAGAAAGTTGGTTGTTCAATTACTTTCTAACTCACATAGTGAGTTCATTTGGGACTACTATGAAATATACCATGACATGACGCTTAATGATCTTATTTATTTGCTTGGTGCTGCTAAATCAACAATGATTTGGAACACAAGTAAAGAAAAATTGATTCGAAGATCAACTTCCCAAACTTCCATGGACATTGAAAATGGTAACATTGGATATCTAGAAAAGCTTTCTCTTCCCAATGGAAAGGGATCGGCCATAGTCAACTCGGTTGTCCAAATGGTAAAGAGAAAGGCTAAGTATGAGATAGTTCCATGTACCATTACCAGAGGGACCATATGTTTCTATTGCCAAAGGAAGGGGAATTGGTTGTGAAGCTGCCTTAACTACCTGAAAGATCTGAGAGAAGGTCAAGTCAAAAAGTTTGACTCTACTTTGGGTAAGTCCACTATCTAACTCTGTTAAGTTCCTTATTGATTATTCTTAATACAAAATGTGATTCGATTACATTTTGATGTTTGGCAGGATCAAGCAAAAGGAAGGAAACTTAAAGAAAGAGTATGCTGAACCTAGCCGCGAAGATGGATTTCAATTGCATGGTTCGAAGATCGGATTCTTGAGATACTACTTAGAGAGTTATGATAGATTGCTTGAAAATATGTAATAGCATAGTTTTCATTAAATTTGCATTGTAAGGAAAACGTTTTTCCGCATTTATAAATAAATAAAATTTTGTATTTATATCTCCTTGCAATGGCATTAATGGAAAATTGATGTTTGGATGTTTCTAGCAATGATGGATATATGAATTTGGTTCTTTCATTTGTGGTAGTGTCTAAATTTACCAAATAAGGAAAGATTCTTATCACCCAAGTTTCAATTGGATCGAAACTTGGAATCATGCAAGTTGTATTGTATAATGAATGAGAATTTTCATCATTGGAAAATTAAGACTAATTCCTTGTTCACATGTATATGTGAGTCAATTGAAGGACTAAGGGATCGAGTACACCATAAAAGATCGATAAGACTATTCGTCATGATTTACTAAAGTTTAGTAAATATGGTTATACTTACAAGTTTAAGTATAATTCTGAAACATTGGAAAAGTTTCGATGTATGACAGAACGAATGAGAAGAATCAAATTCGGCAGAAAGATAAAAGTTTCTCAAATCTAAAAAGATGGGAGAGTACTTTAGTATCATGTTTTTGATCATCTTAATGATTAAGAAACCATATCACAATTGGTCCTCTAAGGACATCTTAGTGCATTCCTATGGCTAAGAAGAGGAATCATGAACTGTTGAAATGGTTAAATCAAGAAGATGACTCATACTTCGTTCCAAACAATTCTTAAAGTCATACTCTAAGATTGTAACTTGAGTGACATATCTTAAAAAAAGGTTTATAACACTTGTCAAATGTAAGAGTAAAATGTGTCTTACTCTTGTACATTTGAAATTGGTAATTTGTGATGTTTTGGATAAAACAGAGACCAACTTAGGCCAATTGTGTGAAGTGTTTGTCTGGATAAAGAATCTGAACTATCTCCTAGATATTTGGCAAGAGAGTCTTATATGTCAAGAGGATAGTGGGAGTCTTAAAGATCTTGAAAAAGCTTCAAGAAATAATCAAGAATAAAACCTGTAGTTTATTACAAGCACATGACTTGAGGTTTATAACCTATCGTGTTGACATATTCCTATTTCTGTGCCTATTCCAGTTAAAGTTGGCTTTGCATATAAATTCTGAGAGTTCTCAATTGGTTTCATAACAACTTGGAAGCAATGGCAGCCCCTTGTGCTGCCAGGTGGCAGGAAGTTAAGCTTACACAAGTCAAACCATATGAGTTTGGATTTGTCACTAACCTTGTCTTGTGATTATGGTTTTGACAAAATCACATGGATAGGGACATATACACCATAGAAATCTAAGTGTCATAAGGTTTCTCTCCGAGTCATGAAAATGATGGTGAGGAAACTCTTTCACTAAGTAGATTTTAAGTAGATAGCAATTGTGATTTTTGCATTCTCAAATTCGTTAGTGGAGCGCATGTGGTTAACCGGCACACTAACATAGACTTGTGAGAAATGGCAAAGGTCTAAACAATTGACACTATGATTGCGGCATCCCTTTTCATAGTTCTAAAATTGTTTAGACACACATGTGTGCTATCTAAGGAAAGGTATATGATTTTGATAAAGTTTTATCAAAGCATCTCGTATCAGAAATCTGAACTTTGGTAAGAAAGTCAATAAAGTATTGATTTCTAGAAGTCCAGATGATTTCTGAGGACATGTTAAAGCTAGTGGGAGCATAAGTGTTATGCTAATAAGCATCATGTTAGTGGGAGCATGATAATTATAATAAGTGTTGCAAGTTAGCAATGTTAATTATAAAAAACAAAAAAGTTTCAATTGGGAAAAAGTTGTTTTGCTATAATGAAGGGAGAGGAAATTATACTTCATTTCAATTTTAAAAGCTTAGATCGTGAGATTTTAATCAAATTTAGTCAAGTATATATATGAATGTTATGTTGGAAAGGTTCAACATAAGGAAATTCTATATATGGGAACAGTATTTGCGTTCTAAAATTCGATTATGATTACGGCATCCCTTTTCATAATCTGAAAAGAATATGACAAATAGAAATAGAAATATTATAGCAAAATAATGGTCTAATATCATGTCTTTATGTGAGACATCATGAATCGTGTCCCATATGCTTCAGATATAGGGTGGATTGCATGTGCTATAATATTCATATTTTCTAAATTTTTCCAAATGCCTAGAGCATTAAGAGAGAAAAGGTACTAGAACTAGATATGAGTAATTTGATTAAGCAATTGTCGAGGAAAATCTAAGGTTTACCAAAGATTGGTTGCTCAGGGACATTCGAAAGTATGGTGTAAATTTTTGGAGAGGACCATATTGACATATTCTGAAAAGAGGCAACTCTTGTTCAGAAGTGATAGTCAAAATGGGAATATGGAAATGTCTCCAAGGGTGGAAACTATTCAATCTGTGTAAGATTAGAAAACTTAATGCAAGAAGGATGTTCAAAGCAATGTACTTTGAATATGAGACTTCGTCTCCATGGAGTTGATCTCCATTGGAATACTCTGTAATGTCTGTTGACAAGTCTTTGTGACTTTGTGCATAATCATTAAAAGATGATCAGTGCATAAGTTTAAAATCTAACAGATTTCGACAAATGGCAGGAATTTAGAATTCCTGCATTTGCAGTAAGAATTTGGGACTGTGAAATGAGAATCATTGGAATTATGTTCAATCGACCTATTTCATAAAGTAAAGATCATAGACAAACTTAGTGTGTATACTTGGTGTTTGGCATAACTAATGTTTGGACAAACATAGTGTGCATACTTGGTGTATGGAATGACTAGTGTTTAGAAAACATAGTGTACATGCTTGGAGCATGGGACAACGATTGTTTTAATTCAAATATAAAGTTGATAATTGGAAACAGTATGCAATGTATGATGTGTAATCAATATGGTGATAAATAAAAGGTGTTCTATTTATATTCATAAGTTCTGAGACCATATTGGATTCGATTATTCTTGTGTTTCACTTTGCATGTTTTGACTTCCGAAATAACTAGGTCATTCTTCCTGAATGACTAAGTTGGTCAAACCATCCACATTCGATAATACGTTGGAAGTAGGTATTAAAGCAAGACTGTCATGAAGCTGATTTATAGATGTCCAAGGTATTGGACATAGAAAGAGTTGCTACAACATTCATTAGTACTCATAAGTTCTGAGTATTGGATTAAACCCACGCTCATTTGACTCACTTCATGGATTTTATCACGAGTGATCATGAGATGATAATATCTTATATTCTTCAAACCTACAGATATGAGTTGTTGCCTATGAGTTGGTTATACATTGATTGTACGAAAATGCATTGTAACTCAATGTTATAAAACGTGCCTTTGTGTATGATTCAACAAGTAGTAGAACAAGCATATGAGTCGAATTTGATCCATTCCTTTTACCCTTAAAGGGATATTTGTGGGCCCCTTGATGATTTAGTGATGACACCCCAAAGCGCTTGACCAAGCATGGACTGATTTGATTTGTTCAATTAGTCGGTCGTCATAAATCGGAAATCAGGAAACAACAAATTCACAGAGAGAATGATTATAATCCATGTCTTAGTCCATATGATATCTATAATGGAGGAATATATGATCCCTTATCTTATGGACGCGTCATTGATTTGTTCAGAGTTCGACAACAGCTTTTAAGAGCTACGATTACTAGTCGGGTTTTGAAGTCATACGTAATAATAGTTTTAGACATATCCAAGTGGGAGACTATTGGATTAGTGTCTAAGTCCATAACTATAATTGGTATGTACTTGACCCGATTGGCATGGTCCATTTGGGTTCCATGGCATCAGAACAATTTGGATAGACTTTTGTGAGAAAAGGATATTTATGATTTGTTAATATATTATAAGTTCCAATATATTAATATGAAATCATATTATTTAATTAGTATTGATCAAGAATTAATTTGGAATTAACTTTATGATAAAAAGGAGACTAATTGAATATATGGGGATTGATTGTGTAAATCATTTATTCTTATATATGTGGGCTTATGATCCATAGTTCTTCATGTTGGGCTAAACCTATGGAGTAACCCATGGATACTCCATGAAGGTTTTAACCCATGGAGCATGAAAAATATGGAAAGACATGACTTACATGGTGTAACCCTAATAGCCACAATATATAAGGACCCCATGGCTCAAGAAATTGGCACTAGTGTGTGTACACATGAGGGCTAGCCGATTTGAGCATAGGAACCTTTTCTCTCAAGTTATTCCAAGATGTTGGTGATGTTGTGTGAACCATTTGAGGTGTCACATTTGAGGCACTAGGCTCTTAAGCTCCATGGAATCAAGCTACAACAAAGAGGTATGTAATTCTACTAGAATTTATATTATATGTACTTATAGTATGCTAGTTAGAGCAATACCTTGGAAAATTGATATTTGCATGTATAATAGAGAAAACATAGATCCAAGGTATTTAGGGTTGCATGTACACATTAGGAGTGTTAGAATGCTCAAAACCCATCAGTGTAGACTCTCGTTTACCTCAATCCCATCGAGTGGGACCACAAGAGTCTCATCAGACAGACACTTCTTCAGGTAAGACGCGTGGAAGATAGAATGCACATTATTTAGTTCCTGTGGTAGACGTAGCTTGTAAGCCACCAAGCCGATTCTAGCAAGAATCTCGAATGGCCCGATGTAACTTGGATTTAACTTTCCACGTTTTCTAAAATGTATCATTCCCTTCCAGTGCGAGACCTTCAACAGTATGCAGTCACCGACCTGGAATTCCAAGGGTTTTTGTCGCTTATCAGCATAGCTTTTTTGCCGATCCCGGGATGCCTTTAAGTTTAACCGTTCATGGATCTGAATGATCTTTTCTGTAGTTTCTTGTATGATCTCTGGGTCGGTGAGTGTGTTATCAGGCACTTGTATTTTTGCCAGTTGCGTGTCACCAACCTCAGCCCAACACATAGGGGATCAGCACTAGCATCCGTAGAGGGCTTCGAATGGAACGACTTTGATGCTAGTGTGATAGCTGTTATTGTAGGAGAATTCGACCAGTTATTGGTAGTCTATGAACATGCGAAACGATCTGTCCTACTTTTTCACGAATAAGATTGATGCTCCCCAAGGTGAGAAGCTCGGTCTGATGAACCCTTTGCTCAGTAGCTCGTTCAATTGACTGGATAGTTCATGCATTTCAGCCGGTGCAAAGCGGTATGGGGATTTAAGTCGATCCTGAACACGAATTGTTGTACGGGCGGGATTCCCAGAAGGTCTTGTGGGAATACATCAGGCAAGTTGAAGACCTCGGGAATATCTTTTATGTCCTTCACCTTTTGTTTTTCATCCACTACGTGGGCTAAGAAGGCGTGGTATTCTTTGCGTAGATATTTCTGAGCCTTTATGTATTAGATGATTTGTAGGTTCTCACTAGGTTTTTCGCCATAAATGACGAGATTTTCGTTATTTGGTAGGTTAAGGCAAACGGCCTTTTCATAACACAGAATATCAACATGGTGAGGGCTCAACCAATCCATGTCGATGATGACATCAAAACTACTTATTGTGACCGACATTAGGTCGATTTGGAAAGAGTGGTTGTTTAAAGTAAGTGTGCATCTTACGAATATATATAGTGCTTTTTGTCTTTCCTTTGGCCATTTCTATGGTGAATGTTTCATTTAGTGTCTGGGGTTTTTGTTTGAGTAAGTGTTTGAACTTGTGGCTCACGAAGCTTTTCTCCGCACCACTATCAAATAGTATGCATGCATATGAGTTGTTTAGGAGGAACGTACTAGTAACCAAGGTGGGATCCCTCGCTGCCTCTTGATGACCCATTGTTAGAGCCCTTCCCACACCTCCATCATTCCTGCTTTGTGCCTTCGGGAAGTCCCTCTGGAAATTCCTGGTTTCACCGCACCCGTAGCAGGCGCGACTCACCCCATCATTTGCGGCTTGGATGGTTTGTTGCGTCGGTGCTCTGCAGTAACAAGCGATGTGTCCCTTGTTTTTGCAGTTGGTACATTTTCTATCTTGGCAGGCACCATGGTGGTGGTAGCTGCACTTTTCGCACTTCAGAAGAGTTCCAGCGTATTGCTTAGCTGGAGCAAGGGCGGTAGGAGCAGTAGGGGTGGTGATAGCAAGAACATCCACAGTTTGATGCTTCTTGGTTGGGTCTTGAGTGGGTTGCCCTTTCTTTTTGTTCCAAAATTTCCTCTTTTTATCTCCTCCCTTTGGCTGCTCAGGCGTAGGGGATATTATGCCTTGACGAACTCCCTGGTCGACAAGAATTTATGCCAGACGCTTGGCATTGTCGAGGGTGCTCGGGTTGGCAGATATGACCATCCCTGGAATTTGAGGGGATAGCCCCCAAATGTACCACTCCACCTTTTTGGCCACTAGGGTGACCATTCCCGAGCACAGATGTGACAACCCGAAATATTAGGATCAAGCAGGGTCCATATTGTAACCCTATTACAATGAGAACCTTGAAAACCATTAGAATATAAGTGCTTGTATATGGAAGGATACACAATGGAAGCCACATACAAGGTAACCTCGTGAAGGTAAACAAGTTTATCAAGGCTTAAGAACACTCAAAAGAAGGCAAGGATTTTGTAGGATATCATCTAAGGAAAGGAGGCTGATGAGGGGGCAGCCTTGTTGGGTCTAAAATTATGGTTTATACTTTGCTTTTATAGGAAAATGTATTTTTATGTCTAGGACCGTAAACAGCTCAGTGCTTATGGCTATATATGTGTTTACGGTTGTGTGTACGGCCAAACACGGGTTTACGGCCGTAAACCCGTGTACGGCCAACTGTCTCATATATATAGGGTGAGGAGTGCTTGAGAAAAAGAGGCTAGAGAAGGAGAGCATTTTGTAGAGAGAGAAACTAAAGAGAAGATTAGTTTGTGTGAGAGAATCTAATGTGTATGGAGCATCACTCATATCTTTGAATACATCATAGATTCAAGTTATTCTTCTCATTCTCTTCTATTTTGATCTGGCATCATTCGTTTGATTGGGATTCCGCAACATCAAACGGATCTGATTTATACACAAGCAGATTGGGGACTTACAAATGGTATCAGGGCTTGGATTGTATCAATCAATTTTGTCAGATCTGGAGCATATTTGATCTTATTTTTGAAGGGTTTTTGCCTTTTAGGATAGATCTTCGAAAATTAAGGGGGGTTTGTTCATCGCATTTTTGATAAAAACGAGTTTTGGATCGAGTTTTGGAGTAAAAATTATGAAAACGTCATTTTTCTTCGCATCTGAAGCAGGGTTTACGACCTTTGAAGGGCTTACGGCCTTGGATTTTACAGCCTCGAAGTTTACGGTCGGAGTTTACGGCTCAGCAGTTTGTGGCTCGGTGGTTTACGGCTAGGGTATACAGCCTCGGTGTACGGATCTCACGTGTACACCTTGGTAGTTTATGGCTGAGCACCATCAATCTTCTCCTCGCACGCACATCTGAAAAAATTAGGAAGCGATTTTGCAGTTGCCAAGAATCGAACCCGGATCACCTGCCTCCTTTCCCCTCCGCCTTACCAGTTGAACCAACCTGTCACATGCTATAAATCTTCGAAATTTAATTGGAAAGGATTCCTTTCTCGGTCCATAATTTTGCATTTTGACATATTTAACCCAAAAATCAATTTCTTTTATTTTTAATTTTCATTTTCTACCCAAAGTTTTCTTTATCTTTTATTTTTGAATTTTTTTAAACATTTTACTTAAAAATTTGACATTGACTTTCAAGTTTTACCTTTGACTTTAAACTTTGACATTCTCGTTTAACCTTCAAATTTTCAAATTTAGCTTTTCGATTTGACTTTTAAGGTTGACTTTGGAGTTTTCAAGTCAAAGGGTAGTTTTGTAAACAATGAGTTCTTCAAACACCAAAGTCAACGAAATTTCTTGTTCTCAAACATGCATTGATAATGTTAAAAATTTACTTGAGCATATTGAATTATTACGTAGAGAGAATGAGGACCGAAAATACGAAGCATATCAACTCAGGAAAGGACATAAACCTCTAAAAGCACAACTAGAAGCAAAAACAAAAGATTTTAGGAAACTTCAGGAAGAGTATAACAATAAATGTGCAAACCATAGATTTGTGACATAACAACTTGTTGAGTTAACTGCTGAACTTCACACATTGAAAAATAAGTTTGGAAATGCAGATTTTAATTTTAGAAAATTTGATGTGTCAAGTGAAGTAGTTGCGTACATGATAGAACATAGTTTAAAATTCAAAGATAACCAGCAAAAGGGTCTAGGGTATGATAAAGTGCCTCCTCCTTTTAATCACATCTATCAATATAACCCTTTGACCAAAGAAGAAATGGACAGAGTGGCACATCTCAAATATGGAAAACCTGTTGTATTTGTGCCGGCAAGTGGTCCTCAGATTGAAAACACTAATGCTTCTACTTCCTATGCAGATCCACCACTAAGTAATTGCAAGCAAGCAGTTGAAGAGAGTGTGTCTGATAATAATTTTGTGTCAAAGTCTTATAACTTAAATTTTTTCGATATATTTGATGATATCTTTGATAATTCTACCCTGGTTGTGCCAGAAAGTGTTGAGCTGAACGATTCTAATGCTTCTACTTCTTATGAAGCTAAAGTAGTAGAGGATGAGGACAAGGAGAACAAAACTAATTCTAGTTCTGCAAATTCTGATGATTATCAAACCAATGTCTCCTTGAACTCTAAATCTATTGCTTCTAACTTAGTTACTTCTGATCAACCTGCTGTTGGAACATACAAGCCACCAAAACTAGCGAAACCGACGACTTGCTGCAATTGTGCTTGTGGGAACAATAAGAAACGAGGCAAGAACACGCCACCAGGGGCAAGAAGAAAAAACTTCCCAGTGAAGAAAAAGACATGTTTTCACTATGTAACACCTGGACACACTGCCCAAAACTGTCCAAATCACGCATATGTTCCCTACTATGCACAAGGGTGGCAGAACGAGCCAAGAGGGAAATTTTCCAAAAGAAACCCCTCAAGATCACGTTCAGACAATGCAAACTGGAATTCCATGAAGGGGAAGAATTAAAATCCCAAGGGAAAGAATCCATCTCCCAAGGTCAAGAAGGGAATGCCTGTCAAGAAGCAAAAATCAAAGTCATCTCAACAATCGGCTTCAAGTTCAAAAGCAAGTACTGAGGCACCCATCGGATCGAACAAGAAATGGGTTAAACACAATTACAGATGGGTACCAAAGGTTCAATCTCCCAAATCACCTGATAACTCTAACGTTTCTACATCTTCTATTTGTGATAAGCAGGATATGTCATGGTAGAGAGTTCCTTGCAAAGATGACAAAGGTCGACTCAGTTTCAAAATGGACTGGGTTCCAAAGACCAACTGATCCCGCTCAGTGATGGAGTAGCTATGGAGGCATATCATCAGACTTATGTTTGTTGATATTGGGTGTTCCAGACACATGATAGGGGACATCTCTCAACTGTACATTTGGAACTTTGTTCGAGAGTATGTGTCCTTTGCGGGAAAGGAAAGAAAGGAAGAAAGGGGAGGATCACATAGGGTTTGTGCTTAATGACTTGAAGAATTTTTGGATATGTTCTAAGATTATTCATGCTGTTCTCAGACCTTCTGGATGCAAATTCAATCGGTGAGTTACGGTTAGTTTTCTTCTCGATACTCCTGAGTTTATCTTAAACTGGTTCATTTTGAAGACATTTTTTACATTTTCTTATAGTTTTTCATTAGTAGGTGTCTGTTGGGAAGTGATATCAAGAAAGTGATAATGGGCAGTCTAAAACATGTGTAAAGGACTGAATCTGAATTTTCTAGACTCTGTGATCAATGTGTTGGTAGGCGCGAAGGATTTGACAATGTGGATTTAGATAGGATTGTTTGGACTAACCATACGACGCTCGGGTAGATTGAACAGTGAGATAAACATGGGAACCTACAGGATACACTAAATTAATACACATCTAGAGCTGTGGCTTAACTTTTCCTTGATGTACGAACTTATGTCCTTAATTCTGGTTTCGATAGGGTGATTGGGGGGTTCTGATAAAGTAGGTCTGTAGGAAATTATTTTCTTGCTTTCTATCTGTCATTCATATGTTGCTTCATGTGCATGATTGGAAGAGATCCGAATTCGATTGCAGCGTATGCGACTCTATTTCTATGCATCTTTTTCATCTATGCAGTTCATCCAATCTGTGAGCCATATGTCATCTCCTCTGCCCGATTGAAATGATCCGACCAGGAACACAACATATGCAACATTCTACCTCTCAATCCCTCTATCCTAGTTAGCCATATTTTGTCCCCTCTGCGTGATTTAAAGAGATCCGACCTGGGACACAACATATGCACCTATTTCTAAATCTGACCCCCGCCTTAATAAAATTTTACTCACCTAAAGTAAGGAGCTCTTTGGGAGTTCTTGATAACCAGGGTATATCGGGAGGTCGGGAACACATTCTAGTGCACCTAAAATTGAACCATTTAGAGGTTTTCTATAGATCTCGTTGCTTAATTTAAGTGGATAACAATACACGTGGTCTTCGTCGGCTAAATGGTTTACTTAGAAAAGTTTGTCAATATTCTTCGTGTTTAAGTGGATCACAATACCGACAATTGACCAGATCTATTCATGAAGGTGAAGGTACTGATAAACAAAGTTAAGACTATCTCACAACTTTGATCCCGAAAATGTCTTATATTTAGTCATTTATTTTTGTTTTTGTTAAATTTGTTCATAGTTTTCCTCTATGCACAAATTAAGGGGGAGAATTAAACATTTTAAAACCAAACAAAAATCAGAAAAACCAAAAATCCAAAAATAGTGTTATTTTTGCTTCATTTCTTTTCAAAAAATTTGAAAAATCCAAAAATATTTTTGTTTCTGTTTTATTTTTCAGAAAATATGAAAAAAAATATTGTGTGCTAAGTGTTGTTTTAGTTTTGTTTTGTCTTGAAAAGTGAATTCAGATGTAGATGAGACTCATGGAGACTGTATCGAGACTTCTGAGCCAAGGCTTCATCCGTGAGCATCGAAGAATTCTCATTCGAAAGAGCAAGAAATGAAGATTATTCTTTCAACATTCAATCTTTCAACCCTAGAAGCAAGGTCCAACAATTGAAGATTATGTGACGGATATCATTGAAGCCTCCTCAATTAGTCTGTTGCTATCTATGAACCTGCTGAAGTGATCCAGAAGATTGTTTCTCTTTATTGTTCTCTCTGAAGATTCTCAAGCTGAAAGTGCCATCTTTCAAGAATCTCTACAAGAAGCCACCTCACCCAATTTGCATTCAATGTCAAATTCTGCAAAAATCCCAACTGCTCTAGATGAAGTCATTTATTGAAGATTCATATGTTCATCTTGATGCTATGAAGAAATTGAAGATTAATGCTGAAGCCAAGCTCCCAATGAAGATTAAGAATAAAAGCCAGCTACTTTTTACGGGGAGCTTGTTGGGTCAATTAAAAAAGAAAGCTATAAACCAAGGTGGAGATTGTTGGGTCTAAAATTATGGTTTATACTTTGCTTTTATAGGAAAATGCATTTTTATGTCTAGGACCGTAAACAGCTTAGTGTTTATGGCTATATATGTGTTTACGGTTGTGTGTACGGCCGTACACGGGTTTACGGCCGTAAACCCGTGTACGGCCTACTGTCTCATATATATAGGGTGAGGTGTGCTTGTGAGAAAAAGGCTAGAGAAGGAGAGCATTTCATAGAGAGAGAAACTAAAGAAAATATTAGTCTGTGTGAGAGAAGGTAATGTGTATGGAGCATCACTCATATCTTTGAATACATCATAGATTCAAGTTATTCTTCTTCTCCTTATCTTCTATTTTGATCTGGCATCATCCGTTTGATTTGGATTCCGCACCATCAAACGGATCTGATTGATACACAAGCAGATTGGGGACTTACAAGTGGTATCAGAGCTTGGATTGTATAAATCAATTTTGTCAGATCTTGAGCTTATTTGATCTTATTTTTGAAGAGTTTTAGCGTTTTTGGATAGATCTTTGAAAACTAAGGGGGTTTGTTCTTCGCGTTTTTGATAAAAACGAGTTTTGGATCGAGTTTTGGACCGAGTTTTGGAGAAAAAAATGGTGAAAACATCATTTTTCTTCACATCCGATGCAGGGTTTATGGCCTTTGAAGGGCTTACGGCCTCGGAGTTTACGGCTCAGAAGTTTGCGGATCGGTGGTTTACAGTTAGGGTATACAGCCTCGGTGTACGGCTCTCACGTGTACAGCTTAGTGGTTTACGACTCAGCAACATCAATCTCGTCCTCGCACACACATCTGAAAAAAATAGGAAGCGATTTTGCAGTTGCCAAGAATCGAACCCGGATCACCTGCCTTCTTTCCCCTCCGCCTTACCTGTTGAACCAACCTATCACATGCTATAAACCTTCAAAATTTAATTGAAAAGGATTCCTTTCTCAGTCCATAATTTCGCATTTTGACTCATTTAACCCAAAAATCAATTTCCTTTATTTTTAATTTTCATTTTCTACCCAAAGTTTTCTTTATCTTTTATTTTTGAATTTTTTTTTTAACTTTTTACTTAAAAATTGACTTTGACTTTCAAGTTTGACCTTTGACTTTCTCGTTTAACCTTCAAAATTTCAAATTTAACTTTTCAGTTTGACTTTTAAGTTTGACTTTTAAGGTTGACTTTTGAGTTTTCAAGTCAAAGGGTATTTTTGGTAAACAATGAGCTCTTCAAACACCAAAGTCAATGAAATTTCTTGTTCTCAAACATGCATTGTTAATGTTAAAATTTACTTGAGCATATTGAATTATTACGTAGAGAGAACGAGGACCGAAAATACGAAGGATATCAACTCAGGAAAGAACATAAACCTCTAAAAGCACAACTAGAAGCAAATACAAAAGATTTTAGGAGACTTCAGGAAGAGTATAGCAATAAATGTGCAAACCATAGATTTGTGACAGAACAACTTGCTGAGTTAACTGCTGAACTTCACACATTGAAAAATAAGTTTGGAAATGCAGATTTTAATTTTAGAAAATTTGATGTGTCAAGTGAAGTAGTTGCGTACATGATAGAACATAGTTTAAAATTCAAAGATAACCAGCAAAAGGGTCTAGGGTATGATAAAGTGCCTCCTCCTTTTAATCACATCTATCAATATAACCCTTTGACCAAAGAAGAAATGGACAGAGTGGCACATCTAAAATATGGAAAACCTGTTGTATTTGTGCCGGCAAGTGGTCCTCAGATTGAAAACAATAATGCTTCTACTTCCTATGCAGATCCACCACTAAGTAATTGCAAGCAAGCAGTTGAAGAGAGTGTGTTTGATAATAATTTTGTGTCAAAGTCTGATAACTTAAATTTTTTCGATATATTTGATGATATCTTTGATAATTCTACCCTGTTTATGCCAGAAAGTGTTGAACTGAACGATTCTAATGCTTCTACTTCTTATGAAGCTAAAGTAGTAGAGGATGAGGACAAGGAGAACAAAACAAATTCTAGTTCTACAAATTCAAATGATTATCAAACCAATGTCTCCTTGAACTCTAAATATGTTGCTTCTAACTCAGTTACTTCTGATCAACCTGCTGTTGGAAAATACAAGCCACCAAAATAAGCAAAACCGACAACTTGCTGCAACTGTGATTGTGGGAACAATAAGAAACGAGGCAAGGACACGCCACCAGGGGCAGGAAGAAAAAACTTCCCAGTGAAGAAAAATACATGTTTTCACCGTGGAACACCTTGACATACTACCCGAAACTGTCCAAATCATGCATACGTTCCCTGCTATGCACAAGGGTGGTGGAACGTGCCAAGAGGGAAATTTTCCAAAAAAAACCCCTCAAGATCACGTTCAGACAATGCAAACTAGGATTCCATGAAGGGCAAGAATTCAAATCCAAAGGGAAAGAATCCATTTCCCAAGGTCAAGAAGGGAATGCCGGTCAAGAAGCAAAAATCAAAGTCATCTTAAGAATCGACTTCCAGTTCCAAAGCAAGTACTGAGGCACCCATCGGATCGAACAAGAAACGGGTTAAACCCAATTATAGATGGGCACCTAAGGTTCAATCTCCCAAATAACCTAATAACTCTAACGTTTCTACATCTTCTATTTGTGATAAGCAGGATATGTAATGGGAGAGAGTTCCTAGCAAAGATGACAAAGGTCGACTCAGTTTCAAAATGGACTGGGTTCCAAAGACCAACTGATCCCGCTCAGTGTTGGAGTAGCTATGGAGGCATATCAGTAGACTTATGTTTGTTAATGGTGGCAGTTCCAGACACATGATACGGGTCATTTCTCAACTGTACATTTGGAACTTTGTTCGAGAGTATGTGTCCTTTACGGGAAAGGAAAGAAAGGAAGAAAGGAGAGGATTACATAGGGTTTATGCTTAATGACTTGAAGAATTTTCGGATATGATATGAGATTATTCGTGCTGTTCTCAGACCTTCTGGATGCAAATTCAATCGGTGAGTTACAGTTTGAGTTTTCTTCTCGATACTCCTGAGTTTATCTTAAACTGGTTCATTTTGAAGACAATTTTTACATTTTCTTATAGTTTTTCGTTAGTAGGTGTCTGTTGGGAAGTGATATCAAGAAAGTGATAATGGGCAGTCTAAAACATGTGTAAAGGACTGAATCTGAATTTTCTAGACTCTGTGATCAATGTGCTGGTAGGCGCGAAGGATTTGACAATGTGGATTTAGATAGGATTGTTTGGACTAACCATACGACGCTCGGGTAGATTGAACAGTGAGATAAACATGGGAACCTACAGGATACACTAAATTAATACACATCTAGAGCTGTGGCTTAACTTTTCCTTGATGTACGAACTTATGTCCTTAATTCTGGTTTCGATAGGGTGATTGGGGGGTTCTGATAAAGTAGGTCTGTAGGAAATTATTTTCTTGCTTTCTATCTGTCATTCATATGTTGCTTCATGTGCATGATTGGAAGAGATCCGAATTGGATTGCAGCGTATGCGACTCTATTTCTATGCATCTTTTTTATCTATGCAGTTCATCCAATCTGTGAGCCATATGTCATCTCCTCTGCCTGATTGAAATGATCCGACCAGGAACACAGCATATGCAACATTCTACCTCTCAATCCCTCTATCCTAGTTAGCCATATGTTGTCCCCTCTGTGTGATTGAAAGAGATCCAACCTGGGACACAAAATATGCACCTATTTCTAAATCTGACCTCCACCTTAATAAAATTTTACTCACCTAAAGTAAGGAGCTCTTTGGAAATTCTTGATAACCAGGGTATATCGGGAAGTCGGGAACACGTTCTAGTGCACCTAAAATTGAACCTTTTAGAGGTTTTCTATAGATCTCGCTGCTTAATTTAAGTGGACAACAATACCCGTGGTCTTCATCAGCTAAATGGTTTATTTAGAAAAGTTTGTCAATATTCTTCATGTTTAAGTGGGTTATAATACCGACAATTGACCAGATCTATTCATGAAGGTGAAGGTGCTGATAAACAAAGCAAAGACTGTCTCACAACTTTGATCCCAAAAATGTCTTATATTTAGTCAAATATTTTTGTTTTTGTTAAATTAGTTCATAGTTTTCCTCTATGCACAAATTAAGGGGGAGAATTAAAAAATTTAAAACCAAACAAAAATCAGAAAAACCAAAAATCCAAAAATAGTGTTATTTTTGCTTTATTTCTTTTCAAAAAATTTGAAAAATCCAAAAATATTTTTGTTTCTGTTTTATTTTTCAGAAAATATGAAAAAAAATATATTGTGTGCTAAGTGATGTTTTAGTTTTGTTTTGTCTTGAAAAGTGAATTCAGATGTTGATGAGACTCATGGAGACTGAATCGAGACTGCTGAGCCAAGGCTTCATCCGTGAGCATCGAAGAATTCTCATTCGAAGGAGCAAGAAATGAAGATTATTCTTTCAACATTTAATCTTTTAACCCTAGAAGCAAGGTCAAGCAATTGAAGATTATGTGACGGATATCATTGAAGCCTCCTCAATCAGTCTGTTGCTATCTATGAACCTGCTGAAGTGATCCAGAAGATTGTTTCTCTCTATTTTTCTCTCTGAAGATTCTCAAGCTGAAAGCGCCATTTTTCAAGAATCTCTACAAGAAGCCTTCTCACCCAATGTGCGTTCAATGTCAAATTCTGCAAAAAATCCCAACTGCTCAAGATGAAGTCATTTATTGAAGATTTATATGTTCATCTTGATGCTGTGAAGAAATTGAAGATTAATGCTGAAGCTAAGCTCCCAATGAAGATTAAGAAGAAAAGCCAGCTACTTTTTACGGGGAACTTGTTGGGTCAATTAAAAAAGAAAGCTATAAACCAATGTGGAGATTGTTGGGTCTAAAATTATGGTTTATACTTTGCTTTTATAGGAAAATGCATTTCTATGTCTAGGACCGTAAACAGCTTAGTGTTTACGGCTATATATGTGTTTATGGTTGTGTGTACGGCCGTAAACCTGTGTACGGAAAACTGTCTCATATATATATATATATATATATATATATATATATATATATGTATTCAAACATATGAGTGATGCTCCATACACATTAGATTCTCTCACACACACTAATCTTCTCTTTAGTTTCTCTCTCTACAAAGTGCTCTCCTTCTCTAGCCTCTTTCTCTCAAGCACTCCTCACCCTATATATATATATATATATATATATATATATATATATATATATATATATATATATATAGGTATATAGGGTGAGGAGTGCTTGAGAGAAAGAGGCTAGAGAAGGAGAGCATTTTGTAGAGAGAGAAACTAAAGAGAAGATTAGTGTGTGTGAGAGAATCTAATGTGTATGGAGCATCACTCATATGTTTGAATACATCATAGATTCAAGTTACTCTTCTTCTCCTTCTCTTCTATTTTGATCTGACATCATCCGCTTGATTGGGATTCTGCACCATCAAACGGATCTGATTGATACACAAGCAGATTGGGGACTTACAAGCCTCAATGGAACAACCAAAAAACTAGGATAAAAGTTTCATTTTAAAACAAGAGTTACAATCATCACATTGTTCCAAAACCATCACATAATAACAATGTCAAATCATCATAGTACGATATCAAAAGGTGCGGAAAATAGTGAGGAAAGAATGTTGTACCATCACGCCAGGCCCTTCCCCTTAGCATCGGAAGTACCTGAAACCACAAATATAGACTATAAGCAAAAGCTTAGTGAGTTTCCACAACGTATCACTACCAAACACAAATAAGCTAGTGTTATACGCCAAACCATAGTCTTACAAGTAATTTCCTGTCGAGGTCCAAATCCTGATCTTCCATACAGTTGCCATGGGCCAGATCCTAGTCTTTCATACAGATGCCAAGGGACATATCCTGGTCTTTCATACAGTTTTCGGGGGCCAAATCCTGGTCTTTAATACACATATCACAAATATATATAGCACCCTATATCGTAAATAATGGCTCGACATTGGTGCCTTCGACCCATTGATACAGTAAGAAAACTCACCTTAGTCCATGATAAATAACTAAATGCTCGGCCACCGAATCGGAAGTTCCTACACTAAACACAAACAAATCATCCTAATCAGAAATAGGTTATAAACCATAACCTTGGGTCTAAATCCCAAATCCAAACCCCGAAGATAAATGCTCATTCTACCCTTCCTATAATGGGCCTAACAAAACTTGGCCTAATAACACAATAATGGACCCTAAGGCCTAAAAAGGCCCAAATCATGCAACTTAAGGTCCACTAATAAATTATGAGGCCCGCTAAAGCTTCAATAGTCCAAGGAACAAACCTAGATAAAGACCAAAGGTCCAATGCCCAACCGAAATATAAAAGCCTACAACGAGGCGTATGCTCCGCATATACAGTGTACGCTTGGCGTAATCGACCGCCGGTACATGCAGTGTACCACTTGGTACACCCAGCATACTGGGCTACTGGCCACCTTATGCCAATAAGTGTTTAATCCGTTCATTCATAAGGTCTAACTTTCAAATCTCGTCCATTTTAGAGTTCTAATACATAAATTTGGCAACTTTAACCCTTAGCATGTCTTAATGGAACCCAACATCCATTTTTATCCATCAAAGCTCATATTAAGGACTCAAATTCATGCATGTACTCATATCAACCATCAAGATGACATTTTTATGCATCTAAAACAACAAAGGGACTGAGATCTAACACCTCTACCTCCTGGAGTTTCCCAAACTCACAAAGAGAACCCTTGGGACCAAATAAAGCTCATAAACAAGCCCTAAACTCTAACTATCAAATGAATCATCAATGTAAGAACTTTATACCTTCAAATCAAAGTTGACGAAGACTCTAGATCTAGAAGCTCAACCTCAACAAATGCTTGGTCTCAACTTCCTTCTTCTTGAATACACCCAAAAATGCTATAAATTCATTTCCAATGCTTAGAAACACTCAAATGATGAACTAGGGTTTAAATGGGACGTAATGAACAGTGGATGTTGATGAGGGCAAGTGTCCAAAGGCCATAATGATGTTTAAAAAGGGTGTAAACCCTAAAAATTAGGGTTTGACCCAAACAAATGTACGTCCCGCGTACACCACATACACCCAGCGTACGTGATTAACTCTTCGCGATCAAAGCAATCTCATACGCTAAGCGTACCCAAACGTAAGCCCAACATACGAGGGACCATATTTACTGTAAAATCTCAACTTAAGGGATAAAAGAATTAGAACCTAAAAATTGGATGTTACACTCAAGCTCCATAATGATGCTTTAATAGGGTCCAAACCCTAAAATTTAGGGTTTGTCCTTTGACCACGTACGCCCAATGTATGCACCTCACGCTAAAATTAACACTTTAGACCCCTTGGGACCAAATTTGCAAACTAAATCAATACCAATGATCAAAATGAGAAATACATGGAATCAGAGTGTTACAAACTGTTTGGAAAATATTTCGCAAACTATTAAGGACGTGTTTGACAAAACTAGCTAGTAGTTGGTGGCTGATAGCTGGTAGCTGGAAGCTAGAAGCGAGTAGCTGATATGGGTAGCTGATAGTTGGAATCTATAGCTTTTATTTGTTAGAGCATATGGCATGGGCAACAAGAAGTGGTATTATTGTTGATGTGGCACCTCATAACCTAGTCATAACAAGATGAACATCACCCTTTCTTGTCAAGAGGGTGTTATGGCATATCTCGTTGTGACAAAGACAAGATGCAACGAGAAATTTAATTGGTTGTTACATTTATCAACCAATCAAATCATTTTCTTTCTTTCTCTCTCTACCTCTTAACATGTTATAATATGAGGAACACCATTTCCCCCTTGGTGCTATGGTGTTGTTATAATTGAGGTGGCATATGAATTTGGTGTTATAACATGACATATACCTAATGCTCTTATATAAGTGTTGGGTCAACACGGTTTCTAAAATTATGTTTTAATGTACATAAAATTACACATAAAAACAAGTTCAATCATTAAAAATACACATAAAAACAAATTGTCAATCACTCCATACATTTTAAAAAATTACATAATCATAAGTTTTATATCAATTCACAAACATCAAAAAAAAAATTATAATATCAAAACAAAACATAGTTTTAGATGAATAAACGCACTTCAAAAGCTTCATAATATTTATCATGTGGTTTATTCAATTTATGAGAAATCTAAATAGATTTGAAATGATTAACAAAGTTTTTTATGCAAAATGTTTTATTTCCATGTGTTTAAATTTAATTTAACCGGTTCAGCTTTTTTTTTTTATATTTTTTTTTTAAATCGGCATGTTCGTTCTGATCTAGAAATAAACATAAAATTGATATTAGTTGAACTGCTTCTCTGTTTAGTTTTTAGTCTAACCGATTCGATCGGCCGGTGTGAAACTATTTCTATAACGTTGCATCTTAATGACTTTAGCATCTTAACGCCTTTAGTGAAAATTAGAATGGAAATAATATAATAAAGAGTAAATTACACGAATGGTCCTTGTGGTTTGGGGGTGATCTGCGCGCTTGGTCCTTAACTTATTTTTTTAACTCATAAGTTATCTACTATTTGTTTTTTTTATGCACTTGGTTCCTACTGTTTGTTTTTGTTACAATTTTGGTCATTGTCTTACCTAAAAAGACTATTATTTAAATAGAAAAAAATGATGAGGTATGTAAGGTAAGATGAATGGGTGGGGTTGGGAGTGTGTTTATTTAAATAAATTAAAAAACCAAGGAAAAAAATAATATTTTTAGGTAAGACGGAAACCAAGTACGTAACAAAACAAAGAATAGGCACCTTCCGAGTTAAAAAAATAAAATAAAATAAAATAAATTAAAGACTAAACTTACAAATTACTCTAAACGATAGGGACCATTCATATAGTTTACTCTATAATAATAAATATGTATTACTATCATTTATCAACAAATTATATTTTGAACGTATAGCTACAAGTCTACAAGTTTACTTTTGTGATTTTATTTTTACCATAAATTTACTGTGTAAAGCAGGAAAACAACGGCGGTAAAAAAGCAAAGAAATGTGAATAGAAGACAAAAAGGCGTACGACACGAGTAACGAGAGAAGAGCGCAGCACGCAAACACACAAACACAAGGACCGGGGTTCTCACGGCGTTCTATTTTCGAAGAAACCAACTTCAAAATACTACAAAGTTTGGTTCAATTTTAACGAGTATTAAACGATTGTTTGTGGATAACTTTGTCCCATTTGTATCCAATTAAATACCATTTTTATACATATTAAAATACTTATATTAATTTTAGTTTCTTCTTAAAAGTTTGTTTGTGGATAACATTGTCCCATTTTTATGAATATTAAAAAACTATTTATTTTTATCCATGTTAAAATACCATTTTTATACATATTAAAATACTTATTTTAATTTTAGTTTCTTCACCGTAATTATTAATTCTAATGAAACTTATTGATATCTAGATATTCGTAATCTTTTTAAATCAAATTTCTATTTACAAAATAAAACATGATAGTATTCAATGAGTTTTTAAAATTAATATTCTAATAAACGAAACTATTTGAAGGTATTGTGACATATATCCTACTTAACATTTGATATAACTTGTAAACTAAACATCCATATCTATATATCATATAATTTAAGTTGATTTTGATGATTTGTCGCAAACACCACGTTTTAAGACATGGTGTGTCGTATTAAACTCAATTTAAGAATAATGGCTTCTATAAGGCATTCATTTTATGATTTGACGTTCAATTGTGTACGTCTATTTCACTATTTGGTTGGTTGTGGTTACATATTGTATTTATCCTGACAACTTTTAATCTTCTTATTAAATATTAAGTTCTTATATGACTACAATTGCTGTGTGTATGTTGATAATTAATAAAGAAATCATAAGAACTCTATTTTATGTTTGGAAAGCTTTAGATTTATAGTTTCTAATAAAAAACCGGCAAGTCGTATGAAATTATGTAGAGGACGTTGTGATATTTTTTCTACAGACTATCTAGTGGATAGATTACAGCCGAAATTAACCAAACTTTTGGGTTCCCAAGTCTTTGGATATCTTTTATGCATGTATCAAATTTTTTGATATTAATAAGTTATTTATGAATTATTTTAGTGTTTTAGGTCGTTTAAATAGTTTAGATTTTGTTTAAAATCATCAATTTTAATAAAGTTCATTTCTTTTCTCCTCATTATGTGTGTGTTTTTTGACCAACTTCAACAAGAAATCTAGAACAATCTAGTAGTCACAAAATCATGTATCTTATATATTCTTTGAAAGATCTGGATGTATACTTTCTAACGAAACAAACGAAAATGTAGATGACGTTATAAAGTTTTTTTCCATAAGCTATTCACCGGATAGAAAACAGTAGAATTTGACCAAGCTTTTGGGTTTACCAAGTCTCTTTAGATCTCCTAAGCATGTACTAAAGTATTTGATGTTTCTAAGTTTTTTTTTTTTTTTTTTTTTTTTTTTTTTTTTTTTTTTTTTTTTATGAAGTCTTATAGTGCTTTAGATCATATAGATATTGAGGTTTTGTGTAGATTTATCAATTTTAAGAAAGAAAAAATTTCTCTCCAAATTTTATGTGATTTTTAAACCAACTTCCATGACAAGTCTCGAGCAATCCACAGGTTTAAAATTTTGTATCTTATATGTTTGGAAAGCTCTAGATGTGTAGTTTCTAATGAAAAACAGCAAGTCTTTTGGATTTTTATAAAGGTGGTTGCGATTTATTTGCCACGGGATGTATAATGTACACAAAAAATTTGGTGATCGGAAAAACATATATTTAGACCAACTCAAGAAGAAGTCTGGAGTTATCGACAAGTAAAAAAAATCATGTATCTTATATGCTTGGAAATTTCTATATGTGTAGTTTCCAAAGAATAATAGAAAGTATTTTGGAGTTTTATAAAAGGAGTAATGATGTTTTTGCTATGGGATATTCAGTATACAAAAATATGTTTGGTGGTCCGAAAAAATATTTTTTGACCAACTTCAACGGGAAGTATGAAATGATCCTTAAGTTAAACTATCTTGTATTTTGTATGCTTGGAAATATCTTGATATGTATCTTCCAATGAGAAAATAGAAAGTATTTTGGAGTTATGTAAGGAGAGTTATAACGTTTCTGTCACATGATGCTCGGTATACAAAAAAATATATTCGTTGGACAAACTTCAACATGAAATTGGAACGATCTAGAAGTCATAAATAATGTATGTTATATGCTTGAAATTCTCTATATGTGTAGTTTTCATTGGAAAAAACAGAAAGTATTTTGAAGTTTTGTAGAGGGAGCAATGCCATTTTTGCCATAGGATGTTCACTATACAAAAATTGTTCGGTGGTCTAGAAAAAAAAATTGACCAACTTCAACGAGAAGTATGGAATGATCCATAAGATAAAAATATTTTGTATTTTATATGCTTGGAAGTGCTTGATGTGTAGTGTTCCAATAAAAAAACGACAGTTATTTTGGAAGTTTGTAGAGGGAGTAATGACGTTTTTGCCACAAAATGTCCAGTGTAAAAAAAAAATATTCTTTGGTCTGAAAATATATTTTTGAACCTACTTTAACATCAAATCCGGAACGATCAAAAAGTCAAAAACTTGTGTATGTTATATGTGTGGAAAGCTGTGGATGTGTAGTTTCATTGAAAAAAAACGAAATTTCATTTGGAGTTTGTAGAAGAATTTATACTAGTTTTTCCATAGGATGTCAAATGTATAAAAAATGTTCGGTGGTCTGAAAAAAATATTTGTAACAACATAAATTTTCAAAACAACTTTTCCATTTCAAAATATAATAAAAATTCATATGTAATATCAAAATCCATGTATCAACATCATCTCGATAAACAAATCCCAAGATCTCAATGTAAATAAAACTCCATCTGTGTGTACGGTCATACCGGCGCCTTCTCGCGATCCTCACTGGTACCTGAATCACACAACCCACAACAGGGTAAGCATAATGCTTAGTGAGTTCCCCAAAATACCACATACAACACATACGCCACTCGAGGCTACAGTACGACCCTCCGGTCGATGTGTCTCATCGGGACCCTCCAGTCTCGTAGCTCGTTGGATCCTCTGGTCCGGTCATAGCTCGTTGGACCCTTCGGTCCGGTCTGTATCATTGGACCCTTCAGTCTGGTCTATATCATTGGACCCTCCGGTCTGGTCTATACAACACATAACATACATATATCACAATGCACATAATCTCATACACACACATAGCACACAAGACCCTCCGGTCTACACATAGATACCACTCTAGGTAATGTATAGTGAGAAGACTCACCTCAGGTAACTCGGATAATCTCGCACATGAATATACTGATCTAATCCCCGCCTAATAACATAAACAATATCCTCAAATAAATAATGGCTCTCAAAGGCTAGATTAAATCCCTTTCTACAATCCCACAGAAGGGTAAAAGACTATTTTACCCCTCCTTGACCCAAAAGTCCAAATGTTGACTAAAACCCTAAATGTCAACGAAAGTCAACAGTGGGAAGTATGCGGCGCGTACCAGCTCTTGTACGCAGGGCGTACTCCGGCGATCCAGAATCGGGGTCTCAAACCCTTACGCTGCACGTACTGAGATTTACGCCCAAAGTAAGTCTCAGTTTCATGATCTTATGGATTTTTGGTCTTAAACGGTTAAGACATAAACTCAAACTCCAGATCTGACTTTTGTAAGGTCACTTAATCCATAAAGTTGAAATCTTTAAGCCTTTGCATGGCTGAAAGGTCACTAATCACTCTAAACACATTTCCTCTTTCCTAATAAAGCCTTTATCTCATGCATGACCTAATATTCACGTCCAAGATTGGATTTTTATGAACCCACAACTCATATTACTCTGAAATATGGCAGATCTAAGCTTATGGAGACCATTTGCTCATAAAGTCTCCACCTTGGGACCAAAAACCCTAAACATTGGTCCATGAAGCACAAATCAAAAATGACAAGGAAAGCTTTGAGCTTTTTACCTCCAAGTGAAGCTCCTCCCTCTGTAGAACTCAGATCCAAACTTGAACTCCAACTTCTAGCCTCCACAAGAACCTCTTCTTCTTCTTCTTCACTAACACACAAAGGCACTTTCTAGCTCAAGAACACTCACACACTAGCTTTAGAATGATAATATTGCTCTCATAGGGTTTCTCTCTGTGGAATGGTGGCTGGGGATAAGACCATATCATTCCTTTTATAGTCCACAAGCCACAATTAGGGTTTGCATCTGGGCCAGCTACGCCCAGCGTGACCGTGGGTACGCCCAACGTACCTAGGCGAATCCGCGTCCAAAGTAAGCACTTGAGTACGCGCAACGTACTCTTCAGTACACCCAATGTTCTCAATATCCATACTTTTTCCTTTAGGGTCTAAACTTGACAACCTGATAAAGAAGAAGGGTTTAAGAGATGCACCTGAATTTCAGAATGTTACAATTCTCCCCCACTAGAACTAGACTTCGCCCTCGAAGTCTCATGCCGTAAACAAATCCGGATGCTGATCCCTCATCTCCAACTTCGGCCCCCAAGTCAGCTCGGACCCTCTCCGGTGCTGCCACTGGACCTGAACCAGGGGCACTTCCTTATTCCTTAGAACCTTGATCTTCCAATCCACTATTGCGATTGGTCTATCAATGTAATTCAGGCTCGCATCAACATGTATATCCTCCAGCGGTACAGCTATTGTCTTGTCGACAATACACTTCCTCAACTAAGACGCGTGGAAGGTATCATGTATCTAGCTCAACTCCGCAGGTAGCTCTAAACGATATGCTACCCTGTCCACCCTAGCGGTCACCATGAAAGGACCAATGTACCGGGGTCCCAGCTTGCCCCTCTTTCGGAATCGTATCACTCCCTTCCAAGGAGATACCTTCAGCAGTACGAAGTCTCCCACTTGGAACTCGAGCTCGAACCATCGCCTATCCACATAACTCTTCTGGCGACTCTGATCTGTTAACAACCTCTGTCTGACCTGCTGTATCTGCTCTGTCGTTTAAAGCACTATCTCAGTGCTACCCATCACTTGCTGCCCTACCTCTCCCCAGCAGATGGGAGTCCAACACCTACCCCATACAACAACTCGAAAGGAGGCATACCAATACTCGAATGGTGGCTGTTGTTATAGGGAAACTCAGTCAATGGAAAATACGTGTCCCAACTTCCTCCGAAGTCCAACACACATGCTCGAAGCATGTCCTCGATCCTCTAAATCGTCCGCCCGTCCGTCTGTGGGTGGTAAGCGGTACTGAAATGCAGCCTCGTGCCCAACTCCTCATGGAACTTCTTCCAGAACCTGGAAGTGAAACGTACATCTCGATCTGACACAATCAAGATCGGTACTCCATGCCGTGATACCACCTCCCTCACATACAACTCTGCCAGTCTCTCGGCAGAAGAGCTCTCACTGATAGCAAAGAAGTGAGCACTCTTCGTCAGCCGGTCGACGATCACCCAAATTGCATCGACACCCCTCGCGGTCCTTGGCAATTTGGTGATAAAGTCCATAGAAATCTGTTCCCACTTCCACTGGGAAACCTCAAGTGGCTGCAACTATCCATGCGGATGCTGGTGCTCGGCCTTGACCCTGCGACAGGTCAAGCACCTCTCAACGAACCACGCAACATCCCTCTTCATACAGGGCCACCAATAGCCTCTCTTCAGGTCCAAATACATCTTAGTGGCCCTGGGAAGGATCGAGAACCTCGACCTGTGCACCTCATCCACCAGAATGGTACGTGCCCCGCCCGCAAACGACACCCAAATCCGAACCTGAAAGGTCATAAGCCCTCGGCTATCGGTAATGAAATCAGATACCTGCCTGATCACCCGCTCTCTCTTGCGGTTCTCCAGTCTCACGGCCTCTGCCTGGGCCTCCTGAATGATGTCCAACACCGAAGTCATCACCGACAACCTCATACAAACGTCTCTTATCGGGGCACTGTCCACCCTACGGCTCAGGGCATCGGCTACAATTTTATCCTTGCCGTGGTACAGGATCTCACAATCATAATCCTTTACCACATCCAACCATCTCCTCTGGCGCATATTCAGGTTGGGCTGATCCATCAAATAGTTCAAGCTCTTGTGGTCAGTGTATATGGTACACCGAACCCCATACAAATAGTGACGCCAGATCTTGAGGAGGAACACCACTGCCCCCAACTCTAGATCGTGGGTGGGATACCTCGTCTCATGAGGCTTCAGCTGCCTCGATGCGTATGCTATCACGTACCCTCTATGCATCAACATCGCACCCAACCCCGATATCGATGCGTCACAATACACCACAAAATCCTCCATCCCCTCCGAAAGGGCTAACACCGGGGCTTCGCATATTCTTTCGCAAAGTGTCTCGAATGAGGCCTGCTGCTCAGGACCCCAACTAAAAGCCACGCCCTTCCAGGTCCACTTGGTGAGAGGAACGACAATCTTGGAGAAATCCTTGATAAATCTCTGATAATAGCTGGCCAACCCCGGAAAACTCCTGATCTCGGTGGGGGATCTCGGCACCTCCCAACTCATCACAGCCTCAATCTTGGCCGGATCGACCAATATCCCATTCTAGTTGATGAGATGCCCCAAGAACTGGACCTCTCGTAACCAGAAATCGCACATGGAGAATTTGGCGTAAAGCCTCTCCGATCTCAGAACTCCGAGGATCTCCCTCAAATGCTACTCATGCTGCTCTCTAGATCTCGAATACACCAATATATCATCGATGAACACGATCACCGAACAATCCAACATCGGCCTGCACACCCTCTTCATGAGATCCTTGAACGTCGCCGGTGCATTGGTGAGTCCAAAAGGCATCAGCAGGAACTCATAATGCCCATAACGAGTCCTGAACGTTGTCTTCTGGATATCCTCATCCTGCACTCTCATCTGATGATATCCAGACCTCAAATCAATCTTGGAGAACCAAGACGCTCCCTGCAACTGATCGAACAAATCATCGATCCTTGGTAAGGGGTAATGGTTCTTAATCGTCAACTTGTTCAACTCCCGGTAATCAATGCACATCCGGTGTGAACCATCCTTTTTCTTGACAAAAAGGATCGGTGCTCCCCACGGCGAGCTACTTGGTCGAATAAACCCCTTCCCCAGCAACTCCTGAAGCTGTAAGGATAACTCATGCATCTCTGGCGGTGCAAGGTGATAGGGTGCCTTGGCAATAGGCACCGTTCCCCGAACTAAATTGATGCGAAACTCCACTTGCCTCTCGGGAGGCACACCCGACAACTCCTCGGGGAAAACGTCCGGGAACTCTCGCACTATTGGTACATCATCAACCGAACTCGGTCTGTCCGCAGCCACTTGTGTGTCCATCACATAGGCCACAAACCCACTACAGCCCTGCTGCAGACTCTGCCTCGCTCTATCAGCCGAATAGAACGCTGACCCAGAATGGGTACCCTTGCCGTACACCGTAAGAACTCCCCCACTAGGGTCTCGTATGGTCACCAGCTGTCGCTCGCAGTCAATAGCCGCTCCAAATCTGCTCAACCAGTCCATGCCCACGATGACACAAAGATCCCCCATCGCAATCGGGACCAGATCAATCGGAAACTCAACACCGAAGATCTTGAGTACACATCCTCGAATCACATCAGTGACATACACCACTCGCTCATCAACTATGGAAACTCGTAGAGGTCGACTCAACCCCTCTCGACGGATACTGATGTGCTGACTAAAGGATAACGACACAAAAGATCGACTCGCATCCGAGTCAAATAACACCAAAGCAGGTACAAAACTCACAAGAAAATTACCTACACATATTATAATATAAGCACACTATCTCAAACTCAAAATAAATACATGAAATTATACATACTAGCCACGACATTGGGCGCTGCACGGACCTCCTCCGCTGTCAACTGGAAGGCTCTCCTGTGAGCCATTAGTGCCTCGGCCTTCGCTGGCTGGATCTCAGTAGCTCTAGCAGCAGGTGCAGATCCTTGTGCTGATCCCTGCAGTAGCTATGGGCATTCGGCCTTCCGATGGCCGGTTTGGTTGCAATGAAAGCAAACCGAGAATCCCTTGGGGCAATACCTTGCAAAATGCCCCTCCTTCCCACACTGGTAACATACCCTAGCTCTGCACACCCCCTCATGGATCTTGATGCACTTCCCACAAGTGCGGCCCTTCGTACCCCCAGATCTCGAATCAACGGGCTTTGCCTGCTTGGTTGCCGGGTGAGCCTGTGCCGGTCGCCCGTCCCTCATCTGAGACTCGGCCTCCTCCCTGACTTGAGTCTCCAACTCAATCTACCTCTTCCGGGCATTGGCCTGGAGCTCAGAAAATGTCCGTTATGATGAGTTCGCCACGAACTCACGAATATCCCTCCTTAGTATGCTCAAGTACTGGCTTATACGTGCCTACTCAGTAGTCATGTGCTCAGTGCAAAACAACGCCCTCTCATGAAAGATCCTTGTAATCACTATCACAGACTCAGTTCCCTGCTTGAGGGACAAGAACTCCTGGGCTAGACGTTTCCTCTCCACAGGGGAACATACTCATCTCGAAACATCGCAATGAACCTCTCCCAGGTCATCGCGGTAAGCTCTGCAGTAATGAAGTCCTCTGTCACAAACTTCCACTAGTCCTTCGCCCCCAAGCAAAGCTGGTTTAGTACAAACCGAACCCTCAGATGCTTCAGACACGAGCATGTGTAGAAGCTTCCTTCGATATCAGAAATCCATCTCATCGTAGCAATCAGATCCTGCATCCCATCAAACTTCGGTGGCTTCATGTTGCTGAACTCCCAAAACAACAACGTGTCACCCAAGTGCGGTCTGGCAGAAGCAACAACTGCAGTAGCCGCAACCTCAGTAACCGTTGCGTATCTCTCGTCAAACGTCTCAATCAAGGTGGTCTTAATTGACCCAAACATCTCCGGTATCTCCGCACGGATAGCCGCAGCCACCTCATCTTGGATCATCTGACGAAGCTCCTCGTCACTCACTCCGCTGGTCTCTGGTCTGTGGTGAGTCCCAACCATGATGTCTCTGAAATACAACATAAAATATCAGAGACTCGCTCGAGTGTACTCGCACTCGATAACTCAACCCTACTTGCTCCCTAGTACCCTAAGGATTCTTACTTGGACTGGGCACTGATCCGGTATCTTCAGTAGTATGGGCCGTATACTACTGTCCACACCGCATCAATATTCAACCCAAGTTCGCCTCTTAGGATCCCAGATAACAAGTACTCTAATCTCCCTATGCATAGGCTACTCTCCAACAGACCTCTCATAAGCTCCTCGCTGCTACCTACTCACTCTCAAGCATCTCATAATAGCAGTAATCTCCTAGGCTAAGGCATCACAAATCAGGCCACCCTAGTCCTAATATGAATACCTAGCTTAATCTAGCATGCATAACATATCATATTATATCTCATAACACATAATGTAAGAGTATTTTGGGAAATCACCGTTTAGGCGCTGGCTGATCGTACACACTACTCTGTTCTGCTCGTTTCAAAACCTTTTACTCTTTTAGAAAAATTGCTTTATTATGAAAAATTTCTCAAATCCTCAGTTTGAGTTTACATACGCCCGAAGGTGCATCCGAATCCCTCAAACCAAGCATCTGATACCAACTTGTAACAACGTAAATTTTCAAAACAACTTTTCCATTTCAAAATATAATAAAAATTCATATGTAATATCAAAATCCATGTATCAACATCATCTTGATAAACAAATCCCAAGATCTCAATGTAAATAAAACTCCATCTGTGTGTACGGTCATACCGGTGCCTTCCCGCGATCCTCACTGGTACCTGAAACACATAACCCACAACACGGTAAGCATAAATGCTTAGTAAGTTCCCAAAAATACCACATACAACACATACGCCACTCGAGGCTACAGTATGACCCTCCGGTCGATGTGTCTCAGCGGGACCATCCAGTCCCGTAACTTGTTGGATCCTCTGGTCTGGTCATATCTCGTTGGACCCTTCGATCCGTTTTGTAACGTTGGACCCTTCGGTCCGGTCTATATAGTTGGACCCTCCAGTCCGGTCTATACAACACATAGCATAAATGTATCACAATGCACATAATCTCATACATACACAAAGCACACAAGACCCTCCGGTCTACACATAGATACCACTCTAGGTAATGTATAGTGAGAAGACTCACCTCGGGTAACTCGGATAATCTCGCACACGAATATACTGATCTAATCCCCGCCTAATAACATACACAATATCCTCAACTAAATAATGGCTCTCAAAGGCTAGATTAAATCCCTTTCTACAATCCCACAGAAGGGTAAAAGACTATTTTACCCCTCCTTGACCCAAAAGTCCAAATGTTGACTAAAACCCTAAAAGTCAACGAAAGTCAACAAGGGGAAGTACGCGGCGCGTACCAGCTCTTGTACGCAGGGCGTACTCCGACGATCCACAATTGGGGTCTCAAACCCTTACGCTGCGCGTACTGAGATTTACGCCCAAAGTAAGTCTCCGTTCTATGCTCTTATGGATTTTTGGTCTTAAACGGTTAAGACATAAACTCAAACTCCAGATCTGACTTTTCTAAGGTCACTTAATCCATAAAGTTGAAACCTTTAAGCCTTTGCATGGCTGAAAGGTCACTAATCACTCTAAACACCTTTCCTCTTTCCTCATAAAGCCTTTATCTCATCCATGACTTAATATTCACGTCCAAGATTGGATTTTTATGAACCCACAACTCATATTACTCTGAAATATGGCAGATCTAAGCTTATGGAGACCATTTTCTCATAAAGTCTCCACCTTGGGACCAAAAACCCTAAAAATTGGTCCATGAAGCACAAATCAAAAATAACAAGGAAAGCTTTGAGCTTTTTACCTCCAAGTGAAGCTCCTCCCTTTGTAGAACTCAGATCCAAGTTTGAACTCTAACTTCTAGCCTCCACAAGAACCTCCTATTCTTCTTCACTAACACACAAAGGCACTTTCTAGCTCAAGAACACTCACACACTAGCTTTAGAATGATAATATTGCTCTCCAAGGGTTTCTCTCTGTGGAATGGTGGCTGGGGACAAGACCATATCATTCCTTTTATAGTCCATAAGCCACAATTAGGGTTTGCATATGGGCCAGCTACGCCCAGCGTAACCATGGGTACGCCCAACGTACCTAGGCGAATCTGCGTCCAAAGTAAGCGCGAGTACACGCAGCATACTCTTCAGTACGCCCAGCGTACTTAATAGCCATACATTTTCCTTTAGGGGCTAAACTTAACAACTTGATTAAGAAGAAGGGTTTAAGAGATGCACTTGAATTTCAGAAATGTTACAATATTTTTGTACCAACTTGAACGAGAAGTATGGAACCATCCATAAGTCAAAAAATCATGTATTTAATATGCTTGAAAAGTTTTGAATGTGTGGTTTCTAGTGAAAAAACGACAAATATTTTGGAGTTTTGTAGAGGGAGTTACGTTTTCGCCACATGATGTCTAGTGTACAGACAAATGTTTGGTGATTTGAAAAAATATTTTTGGACCAATTTAAACGAAAAATCTAGAATGATCCACAATTCAAAAATTCATGTATTTTATATCTTTAGAAGCTCTTGATGTGTAGTTTCCAATGAAAAAATGGAAAGTCTTTTAAAATTTGGTAGGGGAGTTATGATGTTTTTGCCACAGGATGTCCAATGTACCAAAATTGTTCAATGGTGTCAAAATATTTTTCGACCAAATTCAACAAGAAATATGAAGCAATGACGTGTTTGCCAAAAAATATTGAAAAAACAAGTCATTTGGATTTTTGTAGAGAGAACTATGACGTGTTTTCCATAGGATGTCCAGTGTACAAAAAATGGTCGGTGGTTTGAAAAAAAAAAGATTAGACTAGCTTTAACGAGAAGTTGGGAACGATCCGAAAGTTCAAAAATCATGTATTTTGCTTGGAAAACTTTGGATGTATAGTTTCCAATGAAAAAAAAAAAAGACAAGTCTTTTGGAGTTTTGTTGAGAGGGTTCTGAAGTTTTTTCCACATCTTGTCTTGTGTATGAAAAACGTATGGTGGTCTGAAAATATGTTATGTGGTTTGAAAATATGTTTGTATTTGTAAGTGATGTGTCCTAAATTATACATATTTTAAGGGACATTTCATATAATTTTAAGTGTATTTTTTATAGTAAAATAGAACAAAAGATGCTTATTTTTTATACATTTATGTTTTGCAACTGAAAATGGCCATATCATGAAATAAAAGATGAAAGAGCAAATACGAAGCATAATTGTGTGGCTTAGTGGCCAAAGAACACCACTGAATTTTAAAATGAAGAATATTCTAAAGATTTTGAAGATTTTAGAGATAATTTGTCGCATAGTGATTTAAGTTGGTCTCGAGAAGGTTACAAATAAACCCTTAATTTCGCCTAAAAGAGATATCATACCTTCGAAAAGTTAAGAAAAAGTCAGAAGGATGAAGAATCACAAGTAGGAGGCTCACTGAAGGAGAACTGGTTTGTTGTATATTAGATTTCTTTAGTTTTTCTTATCTCTTTCTTGTTCACAGGCTAACTCCCATTACTTTTTTCTAGATGTAAATAATTAGATATGATTCATTTGAGAAGAGTATTGGCAGTTATTCAATTTATTATGAATGGTTAATTACAGATACATGCATATTAATAATAGTAGTTTTATATTTATGTAACTGAATGCATAATCTAAGATTGAGTTCGGGTTATGTATCTTGTATCATATTGTGGCTGACAACTTACTGTTCCTCTATGGTTGAGGTGTGCAATGGTGACTAGAGGGTACGGCCTTAGGTTAGATATAGAAATAATGATTTAATATTATTTGATTTAGTCAATTTGAGAAGTCACCACTACACCTGTGACTGATAATACCAATTAAGTCTTTCATAATACAAATTAATAAAATGAACCTAGGAAAGCTATCCATACCTGTAGATAACCTTGAAACATATGATTAGGGAAATTGAGTTTAAATTGATTAATTTAGGAATTGGTGGGTTTCCGCTAATTTCCATTTCACTTTATATGAACCAATCATAATCATTAGGCGATTAGAAATGTAAGAAAATGTACCTTTAATTATTATTTACTTGATTATATTGTTTGAAGTAGTTATATCAAATTCCCTTCTAGTTAGTTTTGATATGAATTATTGGTACATTTATGTTCCTCTTGAGTTCAACGCCCTTTCTTATCCCATGTATACTATTCAGGATCAGGTACATTGCATGGTGATTGATAAGTCTCAGTTTGGATGGTTATGTTTTATATATTTTTGATGGTTTTTCATGCAATCTATACACACTAGTCTGGCAGCGAAAACATTATATACACCCTATGTATGCACCCTAATAGATCTAGGTTTATTCTAGTGTAACAACCTACTTTCAGAAAGTGTAAATTTACTAAGCTCTTGATCTTGATCTTCTTGTTGATTCCTTGATTGGGATCTTGTAGCAACCACCTTTTCTTGAATGAAAAGGACCCAATAATACGAACACCTTTTTTGTTTCACACCATAGACACCAAGATAACAAGTAGGAAACCATAGGAAAGGGAAGGGATTTTTCGATAATTATAATAACCTTAGGAAGGTTATTAATATTCGTCAAAAGTGAAATGAGAGAGTAATGGGACAACTTTAAGGGAGTCAAGGAGCATTAGGGTTTGATCCTTATCCTCTAAAAAATTCATTCCCTATCACTTCCTTAAGGATTCTAGAACATTCCAATTAATTAATATTCAACCCTTTTAATTAATTCAAACTATTTAATTAATTCCAAAATAATTTCCAAATAATATAGTAATTCATAATAAGTTAATAAACTTATTTTCTTCTAGTTCCTTATTGCTCAAATGGGTCATGAGGGCAATCCAAAAGGACCCTATTATTATTAGAATATTAGTAATAGTTCTAATGAACTTGGACATTCATTTCAATAGTCTCTCACTTAGACAAGTCATCAACTACATAAGGTCCAATGCTTCTCTAATAATCAACAAAGAGTATGCCAGACAATGCAACTACTAAACTTTGATCTAATCAAGATTTGGTCCTTAGATAAGTGATAAGTTATCCCTTTGTTCTAAATATATGTATGAACTTGATACATGGATAAGGGAGATATCAGTGTTCAATATTATGTTTCTCGATAATGATTTGTGATGACGAAATCATACCACTAAATTTAACACAACATATTTGTAAAGCGAAACCCTATATGTATATCCGTTTGAACAATAAGAGATATTATCATCTTAGAATTACTCTCGACTTGATACATGAAATAATATCTAAGTTTAGGTTGTTCTAATTATTCTATTAATTACTCATGAGTGTTAGCACTATATATATGATATGTCTAATATCTATGGACAATCCACTAACGCTCATGAAAATCTTAAATCGCTACTTACTTCCAAGAGTATAACCAACTATGGGGGTTTTGAATAAATTAATACTGAGAAATGGGTTCTAAACATGTAAAAGTAAAACACAAAAAGAAATGAACACAAAGATGGTAGCATAACAAGCTTTTTATTAAGTCACCAAAAATAAACACCAAATTGGCTACAGTTCATACTATCATATGTTTCAAAATTCTACAAAATTACAACTAAACATTTATACCATATCACTAGTGATGTGTAATTGATAGTCTATAAACTTGCGATAACTTGAAAACCATTCCATCTGATAATGGAGCCAAAAACTTATGACATAAAAGATATAGACTTGAAAATACAAATCTACTTTTACATTTACAAATCATTAAAAAACCAAACTGACTATCTACACCATGTAGTGGACCTGAACAATGACAGTATAGATTAACTAAGTAAGGATGTTGAACATATAGGGAATATAAGTGTACTAATATATCATTATCTTCTTATTAATCAATCTTAAAAGAAAGCAATTAATGGGTAATAATATTCACTAAAATAAATAGCAACTAAATAAGCAAATAAATAATCAAATAATAACCATGGTTAACTCCATAGATAACATAATTTGAAGGTAATCATATTTGTATTCAATCCATCCTAGTTTAATTAATTAATATCTATTAAATGATATTGATAAGTTATTCACTAATTCCTAAATTGATCAACTCCATGCTAATTTCGTTAATCTTATGATTATAAGTTGTCTACCACTACGGATATCTCCCATAGACTTAGTCTATTACGTCGTATTATGAAAGACTCAATTGGTATGATCAATCCTAGGGTTAGTAAGAACTTCTCTAATTGTCCAAGTTATTCGATCAATCATGAATATTAAATCAATTTTACTATGTTTAACTTATGGACATAACTTTCCACTAGTCGTCACTGCCTACGCTCTTGACATAGTTTTCCAGCTTGGAGAAGTTAATAAACAATGTGATTCAAGATACATAATCTGAACCTAATCATAATTCATGCACTCAGGTACATAAACATGACAAAACCAATATCAATACGCATGGATCTTTTATTGAGCAAACATAACTAATTAAACAAGTCTCAATACCAAATATCAATCAATCAAACAAAGTAAGGTTTCACAAATAACAAATAATCATAAAGGGTTTAATCCCAAATCTTGAAAAAATAACATATAGGAAATAAAAAGTTCACTATTTATAGACAGAAAAGTAAATAGACTGATAGCCTTTCTTCTCTTGATCTTCATGTTTCTGCATATATATATCAGCTTGTCGATTGATATAACCTTCTAGACTCTCAAAATGGACTCCTTTGATGTATGGTAGGAATTGTTGAACATGAATAATAGATATTTATAAACACAAATTGTTCGTATATATGGTAGGAATCATCTATAACATGATAAATACGGAATCTCTCATTGATGAGTTCTTCTTGATGGTTCATCACAAATCCATCAAATACCAAAATGATATATCTGAATTTGAACCTGATTAATTATTTAGAGTCATGAACACTAAGATGTAATCCATGTCTAGTAATCAAGTATGGGTTTGATTAATCTTCCTCTTTATAGCAAGGCTAGAATAAATAAATAATTTCTTTTATAAAGAATAGAAACATCTAGATCTATACACATTCAGTAGGACTTGTTAAAGGATTTAAGCGTAATCATGTCAATGACTATGATCAAACCTTTTGTGAAGTAGCTATGATTAGATCAATAAGGATATTATTTATCATAACCACATATTCTAATTATCAGATATGACAAATAGATTTCAAGAAAAACTGCTTTTCTTAATAGACACCTACTTGAAGATGACTATATAGCTTAGCCTGGAGGTTCTCTTGATCCAAATTATCCTAACAAAATGTGTAAGCTTTTAGATCCATTTGTGGATACAAATCAAAAAGCTCAAGGTTGGAATCATTATTTTAATATGAAAACACATGGTATGCTTTTATATCAAAATGAAGATAACATATGTGTTTACTAAGAACTAGTGGGAGCATAGTGATATTCCAAACCTTGTATGAAAGAGACATACTTAATCATGAGAGATTACATTCCAACTATGCAAGGATCTTTTCCCATGACTTGAAAAGTGATTTTAAGATGAAAGAATTATAAAAGAAAAAATAGATTTTTGGAATGTATAATCTACGAAGATAGATAAAGATGAATGTTAGAAGTTTTAAATCCTTATGCATATGTCGACAATACCTTGAAACAGATCAAGATACAAGATTCCTTTGGAGGACTATTGGAATTGCCACATGGAACTATTTTCAGCTTGCCTCAAAAGGACCTAGCACATAGGTTTGAGCTAGACAAAATGATTTTATATTTTATTTGAATTATAAATGAATTTATCATTTATGCCATATTATGCACAAGACCAGGTATATGATCATGCTATGAACATATCATAAGATGCAAATTAGATACATGAGAAAGTCATTAGATGACTGTAAGAACATTTTAAGAGTACATAAGAAGAACTAAGAGAATGTATATAAGTTATTCATTTTAAAAGTGACGGGTTTCGAGCCTCATTAGAACAAACAAAATGGCAGCGGAAAAAATAAACAATTTTATCTAATACTTGAAACAAATGGATCTAAACTCAACTAATCTATGAAACTTATTAGAACTTAATAAAAAGAAAAACATACCTTTGAATTCTTCATATGTTTCTTATTTTGATGAGCAAGTTGATTGGACTAGAGAACCCAACAAAGAGTTCCTCTCTTGTAATCACACCTAAGACACAAAACTCTATCAGATCTGAACAAACCACCACGAACCAACATGAAACAAGCTTAAATTGATGATTCTGATCATCACCATGTAGAGGCATATGAGGTTCCATGTCGTAGTATCGGGCCTTTGGGGTTTTCTAGGTTTTCTTAAGGGTTCCGACCTTTAGAGTAAAGAGGCTAAGTTTTTCATCCATCCAAAACAAGGATTTGACCTCTTTATTTATAGGGAGGTGATTTTAAATCCAAAAGATAATTACCAAATATAATAGTAATTATCTATGGTATTCAAATCATTATGGAATATTCCATATTCCTTTATTTACTATTAATTAATTAAACTATTATATAATTAACATAACAAGTCCCTCAAATAAATATCTTTTCAGTTACGCTTTATTTTGTTATTGCGTGTAACCCAAAAGTACACTACTATTTATAGTAATATTATTGGGCTTGTTATGGCTATGGGGAATTATTCTCCATCAGCCCCTACTTGCATTTAGGCATTAACAATTGACTGGTCTAATACTTAATAAGAACAACAGTGGACGACAGTCTAATGTAACTACTATACTTATCACAACAATGATATAAATAGTTATAAGACTAGTGACTTCAAATTCCTTTGATCTTCATGATATATGTATGAATTTGAGGCATGGATAATAGTCAATCTCAGAATTCAAGATTATGTTTCCCCACATAGATTTGTGACGATTGCTCTAGCTGCTAAATTGAACACATCAATTTCAGTCAAGACTCGGCCGAGTATTTTAGAGGTAAGCACCAAATCATCAAGGGGCCCAAGGATATCAAATTCTCTATTTTTGGTA
This sequence comes from Lactuca serriola, assembly GCF_051521515.1. NCBI lineage: Eukaryota > Viridiplantae > Streptophyta > Magnoliopsida > Asterales > Asteraceae > Lactuca > Lactuca serriola. Next base: position 349,435,701 of record NC_136411.1, read on the forward strand.
AAATAATCAAATAAACTTTGACTACATAGGCCAATACTATTCCTCATGCAATATCTAGTCAACCTCTTTATAGCTGCCAATTACAGACAACGTTGGGGAAAAACCAAGATACTTGTGGATTAGTGTCTAAGTCCATAACTATTTTGGTATGTACTTGACCCGATGGTGCATGGTCCTTTTGGGTTGCCTTCACCAAAGCAACTTGATAGGATGAATTATGGAGAGAAAGGATTAAATATGATTTATTAATATATTATGAGAATAATATATTAAAGGAGAAATCATATTGTTTAATTAATATTAGTCAATAATTAATTGGCAATTAGTTTTGTGACTAAAAGAGATTAATTAAACTTAAGGGACTGGAATTGTAATTATAAGATAATTGCAATTTGGGCCATCGATTCCCTTGCATTAAGGAATGGACGAATTCTATGGGGAACCCCATAAGAAATCGTCCAAGGCCTTAAGGAAAGGGATCCATGGGTTGCTTAGGGCTTAAGCATCCAAATTAGGGTTTCCTTGTTAGATAACCCTAATAGCCTAACTATATATACATCCCTTATGACCCAAAAACGTGGCTAAGCATCATTCTAGGGTTTCACACGTTTTTAGGCAGCCTCCATCCTCTCTCCTCTTCATCCTCTTGCTCTTGGTGTTTGTGAACCATTAGAGGAGTGACATTTGTGACTCTAAGCTTTCTAAAGTTAATACAAGGAGGAATTGGGATTGTTATTGCTACATAACAATCAAGGTAATATCTTAAACCCATTCTTATGTTAATATGATTACTTGTATGCTAGAATTAAGGTTTATATCCTTGGATAACTTGCATGTACAATAGAGAAACCTAGATCCAAGCATTAGGGTTTGTATGAGCACATAGGATGTTCTTATGGCCAAAACCCATCAGTGGTATTAGAGCCTAGATTGGTTTCTATTGTATTGATGCTTTGTATGTTGAAAAAAAATTCAATTTTTGGGTTTCTGGGGGCTGAACTCACTGAGTTTTTTAGATGAACTCGCCGAGTTCATGCTAACTCGACGAGTCCATTCCTGACTCGACGAGTCGGCTGGTCAGTATGAGGGAAAACCGGGATTTCTTGCTGTTTTTGCTTGAGGATACTTGCCTTATCATATTAGATCAATATAAATCCGATATTTTGATATATATGACTATCTTCTTGATCTAATTGAAGATATTTATCAATTAATAAAATATTTGTTTCCTTATGTGATAATTGATTAATTATTTTAATTAAATTGGTAAATTGTTTTGCAAGAAATCATCAAATAAATCAAATATGGATAATTATGTGATTAATTGTTAATTAAGATTATTTGTTATTTGATCCTTGTGTTATGAAAAGTTTCACATTTTCCCCTTTAGGTTTTATAGTTTAAATTTGACCTCAAAAGTTTTGTTGTTTTGAAATTTAAATAGTTGAAACCCTAATGTTTTGAAAAAGGTTTCAAAACTTGCCCTCAAGTTTTGGAATTTAAATTTTGATTAATAGTTTAATTTTGATGTATATTTAAATTCTAAACCCTAATGTTTTGAAATGTTTCAAAATTTTCCCTCAAGTTTTGGAATTTAAAAGTTGATTAAAGGTTTAATTTAGGAATATTAAATTCTAAAACCCTAGTATTGTTTTGAAAAGGATTCCAATCACACCCTTATGGTTTTATTAATTAATTAAGGTGTATAATTAAAAGAGGCTTAATAAATCCATAAAGTTTTTGGTTTAAAATTTATTTGAATTAAAAGTATAATTGTTAAATTTGACCACCTAATATTTTAAAAGTGTAAAATACACCCTATACTTTATATAACATTAAAAGTCTAACATTATATATATGTATGAGTAAAAGTCAGTCTTACCGTTAGTAGGCCTCATTCACGAAGCTGGTCTATAAGGGATGTTTAAGGAAATTGCCTATAAAATGACGATTGAATGGGTATCCACTCTTATCCACCACACTCTTGAATAGTGGAGGGTCGTTAGCCGAACGGGTAGGATAGGACAAAAACCTTCCATTATAAGTATAATGAAGTATAAAAGTAACTAAATGTTTTCATAAAATTCCCAATCTTAGTTACTTAGGCAAAAGTGAATTGATGCAATTCCATGAAATTACACTTTGTGCCCTTGCAAAGACGTTAGTGGAGCGTGTGTGGTTTACCGGCACACTAAATGGTTCTAAGCAAAGGTAGCAAAGGGTGACTCAATGTTTTTCATAGTTCGGTGGAGCGTGTGTGGTTTACCAGCACATCGAATAGGTGACTGTAACATGTGAGGGCACCATGTAGTTTGCATGGTTATTCACACCCGCTTTGTGATCCTCGGCATCCCAGTCACAAACAAGAGGGGCATATTGAGATTTAAACATGCCATTGAAATGTTCAATGAATCGCATAGGATCTAGGAGTTTTCATAGATTTAAAACTAAAATTTCTTTTTTCGTTTTTTCATGGTGGAAGTTAGTGAATCGACATTCACTTACCTTCAAATGTTCTGCAATTTGGGTTAGGACATCCCTCTCCCGAATTGTAGAATATTGTGTTGGGTCCTAGCCTTAGTATCTCATTTGGGTGATTTACTAAGGACTCATTCAATCAACTAACTTGAATTCGTTTTCTCCTGTATTGTAGATGTCAAAGTTCGACAACTATGGTTTTCCCAAATCCCGTGGAACAAGCATTCCACATGAAGATGATATTCCACGATTCGATCGAGGAACAAGAGATCATACTTCACTTCCTCCACCTCCTCCAATTATTCTCCCTAACCCACAAGTTCAAAGGCTTGAAAAGTTCAAGATCACTCAAGCCCTTTTGGCAAGTAAACATAAAGAAGGAAAGTCGATGTGTGCACACGTCCTAGGGATGAAGTCACACATTGATAGGTTAAGAATGTTGGGATCCGTTGTCTGTGAGGAAATGACTGTTGATTGGGTTCTTCAGTCACTTCCTAAGTCATATAGTGAGTTCATAAGAGAGTACTATATGATGAACTGCGACGTGACCCTTATAGATCTCACCTATATGCTTATTGCTCCTGAATCAGCAATGGTTTGACGCAATAGAAAAGCAAAGTTGACTGGTGAATCTGCCTTCAAGACCTCTATGGATATAGACAATGGCAACGAAAGACATGCTATGATCGAAGAGTTTTATCATAAGAGAAAGGCAATATCTGAAGTAGTTCCATGTGTTGTTCCAAAAGAGTCAATTTGCTTTTATTGCCAAGAGAAGGGGCATTGGAGATGAAGCTGCCCTATTTACCTAAGAGATCTGAGAGATGGGAGAGTCAAAACGTATGGCTCTGTTTTAGGTAAAATCCATTGACTAACTCTTTTAAGCTTCTATTCTACATTCTTAAAACATAATGTGATAAGATTACAATTGATGTTTTCGAAGAAAAGAAAGGAAGCTTAAGGGAAGAAGTGAGCAGAATCTAACCGTGAAAGGAATGGATTTTGATCGCATTACTTGAAGATTAGATTCTTGAGCTACTACTTAGAGTTAGGAATAAGATTGCTAAGAAAGATGTATTAGCATAGTTTTTCAATGAATTGCATTGTAAGGACAAAATTTTTCCGCAATAAAATAAATTTTGATTTTATATTATTTATTTATCCCTGCAATGGCGTATATGAAAAATTGATGTTTGAATGTTTCTATTATTAGCAATAATGGATTTGATTATTAATTATGTTGTTTATGGAAATGTCGAGAATTTACCAAATAGGGAGAGTTTCTCATCGCCCAAGTTTCAATTGGACAGAAACTTGGAATCATGCAACTTGATTGCATGATGAATGAGAAATTTCATATTTTGGAAATTAGACTAATTCATTGACAAAGTGTCAAGTGAAGGACTAGGAGATCGAGCACACAAAGTTGCGTGTTGATTAACTCCACCATAAGAGTAACAATGATATTCGTCATGATTTACTAAAGGTTTAGTAAATATGATTATACTTACAAGATTAAGTATAATTATGAATTGATTGAAAAAGTTTAAATCAATAGCAGAACGAATAAGAAGAATCAAGTAGGCAGAAAGATAAATGTTTCTCCATTCTAAGAAGAAGGGAGAGTACCTTTTATGCTTTATGATAGGTATTAATGATTAAGAACCACATCTCAATTGATCCTCTAAGTGAGTCTTAGTACAATTGTATGTCTAGGAAGAGGAATCAAGAATTGAAGAAATGGTTAAATCAAAAAGTCAATCATACTGCGTTCCAAAACAAGTCTTAGAGTTAAGATTGCGACATTGAGTGATAAGTATTAAGAAGGTTTATAGCATTCATCAAATATGGAAAAGTTGTGATGTCTTGGATAAGACAAAGACCAACTAGGACCACTTTATGAAGTGTTTTGATAAAAGCTACACTAACTCTTGAATATCTGTTTGTCAAGAAATTGTTATTGACAGGAGAATCTTATATGTCAAGGAGTCAGTGGGAGTCTTAATGGTCTTGAAACGTTTCAAGAACAAATCAAAATAAACCTTATCAGTCATCACTAGCACACGAGTTGAGGTTTACAACCTATCGTGTTGACATTATTTTGTTTCTGTGCCGTTCCAATTAAGTTAATTATGCATGTGAGTTCTATGAGTTCTCATTTGAATGCATAAAAGGCAAGGACCTTGATCAATGAAAAGTACATTGATAGGAAAGGGTGAGCTGTTTAACTACTTGGAAGATGTGGTGGGCAGCTGTGCTACCATAAGGCAAGAAATCGAGATTAAGAAAGTTCGATCCATATGAGTTTGAATTTGTCGTAAATTTTGGTTTTGACAAATTCACATGGATAGGAACAAATACACCGTTTAAATATAAGTGTCATAAGATTTCCTCCTTCATGAAAATGATTGTGAGGAAATACTTTCACTATGAAAGATTTTAGATAGTGTAACAACCCAAAATTTCGTATCATTACTTGTAACCTTTTTCGTAATCCATTTCGATCAACCAATCGTCGTTTCCAAATCCGATTCCGATTTCGTCGTCTAATTAAGTCATTAATTTGTATCGATCTAAAATGACTTAATGGGTGTCTTAATGCAATTTGAAATTATTTTAACACCCCATATTAGTGATCGGAACATTTCTAAAATCGACCATATCAGGTTACGACAACTTGGTCGGGTGCGACCAAAAGCCCCGTCCAACGCCGATATCGGGTAGACTTCCACCGTGTCCAATTCCCGAACTTTTTTTTAAAGTGTTCAAAGCTTCCATTTGAAGCTTTTGGCCCTCTTTCATTACTCTCTCTCTAACCTCTCTCCTCATCCAACAAATCAAGGTCCAAAACAAAGATTTAAGGCTCCAAATCAAAGAGGTAACATTCCTAACTTGTTATTCAACCTCTTTAACCTTCAAATCTATGTTTAAACTATGAATTAGGACATGGAACATGTGTTTACAGCCAAGGAGCATGCTTGGGCCGTAAACACATAAAAATGGGGTTTTTATGCAATTTAACCCTTCCAAATCATTGTTGGGACTTAGATACGACCTTGAGGCTTGCAAATCTGGACTTGAAACACCTTAAACTTAGATTTTGAGGGGTAAACATGAGTTTACGGCCAAGGAATGTGCTTGGGCCGTAAACCCCTCAAACATGGGGACTAAACTCCTTTAGACATGTTAGAATGCCTTGAAACTTAACCAATAGCCTTGTGGTAAATCCTAGAACCATCTAAAAATAGTTTGGGGGTCTTAAACATACCAAAACACAACATATAAGAGTTTACGTCCATAGCACATACTCATGGGCCGTAAACTCCTAATTAGGTGTTAATTGATGCCCTAAAGTGATACCAAGCCTTGGAAAATTAACTAGAATCACATGTGATTGTTCTAAGAGCCTTAAAATAAATATACATGTACATGGGAGAGTTTACGGCCGTAAACTCCATATTTACAGACGTGAACTCCCTTAAATATGGTATAAGTCCATTTAATCCATTCCAAGGCATTTGAGAAATTCATTCCAACAATCCCCATGTCCAAACAAGCCATTAAACACTCAAAACCACCCAAACATGAGTTCACGGCCGTGAACTCATGTGTGTATGGGTTTTATGGCAGTAAAATCCCTAAAATGTTTACTCTCGTGGAGTAAACTCAAATCCCAAGTCCCTCGTACCATTACACGTCTGTAGATGTCACTCGGGTCACTCCAAACACTCGTTTTGAGGTGTTTAACCTCATTGGAGTGTAATGTTCCATCTAATTAGTGATTTTAAATCTAATTAGATATATATGGACATTATTTCATTTTACATAGGGACATCGCGAGTAATGAAGCCTCGAACCAACGTTTAGTGTCCGAAACAGTCGCAATTCCTCGTCTGGTGAGTTCGTACCCCTACCCTTTTTCACTGTTTTTAACTGTTTTCAGGGGGAACAAAAGCAAAGTACAAGGGGTTTCTTGTACTCAAAACTTGTTTTCGTGTGTGTTTTTCACATTTTATATGCTTTTAACGCTGATTGATACAACTGATAACCGTTTGAACATGCAGTTCACGTAAACATATTATTTGTGAAATGGGTTTATAAACTGTTATGTTTTATATATTTCACAAATGGTTTCCACATTTTATTAGTTAAAAGCATGACATTAGAACTTTTGAAACATAAAACTTGTACACAGTATATCCTCGGTAACACTCCACAGAGATATGCGAGTGAAGGATTATCGTATTATTACTAGTAAATTTGTTATTCCTGTATGATTGGAGACACGTCCTCGGTGAACACTCCACAGAGATACGCGAGTGGAGGACTGCACCCGTAACCAAAATCTCTGGGATTAGAGAGCGTGACTTGAATGTATAGATCTATACGGGGCTGACTACCCCACACCTGGCTACTAGCTACAGCCGAACCGAAATGGTTCAAGGGTGACGAAAGTCATAAGGTGATGTGGACTACTTATTGCCACATTTAGTGTATCGTATGGTTATGGAACTCGCAATTAGAATTACAGAGATTTACTTAACAGTAATAATGAATAACTTAAAACATTTTACAAGATAACTAGGTTTCAGAATACATCTTTTACATTGATAACCAACATTCAGGAAAGCATGGGGCATTCCTGGGGAAACGTTTACATAACTGGAAAAGTGTAACAAACCGGATAACTTTACATCTTTTACAATTGGTAAAACACAATCAGGAAAGTATGGGACTTTCCTGGAGATACATTGGTACATAACCAGAACAGTATAACAAACCAGATAACATAACTGTACATTTTCACAAGAGTAAACGCGTTTTCAGTGTACAACTTTACTTTACATGTTGAGAACAAAAACCAACCTTATTAAGAAAATATGGGGTTTTCTTGGTTTGTGTAACATTTTCAGAAACAGAATGGAAACTCGAACATTTTCACAAAAAAAAAAAAACCGCTTATGAACTCACCAGTGTTATGCTGGTTTTCAAACCGCTTGTGTTCTCAGGTCAGCGTTAGAACAGGTACCCGAAGATCATTTTGTTCCATGTTGGAGTGTGCAGAAGACCAGTTCATTTTGTTATTATATACTATGTATCACAACTGCATAACTTTACTTTTGAAACAAATGTAAAACTTTTCTATTTGTAATGTAATGGTTGTTTTACTTTACTTACTATGTGCATTGGATTTGATACTCAACGTGGAGTCAAACTCGGAAGTGTTTTCGCCTTCGGTTTTCGGGGTGTGACAGATTGGTATCAGAGCCCTTGTTTATAGTGAATAAAGTATACCAAACCTTACATGGTATAAAACTATAAACACTAAAGGCCCTAAGTGCTCTGAAATAAAAGTATCTTCAAACTATAAGTATTTTCAAAAGTATATAAGTATACCGAGCCGTCAAGATCCGTAAATACAAGTAGAACAAAACATAAGTAAATGGGTGTTGTGTACTGTGGTTAAACCTGAGCAGTTATGTAGTCATGTCTAGGATCAATATAGCCTGGCCAACTATATTCATTCGAGACACGGCCAACATGTGCTTGGGAGTGACTGTGGTATGCGGCATGCCTAAAACTTACCCTAATACCACAAACATCGAGCTAGTGTCGTAGTGAATCATGAAATACTATGGGAGTATTTCTCGAACCAATTCTTTGTAGAAATCCTCGTTCATGTATAGATCGTTGATCATTCCATTAGCGATAGTTTACCTACTTTGATAACTCTTTCCTGCCTTATCGCTTATTCGTAATATATATCTGTCATATCTCTCGATTCAATTCAGAGGACTTATCATCATCTCTTTCTTGATCTTATTAGATCAAGATGCCTCCTAGAAAGAGACCCAGCTCAAAGACCAACAACCCTCTGCCACCACCTCCTCCTGAAATTGACCCCGTGGTATTTCAGGCAGCTGTTACCTCCGCGGTGGCAGCTGCTATGTCCCAATTAAACACCCATGGTTCCGGTGGTTTAGGAGGTGGTACTCAAACTCAGGATCAAGAAAGTAATTAGGGACACCGAAAGGAGGGTTCCTATAAGGATTTCATGAATTCAAAACCAACATCCTTCGATGGCACTGGAGGTGTCATTTCCTTATCCCGATGGTTCGAGAAAATCGAATCCATCTTTGAAATATGTGCCTGTGCAGAATCTGATAAGGTCAAGTTCGCAGCTTGTACCTTCATTGATAAAGCCTTGACTTGGTGGAATGGCTGAGTCAAATCTCTGACCCTACCCGTAGCCAACGCCATGGGCTGGGAAGCCATGAAAGAACTCTTGATAGCCGAATACTGCCCCCGTGGTGAAATGTAGAAACTAGAGCACGAGCTCTGGAACCTGAAGATGAAAGGTTCCGACATTGCTGCATACACTTCCCGATTCGATGATCTCGCACTTCTCTGCCCGGGACTAGTCACCCCTGAAAGTAAAAAGATCGAGAGGTTCATTTGGGGGTTAACTCAACCAACAAAGGGTCATGTCTTAGCTGCTCGTCCGGATACCTATGATAGTGCCATGACTTTAGCCCAAACCCTAATTGATCATAGTGATGATGTCGAGGAAACCACTACCGCTTCTGAGTCGACTAAAAGGAGTGGAGAGAAGAGAAAGTTCTGGAAGAAGAAGAAGGGTCAATCTTCCCAAGGATCCTCCAAGAGACAGCAAACTGTAGCAGTCCATGCTGCTACTACCCCCGTTGCTGCTGCTTCTGTTATGGGGTCCACAGCTCCAACTCCTACCAACCGGTATGCTGGTAATCTTCCCCTCTATGACAAGTGCAAGTATCACCACAACTCTGGCCCATGCTGAGAACTGTCATGTACCAATTGTGGTAAGAAGGGGCACACCTTCCGATTTCTCAAGGCTCCAACCCAATCTGCTAATCAATCATCTGGAGCAGGCGTTGGTCAAGCCTGCTACAACTATGGTGAAGTTGGGCACTTTAAAAAGAACTGCCCCAAGAAGTCAACAACTGATAATACCGGGAGAGTCCTAGCCATAGGACGGGAGGAAGCAGTCGCAGATCCCATTGTTGTCTCGGGTATGTTCCTTCTCGACAACTCATATGCTAGTATTCTTTTCGATTTGGGTGCTGAAAGGAGTTTCGTTAGTCATGCATTCAAACATAACCTAAAACATAATTCCCAATCTTTAACTGAAACATTTACCGTCGAGATGGCTAACGGTGAGAAAGAAAGCGCTAGCGAGGTGTTCGTAGGTTGTACCCTTACCCTGAACGACCATTCGTTTCCTATCGATCTCATGCCGGTATCCATAAAGAGCTTTCATGTCATCATTGGCATGGATTGGTTGAGCCCCAATCATGCAGATATCCTTTGTTTCGAAAAACCCATCCGTCTCAACCTTCCCTCGGGTCAAACTCTCGTAATCTATGGCGATAAACTCAGTTCCAACCTTCGTATCATTTCCAGCATCAAAGCTCAAAAGCTCATGCGAAAGGAGTGCATTGCATTCTTGGCCCATGTAATCAATGAGAAACAGGAAGTTAAAGACCTCGCGAGCATTCCCGAAGTCTGTAACTTTCCTGATGTGTTTCCCGAAGAGCTTCCAGGAATTCCTCCCGAGCGTCAGGTCGAGTTCCGTATTGACCTAATTCCTGGAGCTACTCCCGTAGCAAAGTCTCCATATCGCTTAGCTCCAGCAGAAATGCAGGAGTTATCCAGCCAACTCAATGAGTTGCTCAGTAAAGGATTCATTAGACCGAGTTCCTCACCCTGGGGAGCTCCGGTGTTGTTTGTCAAGAAGAAAGATGGATCCTTTCGGATGTGTATCGATTATCGCGAGCTGAACAAGTTGACCGTCAAAAACCGATATCCTCTTCCGCGAATAGATGACCTCTTCGATCAACTCCAGGGAGCCAGTTACTTCTCCAAGATAGACCTTCGGTCAGGGTACCATCAGCTACGAGTTCATGAGAGTGATGTGTCCAAAACAGCTTTCAGGACTCGATATGGACACTACGAGTTCGTAGTGATGCCCTTCGGTCTAACCAACGCACCGGTAGTGTTCATGGACCTGATGAACCGGGTGTGTCCTCCCTATCTGGAAAAGTTCGTCATTGTATTCATTGATGACATACTTGTCTACTCTAGAAGCGAAGAAGACCACAAACAACACTTGAGGCTAGTGTTGGAAACCCTTAGATCCGAGAAGTTGTACGCGAAATTTTCCAAGTGTGAGTTCTGGATTCGGAAGGTAACTTTCCTCAGTCATGTGATAAGCGAAGAAGGTATTCATGTAGATCCTTCCAAGATAAAGGCAATAGAGAATTGGTCAGCACCGAAGACACCCACAGAAATCCGACAATTCTTGGGTCTCGCCGGTTATTATCGGAAATTCATCCAAAACTTTTCCAGAATCGCCAAACCTCTAACCACTCTAACACAAAAAGGTGTACCCTTTTGTTGGAGTGATAAGCAAGAAACCGCGTTCCAGACGTTGAAGAAAGCCTTGTGCAGCGCGCCTGTTCTGTCCCTACCTGAAGGGACAGAGGACTTCGTTGTCTTCTGCGATGCGTCTAATAAGGGCTTAGGCTGTGTGCTTATGCAAAGAGGAAAAGTAATTGCTTATTCTTCTAGACAGTTGAAAGCACACGAGGTCAACTATACCACACACGACTTGGAGTTAGGAGCCGTAGTCTTTGCATTGAAGATTTGGTAGCATTACCTCTACGGAACCAAGTGCACAATCTTCACTGACCACAAGAGCCTGCAACACATCTTTGATCAGAAAGACTTGAACATGAGGCAACGGCGATGGGTAGAACTACTCAGCGATTATTAGTGTGAAATCCGTTACCATCCCGGCAAGGCTAATGTGGTAGCAAATGCGCTTAGCCGAAAGGAGAGTTCAGTCCGCAAAGTGAAGAACCAGATGATGACCATCCATTCCAACTTACCCATGCAAATCCGAGAAGTCCAGTTAGAAGCCCTCAAGCCCGAGAACGTGTCGATCGAAGCCTTAAGAGGAATGGAAAAGAAACTTGAGATCAGAGGTGACGGAGTCAACTGTTTCCTGGATCGGATCTGGATTCCAAAGTCCGGAGGATTCAGGGAGATTGTCATGGAGGAAGCGCACAGAACCAGATACTCTGTTCACCCAGGCTCCGACAAGATGTACTTGGATCTCAAGAAACAATACTGGTGGCCAAACATGAAAGCTGAGATAGCTTCGTTCGTGGGCAAGTGTCTGACTTGCGCCAAGGTAAAAGTTGAGCACCAGAAACCCTCGGGTCTACTCCAGCAGCCCGAGATACCCGAATGGAAATGGGAGATGATTACCATGGATTTCATCACCAAACTACCCAAGTGTCCGAGTGGGTACGATACCATTTGGGTAATTGTCGATCGTTTAACAAAGTCCGTTCACTTCGTCCCGATCAAAGAATCATACAAGATGGAAAGACTCGTGCGGATTTACATCCAAGAGGTAGTCCGACTGCACGGTGTACCTATGTCCATTATCTCGGATAAAGATAGTAGGTTTACCTCCCAATTTTGGCAGTCTCTCTAGAAATCTCTTGGAACCAAACTAGACATGAGCACGACGTATTATCCTCAGACCGACGGACAAAGTGAGAGAATAATCCAAACCCTGGAGGACATGCTTAGGGCATGTGTTATTGATTTTGGAAAGTCGTGGGACACGCATCTACCTTTGATCGAGTTCTCGTACAATAACAGTTACCACACCAGCATTAGGGCTGCCCCGTTCGAAGCCCTTTACGGTCGCAAGTGCAGATCCCCTCTGTGCTGGGCCGAGGTGGGGGATACATAGTTAGCCAAGAGTTGAGTCCCCGACAGTGCTCTCACTGGTCCTGAAATCATCCGCGAAACCACTGAGAAGATTATCCAAATCTGGGAACGATTGAAAGCTTCACGAGATCGCCAAAAGAGTTATGCTGATAACCGTCGGAAACCTCTGGAATTCCAGGTCGGAGACCGTGTCCTGTTGAAGGTCTCGCCCTGGAAAGGCACTGTACGCTTTGGTAAGCGTGGGAAACTTAACTCGAGGTACATTGGACCCTTCGAGATCCTTGCCAGGATCGGTCCGGTATCCTATAAACTTTGTTTACCTCACGAGCTCAGTAACATCCATCCCGTCTTCCATGTTTCAAATCTCAAGAAGTGCTTATCCGATGAAACCCTAGTGATTCCTTTAGACGAGATCGAGATCAATGAATACCTCAACTTCGTGGAGGAACCGATCGAAATCATGGATCGAGAAGTCAAACGTACAAAGAAAAGCCGCATCCCGTTAGTGAAGGTCCGTTGGAATGCCTAAAGGGGACCGGAGTTCACTTGGGAGCATGAAGACTCGATGAAACAGAAGTATCCACATCTCTTTCCAGATCCATGATTTGTATCTTGTATTGTATCTTAGTTTTTGAATTTCGGGACGAAATTCCCTCTAACGGGGGGGGGGGGGGGGGGGGGGGTATAATCTAACAACCCGAAATTTCGTATCATTACTTGTAACCTTTTTCGTAATCCATTTCGATCAACCAATCGTCGTTTCCAAATCCGATTCCGATTTCATCGTCTAATTAAGTCATTAATTTGTATCGATCTAAAATGACTTAATGGGTGTCTTAATGCAATTTCAAATCATTTTAACACCCCATATTAGTGATCGGAACATTTCTAAAATCGACCATATCGGGTTACGGCAACTTGGTCGGGTGCGACCAAAAGCCCCGTCTAACGCCGGTATCGGGTAGAATTCCACAGTGTCCAATTCCTGAACACTATTTAAAGTGTTCAAAGCTTCCATTTGAAGCTTTTGGCCATCTTTCATTACTCTCTCTCTAACCTCTCTCCTCATCCAACAAATCAAGGTCCAAAACAAAGATTTAAGGCTTCAAATCAAAGAGGTAACATTCCTAACTTGTTATTCAACCTCTTTAACCTTCAAATCTATGTTTAAACTATGAATTAGGACCTGGAACATGTGTTTACGGACAAGTAGCATGCTTGGGCCGTAAACACATAAAAATGGGGTTTTTATGCAATTTAACCCTTTCAAATCATTGTTGGGACTTAGATACGACCTTGAGGCTTGCAAATCTGGACTTGAAACACCTTAAACTTAGATTTTGAGGGGTAAACATGAGTTTACGGCCACGGAATGTGCTTGGTCCGTAAACCCCTCAAACATGGGGAGTAAACTCCTTTAGACATGTTAGAATGCCTTGAAACTTAACCAATAGCCTTGTGGTAAATCCTAGAACCATCTAAAAATAGTTTGGGGGTCTTAAACATAACAAAACACAACATATAAGAGTTTACAGCCATAGCACATACTCATGGGCCGTAAACTCCTAATTAGGTGTTAATTGATGCCCTAAAGTGATACCAAGCCTTGGAAAATTAACTAGAATCACATGTGATTGTTCTAAGAGCCTTAAAATAAATATACATGTACATGGGAGAGTTTACAGTCGTAAAGTCCAAGTTTACAGACATGAACTCGCTTAAATATGGTATAAGTCCATTTAATCCATTCCAAGGCATTTGAGAAATTCATTCCAACAATCCCCATGTCCAAACAAGCCATTAAACACTCAAAACCACCCAAACATGAGTTCACGGCCGTGAACTCATGTGTGTATGGGTTTTATGACAGTAAACTCCCTAAAATGTTTACTCTCAGGGAGTAAACTCAAATCCCAAGTCCCTCGTACCATTACACGTCCGTAGATGTCACCCGGGTCACTCCAAACACTCGTTTTGAGGTGTTTAACCTCATTGGAGTGTAATGTTCCATCTAATTAGTGATTTTAAATCTTATTAGATATATATGGACATTATTTCGTTTTAAGGGGTAAGGAACCATTTCCTTAAGCTATTTCTTCATGGATTCATGTATGGTGATTGATATGAGAACTAATTAGAGATAGAAGCTTAGATCTGAGGATGCTACTTCAGATCTAAGCTTGTGATAGTCCTATATGTCATAAAGTTCCTGTTTAAGAGTTATTGGTGAAGCCCTTTTGTCTTTAGCCTTGGCCCTAGAGTGTTTTGAGATTATATCTCCTTGGTTTCACGTAAAGTTTGCAACTTTATGTGAGGGCTAGGCTGTAGAAGAGTGGATCTATAGATTTGAGTCCCTGCATGGCTTGAAAAGCCTCTGTATGGAATGAGAACTGAAGAGACTCGGCGAGTCACATGGGTGAACTTGACAAGTAGTACGAATATGTGCATGGACTCGACGAGCTGGAAGAACAACTCGACGAGTCTGTTGAATATTGCCTTGGACTCGGCGAGTCTGTTCTTGGACTCGGTGAGTTTGGTCACACCGGAGTCTGTTCTTGGACTTGTGGCAAGTGCGGGAAGGGTCACACCGGAGTTTGTAGGTCTGGTGGTACGTGCCGCAAGTGTGGGAGAGAGGGGAATTATGCGAGGGATTGTCGTCAGTCAGCCCCAGTGCAGGATATGATGATTTGTTATCAGTGCCATCAGGTTGGTCACATGAGGCCAACTGCCCACAGCTTACTGCCGGACCGGTGTAGGCTCCCGCACCGGCCACTTTGAGGATTACGGGTGGAGGTCAGGGTGGAGCAGAGCCCCCGAGGGCTCAGGGACGTGCTTTTCAGCTTATAGCAGAGGAGGTCAGGGCAGATCCGGATACAACTGCGGGTATGTTTCCTTTTTGATATCTTGTTATCTTGTGGTTGTTATGGATTATTATATATCTGCTAGTCTCATTCGCATGATTGGTATTGTATTCGTTCGTCCTTTCATCGGGTTTATCGTATGATTGAGGGTTTTGGTATTTGGAGTCTTAGTTGGTTATCATCCATGAGGATTGTTGGTGGGGAATTAGGCTTTTTGGTCTGAGTGTCGTGTATAGCATTTGAAATTTGAGGATTACTCAGCTGAGGGTCGAACTCCCTTAGAGTACGAGATGTGCGCGGTCGGAATGTGATTTTGTGGAAGTTGCTCGTCTTCAGATTCAGTTCATGGGTAAGAGGAGTATGTTGGGTAGGAATGCTTGATTTATGCCGATTGAGTCACTGGTGGTTGGTAGTCAGTGCTCTAAGTGGGGAGACTTGGAAAATTCTCAGGAGAATCGATAGCATGAGAGGTCAATTAGCTGTTTGGATTTCAGCAGTGTTTCATTTAGCCAAGAGCGTGGGCTGGTGTGAGTAGGTGACAAACGAGTGGGTCGGGATACAGACCAAGGTTGGGCCTATGGTTAGGCCGGGATTTGAGTATATAGAATGGAGTTAGAGTTCGGAACCCCAAGAGGGCTAGAACAATATGTATGGGAGAGATTCCCAGAAAGAATGGTTAAGGGTGACGTAAGACAGTTTTGAGTGGTCCGGATAGATTGAAGGCCTGCAGGCATACCATTCAGGCCAAAGGCTCAGGGAATGGTCCAGACAAGCTGAAGGCCCAGGAGGGCGGTCCAGACATGCTGAAGGTTCCGAGAGTGATCCAGATAGGCTGAAGCCCTGGTAAGGCGGTCCAGTCATACTGAAGACTCTGTATGTGTTAGTGGATCGGTACGAGGAGCATGAGGAAAAGCGTCACCAGGGGATAATAATTGATATGGTCTGGCCCCAAGTATCGATCATGTAGTAGAAGGCAGTGCATGGACCCGAGAGTCCTTGCGAGCAGATTTAGAGTGTGTTTGATGCATGGAATAGTGGTTATTCTACGAGGGGATGGTGTAGAGTGGGGTGTGAGCACCGTGGCACTTGTTGAAGTAATGAGGTGTTCAAGTAGACTTCCTTAGATAAGGAGAGGGAAAGATATGTAACTCCGGGAGGGAGTGTTGGTTCACGGAAGTGAAAGTAGAAGTGAGAATGGATGATTGAGGGTATTTCAATTATGGTTGTCGAGCACTGTGTTTATGCCAGTGGTATGGAAGCTCATCCAGACTGGGTGTATGTTGAGGTTGTGGAAGAATTCCCGGTAGTGTAGAACCAGAGGAGTTTGGAAGGGATGTAAGGATGGAGCCTTGGATTTTATGTATGGTTGAGATCAGGAGGATTGTGTATGTAGTGGTAATTCATCCTGGGGATGTCTGGAGGTATTGTTGGTATGTCGAGCTTTTCCAGCCCGAGGATGTTAGAGCAGGTTCAACATGTGTATGTGAATGTAGAGGAGGGCTCATGGGAGTTTCTCAGGAGCTGAAGGAGGTGTCATATTGTCAGCGCGGAAAGGAAAGAGTTGGATTTGGAATGGAAGCGGGATAAGTCCCAACCGTGAAATTCTATGAAAATTATGCCAGGCGAGGTAAGGGATAGAAGTTGGTACCAGGTCAGGACCTGGTGGTTCAGGATGGTATCTAGTTTGTAAGAGACAAGTGTTTATGTGATTTAGAGCGATGAAAGTATCATCGGGTGATGATTGGTTATTAAGGGTCGTTATCAGAAAAGAAGCCGGTGGTCGGCTTGAATCAGTTGCCGTAACTCTGCGAGGGAAGAGTTGGACTTATTAGAGGTCTGATGGGAGTGTTTAGAGGAACCTGGGTCGGTTGAGACTAGGCGCTGTATTGAGGGAGAATCATCTGGGATGTGTTGCTGCAGGCTTTGGGACGAAGCCTAATTTAAGTGGGGGAGAATTGTAACACCCCGAGTTCAGAAGTGCAAGTTCAGGGTTCTTGGTGTAATTAAGGAGGATCGACTCGGCGAGTCTATGGATAGACTCAGCGAGTCGAGTTACGTTTTGGTTACGTGCTAAGTGACCGACTCGGCGAGTCGGCAACTAGACTTGGCAAGTCGGTGCTGGAATAAGAAACCCTATTTTAGGGTTTGCACCCTATATAAAGAACCTTATGTTTTCCCCTCAGCCTCTTTACTCCCCATTTGAGATCCAAAAACCCTAATTCATGAGGAAACCCAATTGTGAGTCAATTAGAGCTTGGAGGAGGATCTTTGGTATTGAAGCTTGAAGGTTTGGAGGCTTGTATCAGGAAGCTTGGGGAGATCTGAAATCTACAGTTGGTTGGGCTCATTTCAGGTGTAAGGAACCATTTCCTTAAGCTATTTCTTCATGGATTCATGTATGGTGATTGATATGAGAACTAATTTGAGATAGAAGCTTGGATATGAGGATGCTACTTCAGATCTATGCTTGTGATGGTTCTATATGTCATAAAGTTCCTGTTTAAGAGTTATTGGTGAAGCCCTTTTGTCTTTAGCCTTGGCCCTAGAGTGTTTTCAGCTTATATCTCCTTGGTTTCACGTAAAGTTAGCAACTTTATGTGAGGGCTAGGCTGTAGAAGAGTGGATATATAGATTTGAGTCCCTGCATGGATTGAAAATCCTCTGTATGGAGTGAGAATTAAAGAGACTCGGCGAGTCACATGGGTGAACTCGATGAGTAGTATGAATATGTGCATGGACTCGACGAGCTGGAAGAACAACTCGATGAGTCTGTTGAATATTGCCTTGGACTCGGCGAGTCTGGTCGTGGAGTCCTAACCTTTTCTGGTTGAACGGTGAATCGGTGAGTTAAGGGATGACTTGCTGAGTTGAGCATGAAGGGATTCAGAGTTGTTGGACTCGGCGAGTCTTGGGGCGACTCGGCGAGTTGAGTCGCGTCATGGGAGTTTTCAAAGCATAGGGACTCGACGAGTCATCGGGTTGACTCGACGATTAGAGTCAGTCAGGAAGCTTGACTTTGACTGAGGACTTTGACATTGACCAAGAGTTGACTGGTTGACTTCCAAGGGTATTTTCATAATTATTGGTATTTATTAAGTTCAATCATTTGGTATTGATCATTGGTGGAGTTCGTGTCGAAGGTTGGAGCAGCGTGATCTCATCTCTTCAGTCAGCAGTTGCTAGGTGAGTTATCCTCACTATATCGACAGGGTCTAAGGCACCAAGGTCGGCCCTTTATCGGATAGAAATCTGGGTATTTGTTACGTTATTGCTTTGCTATATGTTTGCATCCAGGTAGTTAGGAAGGTGTATGTTAGAGACCTAATTATGGTCGGAATCCTGGTATATAGGATGATGATATGTTAGTGACCGGTTAGGTCGGTATCCTGGTTAGAGTGTGCTATGTATGTGATCTGCTAGATCGGTTGGTTAGTGATGAATTGTTATATGATTATATGTTTATGTGCACATGGTTGGTTGACTGGGGTTGGGTTGAGGCGGGTCCTGCTTTGTGCTGTAGGCCAACATACCCAGGGCGGACCGGATATCCCAAAGGCCCAGCGAGCAGTCCGGATAGGTTGTAGGCCCCATGAGGGAGGACCAGACGTGCCGAGGCTCGGAGAGTAGACCAGGCCGACTGAAGGCTCGGTGCGGGGGGACCAGTCATACTGTAGACTCAGAGAGTGGACCAGGTGGGTTGCAGATCCGGTGCGGGCGGACCGACCACACTGCAGACCCGATGTATATGGATAGACTCGGAGGGTGGAACAGGTGGACTTAAGGCCCGGTGCGGCGGACCAGTCACGCAGTAGAACCGAAGTGCATGGCTGTTCTGTTTATGATATGATATGTTATGAGTATGGTATAAGTGGTTGGTATTTTGGGGGTAACTCACTAAGCTTTTGGGCTTACAGTTTTCAGTGTATTGTTTTAGGTACTCTTGGAGATTGTGGCAAGGCGAAGGCGTGATCATACCGCTCCTCATGTTTTATGTACTTATGATGTGGTTCTGGGAAATACTCTGATAATAAATGAATTGAAAACCTTTTTGTAATGAATTAATGAATATGGTTTGCTTTTAAAAAGTTTAATTTGGTTGAAAATTTTTGGACGTTACACTCAAGCCCTGCTTGCAATGAAACATGAAGATGGAAGGCCTGTGTGTTCTCACGTCTTAGAGATGAAGTCACATATCGACAGGCTGAGAGTGTTGGGTGTCGATGTCCCAAGGAAGTTGGCTATTGACTGGGTTCTTCAATCACTTCCTGAGTCATATAGCGAGTTCATTAAAGACTACTATGTGACAGATCAGAACATAACCCTAATAGATATTTATTATTTGTTTGTTGCTGCTGAATCAACAATGATTTGGCGCAATGGTTAAGCAAATTTGATTGGAAGGTCTACGCCTCAAGGTAACATTAGAAGTCCGTAAAAGGTTTCTCTTCCCAATGGAAAGGGATTGGCCATGGTCAACCCGGTTGACCAAATGGTAAAGAGAAAGACTTAGTCTGTGACAGTCCCATGTACTATTCCCAAATAGTCTGTATGTCTTTACTGTCAAGAGAAGGGACATTGGAAGCGAAGCTGCCCTAACTACCTGAAAGATCTGAGAGAAGGAAGAATCAAAAAGTTTGACTCTGCTTTAGGCACAATCTATCATTGTTAAGTTTATAATTGTTGATTCTTAATACATGATGTGACTAGATTACAATTTTATGTATGGCAGGATCAAGCAAAGGGAAGGAAACTTAAAGGAAGAGTATGTTGAATCTGATCGAGAAGATGGATTTCAACCGCATGATTTGAAGATCGGATTTTTGAGCTGCTGCTTAGGAGTTATGATAGATTGCTAGGAGATATGTAATAGCATAGTCTTCATTTAAAGTTGCATTGTAAGGAAAAACTTTTTTCCGAATTTTATAAATAAATAAAATTTTGTTTTATCTTATTATATCCCCTTGTAATGACATTTATGAAAAAATTGATGTTTGTATGTTTCTAGCAATATTGGAAATACGAATTTAATTCTTTATTTTGTGGTAATGTCTAAATTTACCAAATTAAGAAAGATTCTCATCACCCAAGTTTCAATTGGACAGAAACTTGGAATCATGAAAGTTGTATTGTATGATGAATGAGAATTTTTCATCTTTGGAAAATTAAGACTAATACCTTGTTCACATGTATATGTGAGTCAAGTAAAGGACTAAGTGATCGAGTACACATTCTTCTGCATTGGTCAAGTCCACCACAAAGATCGATAAAACTATTCATCATGATTTACAAAAGTTAAGTAAATATGGTCATACTTACAAGTTTAAGTATAATTCTGAAACATTGGAAAAGTTTTCATGTATGAAAAAACGCATAAGAAGAATTAAATTAGGCAAAAAGATAAAAGTTTCTCAAATCTGAAAAGATGGGAGAGTACTTTAGTATCATGTTTTGTGATAATCATAATGATTAAGAAATCATATCACAATTAGTCCTGTAAGGACATCTTAGTGCATTCCTATGACTAAGAAGAGGAATCTTGAATTGTTGAAATGGTTAAATCAAGAAGATGAGTCATACTTCGTTCCAATACAATTCTTAGAGTGATAATCCAAGATTGTAACTTGAGTGACATATCTTAAATAAGGTTTATAACACTTGTCAAATGTAAGAGTAAAATGTGTTCTACTCTTGTACATTCGAAATTGGTAAGTTGTGATGTTTTGGATAAAACAAAGACCAACTAAGGCCAATTGTGTAAAGTGTTTGTCTTGATAACAATCTGCACTAACTCTTGAATATTTGCTTTGTCAAGGAATAGTTCTTAACAAGAGAAGCTTATATGTCAAGAGGTTAGTGGGAGTCTTAAAGATCTCGGAAAAGTTTCAAGAACTAATCAAGAATAAAACATGTTTCTTATCAGTAGCACACGACTTGAGGTTTGTAACCTATCGTGTTGAAATATTCTTATTTCTATCACCATTCCAGTTAAAGTTGGCTATGCATCAGAGTTCTACAAGTTCACAGTTGTTAGCATAACTACTAGGAAGCAATGGCAGGCCCTTGTGTTTCCAGGTGGCAAGAAGTTAAGATTGCACAAGTTTAGTCCATATGAGTTTGGATTTGTCACTAACCTTGTCTTGTGATTAAGGTTTTGACAAATTCACATGGATAGGAACACATACTCCATAAAATCTAAGTGTCATAAGGTTTCTCTCCGATTCATGAAAATGATGGTGAGGAAATGCTTTCACTAAGGAGATTTTAAGTAGATAGCAATTGCGATATTTGCAATCTCAAAGTCGTTAGTGGAGCGTGTGTGGTTAACCGGTACACTAACATGGACTTGTGAGAAATGACAAAGGTCTAAACAATTGGGACTATGATTATGGCATCCCTTTTCATAGTTGTAAGATTGGTTAGACACACATGTGAGCTATCTAAGGAAAGGTGTATGTTTTTGATAAAGTTCTGTCAAAGCATCTCGTATAAAAAATCTAAAATTTGGTAAGAAAGTCAATAAATTATTGATTTCTAGAAGTCCAGCTGATTTCTGGATACATGCCAAAGCTAGTGGGAGCATAAGTGTTATGCTAATAATTATCATGTTAATGGGAGCATGATTATTATGATTAATGATGCAAGTTAGTAATGTTAATTATAGGAAACAAAAGTCTCAATTAGGAGAAGTTGTTTTGCTATAATTAAGGGAGATGTCATTATACTTTATTTCAAATCTAAAAGCTTAGATTGTGAGATTTTAAGCAAATTTAGTCAAGTATATATATGAATGTTATGTTGGAATGGTTCAACATAAGGAAATTCTATATATGGGAACATTATTTCGTTCTAAAAATTTGATTATGATTACGACATCCCTTTTCGTAATCTGAATTATGAGAACATGGCAAATAGAAATAGAAATATTATAGCATAAGACTGGTCTAGTATCATGTATTTATGTGAGACATCATGAATCGTGTCCCATATGCTTCTGATATAGGATCGATTGCATGAGCTATAATATTCATCTGTTCTAAAGTTTTTCAAATACCTAGGGCATTAAGAGGGAAAAGTACTAGAACTGGATATGACTAAAGTAATTAAGCAATTGTTGACGATAATATGAGGTGTTACAAAAGATTGGTTGCTCATGGACAGTTGGAAGTATGGTGTAAATTCTTGGAAAGGACCGTATTGACATATTCTTAAAAAACAGGAACTCTTTTTCAGAAGTGATAGTCAAAATGGGAATATGAAAATGTATCTATAGGTGAAAGTTATTCAATTTGTGTAAGATTAGAAAAACTTAATGCAAGAAGGATGTTCAAAGGAATGTACTTTGAATTTGAGACTTTGTTTCCTTGGAATTGATCTCCATTGGAGTACTTTGTAATGGATGTTGCCAAGTCTTTGTGACTTTGTTCATAGTCATTAGAAGAGGATCAATGCATTTGAGTTTAGAATCTAACAGATTTCGGTAAATGGCTGGAATTTGGAATTCTTACATTTACGATAAGGATTTGGGATTGTGAAGTGAGAATCATTGAAATTATGTTCAACTAATCTATTCCACTAAGTAAGGATCATAGACAAACATAGTGTGCATACTTGTTGTATGGCATTACTATTCTTTGGACAAACATCGTGTGCGTACTTGGTGCATGGCATGACTATTGTTTTAATTCAAGTGTTAAGTTGATTATATGAAACATTATGCAATGAATAATGTGTAATCAATATGGTGATAAATAAAAGGTGTTCTATTTATATTCATAAGTTCTGAGACCATATTGAATTTGATTACTTTTGTGTTTCTCTTTGCATGTTTTGACTTCCAGAATAACTAGGTCATTCTTTCCGAATGACTAAGTTATTCAAACCATCCACAATTGATAATACATTGGAAGTAGGTATTAAGGAAAGGCTATCATGAATTGGGTTTGTAGATGTCTAAACTGTTGGACATAGCAAGAGTTGCTAGAAACTTCATGAGTGCTCCTGGAATGAGATTCGAGTATTGGATTAATGTAACGCCCGTAGATCCGGGCTAGTCAATTTAGAGATTATAGGGGTCGAAAATAACTTTTTGACAAAAGATTATTTAGAATAAATAATCTTAAACATGTTGTAGAATACGTTTCAAGGGTTCCATACATATAAAGAACGTTGAAATCCGAGTTATAACGAACAAGTTATGGTCCGTCGAAGTTTTACGGCAAAACCGGCACAACACCGGGAGACGTAAATAGTGAATTTAAGATAGATGAATGTTGGGATTATTATGTTGCATCATGGGCTCGGTCCTTAGCCCAGTTTTGATTGCCGGTATTGGGCCTGTCCAACCGTGCACATTTTGTTCTAGGGTTTAGTATATAAGCTACATGCATGCAGTCTTTGTAGTTAACGCTTTGATAATTTTTCTCTTTGAGTTTTGTAAACCCTAGCTCGCCTCTACAGTGGAAGTTCTTTATCGAGCTCTGCTGAGGCGTGACTTCATTGAATCATAAGCACATATTTGATTCTATTTTGTGTTCATTCTCTTACGATATTTGTCTTGTTTGATTTTCATATTCATATCTGTGAAAGATCTAATCGGTCTAGAGTTTTATTTTCATCAATTGGTATCAGAGCAGGAGACTGTGTAATTCATACACATCTCTTCTGTCGAAGAAGTTATTAGGGTTTTTAATTCCGCGTTGATTGATATTAATTGAGCCGTCATTCCATATTGACGTATCTTATTAATCGTTGATCCAAACTAACGATATATTACAAGTCTGTTCTTTTACAGGTAATCGATCAAAAGTCATTACAATGTCCATGGATGATTCACAAACCAATCCAATCAACATCTTCAACAGCATTGGTTCGACGACAAGGATACCAATCTTGTATACACATGACTATGAAGTTTGGACACGCCACTTTGAAGATTATGTGATTGGATCTGAGGATAATGGATACTTGATCTGGGAAGCGATCACTGTTGGCCCATTCTCTCACTCAAGCACCTCTAAGATTGTCAAAACTCAGAAGGAGTACAATCAGCTTGTTAACGATGTCAAAGATATTCCTCAGGACGAGAAGGAAAAGTTTCAATGCAACATCAAGGCATTGAGGATGATAAGGTTTGCCTTGCAGTCAGATACGTTTCGTTTGGTATGTTCTTGTGCCACTGCTAAAGAGATTTGGGACCGATTAAAAGAATTGTATTCCACTGACGAAGACTTGGAACATTCAATTCAAACTCTCTTGCTCTCTGAATTTGGTGATTTCAAGCAGAAGCTCGAAGAGAAAGTGGTTCAAACTTTTGATCGCTTTAATCATCTTTTAAGTAAGATGATAAAGCATGGGATTGAAAGGAAACTCATCGAACAAAAGGTTACTTTCATGAACGATCTCAGATCCGAATGGATGGCTGTTGTATCTACAGTTAAAGCTCATGAACAGTTCAAGTCATACTCTCTGGCGAAACTAGTGGGTATTTTGAAATCCCATGAAATTGCATTGTCTAAGGAAACTAATGTGGTTTCTAGTTTTGGTTCTTTAGCTCTTGTCTCTAAAGGGAAAAGCTCGGTTGAAGAAGAAGAGGAGTTGGATCTTGCCAATTATGATCTAACCAGTGAAGAATATGCCATGATGGTATCCTATCGATGAAAGTTCATTAAGAAGAAATTCCCAGCCAACAAGAACCGAAACTGGTAAGGAAGTTAGAGCGCCGAAAAGATCAAGGAGGAACCGAAGATGGGGTCAAAGTCTGAAGAGTCAAAGAAAGAAGGGAAAGTTGGTGTAGACTCATGATTTGATTTCCATTACCATGGAGGCAAGAACCATTTTGCAAAAGATTGTATGCCGAAAAAGAAAGAAGAAAAGATAAATGATGAAGATGAGGAAGCGAGCCTCCTGAGAGGACTGGAGGAAATCAAGAAAAGAAATCCTTCTGCTAACAATACTACTTTGAATGCTTTAATTATGCATGATACAGACAACCGTGATGAATTTGGTGGTGTGGAAGTTTGGTCCACAGATTCGGAGGATGAAGAAGTCAGGAAGCCCACTCATAGGAAGGCTATGCTGGCGAAAGAAGAACCTGTAACAAGAAGGTGCTTTGTGGTGACCGAAGGTGTGTCTCAAATGAGAGGATATACAACCGACGGGGGAATAGAAGGCAAGAAGGAGCGAGAGGACAGGTGTTTTGCTGCCAAACCTGTCAGTGCACAGATCAACAAATGTGATGAGTTGATCAAGAAGGTACAAAATATTCTTGCCTCTCCAAAAATACTTGTTACTAACTATGAAAAGGAATTAAATAACTTAAAATCTAAATTTTCAAGCATAAGTAGCAGTCTCACCCAAACCCATGTCACAAATTCTAACCTAACTGATCAAATCAGCAAGATTTCATCAAAGAATGAGGAAAGGAGGATGTGGATCGAGCAGAAGGAAAAGGAGTTGATTAGGTCTAAGGATGATTCAATTTATTTGCAAAGAGACAATCTTAAACTTCTTAACCAACGAAATGTGTTTTGTTTGATTGCTAAAAGACTTTATTTTAACATCACTCAGTTGCATCTTGATTCTGAAATAGGAAAGAAGATACATCGGATTGTTGGATTAGGTGTCTAAGCCCATAACTATTATTGGTATGTATTCGACCCGAGAGTAGCATGGTCCATTTGGGTTGCATATCATCAGGACAATTTGTTAGGATGGACTTTTGAGAGAAGGTTATTTATGGTTTATTAATATATTATAAGTAATAATATATTAATATGAAATCATATGTTTTAATTAGTATTGATCAAGAATTAATTTGGAATTAATTTAGTGGTCGAAAGAGACTAATTAAATCTATGGGGACTAATTATGATAATTAGTTATATTTATATGTGTTGGGCTTATGATCCATGTTGGACCAAGTTTATGTATGGATACATAAAGAGTTGGGCCACATGAACCATGGATCATAAAACCCATGGTTATGGATTTGGGTTATATCCATGACCCTAAAAATCCCACATATAAATAGATACTTCATTGCCCAAAATCGCCACTTTTATCTTTTTAGAGTTCATGGTGTCTTTTTTTGTGCATGGAATTCTCTCTCAAGTTCATCCTTTTTCCATGGTGTGTTGTGATTCCATTTGAGGCTTCCACACTATTGGGGCTAAGCTCTTTAAGGCCAAATACACCAAGAATTCAAGCTCCATCAAAAGGTATGTCATGCTAACTAGTATATTATATTTTTATGTTAAATGCATGCTAGTTGTAAGATTAATACCTTGGAAACCATTTGCATGTATAATTAGTGAAAACATAGATCCAAGGTATTTAGGGTTGTATGCGCACCATAGGATGTTGTAGTATACCAAAACCCAACACGCATGACTTTACCCTTCCTTGAATTAAAGGAGGATGAAATCGATGCTAAAGCCTACAACTGTGAAATTGTTGTATCTTCTGACGAAGTCTCTCCTACATATAAAATTGGTCTTGACAAAATTGAGTCCTACATAAAGTCCAAGGATCATAAGGACATGCTTAAAAATCTATTAGACGAAAATGATAGATTGAAATTAAGAACCGAAACTGTACAGAAATTTGACTCGTTGAATGCCAAAATAAGTTTAGAAAATAAACTTGATGTTGAAAATGCATCTGAACTTAATGAGGATGATGATCTGAGTGAAATCTTTGTAGAAGATTTGGTGGACCGTTCTGAATTTGTCAAGAGCGAACCTGAAACATGTAAAAATTTGATTTCTGAAAACTCTGTGGAGTTCGCTTGCTCGTCAATAGACAAGACCAAAACTCTTAAAGCAAAAGTTGTTGTGTATCAAAAGGTACAAACCACTCTAAATCAAGTCTATACGGTCCCTGGTGTCACTCCACAACAAACTGTAGAATTGACAGCTATGGTGGTAGAAGATAATGCTACCGGATGTGACGAGTACTTCTGTTCAGCACCAATAGACAACGCAGATGAGACAAAGGGCCTATCTCAGAAGACTTCATGGAGAGTAAAAGGTAGATATGTACCCGGACCTCTAAATGAGCCTGCAAGATATGATGTGCCAAGCATAAGTGGAACCAAAACCTCATTGGGGGAACCTGCGCAAACCACTAGTGAAACATCCTCAACAAAGAGTGACAACTATGCTCCTACTTCAAGGAAAAAGGATAACATCCACAGGAATCCAAAATAGGTGGCTGATCAAAAACACAAACGAAATCTGAGATACAAGAAGAATCTCTCAGAAAGGAAACAGTTTTGGAGATCGCAAAATCCTCACTATGTGAGGATTAAAAAGAAGCACAAATCTCAAGAAGAATCAAGGAACCGAAAGGGCAGTTTCGGTCCCACACCCGAAAGGAACCGAAAGGATAGTTTCAGCTCTCATAACAACACCAAACGAAAGGGTAGTTTCGGTCCCTAGACCGAAAAGAACCGAAAGGAGAGTTTCGCTCCTCCATCCAATAGCAACCGAAAGAGCGGTTTCGGTCCTTCACCCAATAGCAACCGAAAGAGCGGTTTCGGTCCTCATCCCTCCAAGTTCAGTCAGACACACAGAAGATCAAATGACACTTTTAAACCCAACACCTCTAATTCTAGTTCTCTTTCATCAAAAGATTTAAAGGGAAAAGGAAAGCTCTTTCCAAAAAATAACAAACGTCCAAAAGAGATCCAAAAGAATGCTGACGTCAACACTACAAATCCCAATCCTGTTGAATCTAAACCAACCAAAATTAAAGTTTTCACCATAAAAAGAAAAGATGAAACAAATTTAATTAAACATACTTACTTGGTTGATATTTCTCTTACTATTCCCTGTTCTGTAAAAGGCTCACAAGGACCCAAGAAACTTTGGGTTCCTAAATCTGCTTAAAATTTTGTAGGTTATTCGTGATGAGCAGTTCGACGAAGAATGGTATATTGATAGTGGCTGCTCTCGTCACATGACAGGGAGGATGGAAGAATTGAGGGAGTTTCGGTCTCTCAAGGATGGTGGTATTGTGAAATACGGCAACAACTCATTTGGTACTATCAAAGGCTATGGAATGATCACTAACGGCGAGTTCTCTATAAGAAAAGTAGCTTATGTTGAAGGGCTCCAACACAACCTTATCAGTGTATCACAACTGGTAGTTGGCACTGGATTGAAAGTATCATTTGACGATGAAGGCTCAGAGATTGTCGAGAAGAAATCTAATAATGTTCTGCTGAAGTCAAAGCAAAAGAGGGAAATGTACCCTTTGAACCTCAACCCAATTCGAGGCAAACCAGCAGTTTGCTTACTCACGAAGGCTCACTTAGATGAAAGCTGGTTATGGCATCGAAGACTCTCTCATCTGAATTTCAAGGATATCAACAAGTTGGTTTTGGGCGATCATGTTCGAGGTCTTCCAGTTCTAAAATTTGATAGAGAATATCTTTGTGCAGCCTGTGAAATGGGAAAGCAGAGTAGGCAAAGTCATCCTTCTATTATCAATACTAAGGTGATAGAACCATTGGAGCTGTTACATATTGACTTGTGTGGTCCCTCGTCCATTGAAACCATTGGGGGAAACAAATACATTCTGGTTATAGTGGATGATTTCTCTCGTTTCACGTGGGTGTTCTTCTTGAAGCAAAAATCTGAAGCTACTCCAAAGCTTAAGCTCTTCATAAAACAGGTCGAGACTCAACTAAGGAAAGTTGTTCGTAATGTCAGAAGTGATAATGGCCTGAAATTCAAGAAAAAAGATTTTGAAGACTTTCTTATTGAGAAGGGAACGAATCACAACTTCTCAGACCCATACACTCCACAGCAGAATGGTATCATTGAAAGACGAAACTGATCTCTATGTGAAGCAGCTCACACAATGCTATGCTTCGCGTCCTTGCCTTTGTATTTTTTGGGCTGATGCAATTGCTGCTGCTTGTTATACTCAAAACAGATCATATTTAAACAAGCGATTCTCCATCACTGCCTATGAGATCTTGAACAATCGTAAACCGAATGTGAAATTATTCCATGTGTTTGGTTCAAGATGCTTCATCTTCAACTCCAGAGAAAATCGAAATAAGTTTGATGCTAAGGCTGATGAAGGAATATTCTTAGGTTACTCCCTGAATTCCAAGGCGTATAGAGTTCTCAATAAGCGCTCAAAGAAGATTGAAGAAACATACTATGTCACCTTTGACGATAGTTATGTTAAGAAGATGAAACCAACAGAAGGTGCAATGCAAGAAATCTTTCCAAAGAATGGTCAAGTTACAACCTTTATTTCAAATCTTTTCGAGCAATATTTGCTTCTGTTTGATGAGCCTCAAAAGGCGATTGACTCTGAATCAACTGCAAAATACAACAAAGTTGATAATCTAAAACAAATTATCGACGATGCTGCTCAAAAGATGGCTGATGAACAATCCAAAGAAACCGAAAGGCTAGAAGCAAGCGAACCTTCAAGTGACCGTCCTAATGTCCAGGGGGAGGGTCTATCTCTTCATCATGATCAAGGTTCATCGTTCCAGGGGGAGAGCTTATCGTCTCATTCTTCAAGCTCTTCTGAGAATCCAATCAAAAGAGGGAATACCAATCTAGATTCTAAACAGACGTCATTCTTCGAGGGGGAGAACACCAATGTCAATGATGATGACATTCTGTCTGAATTAGAAGAAGAAATAAATGTAGAATTGGATCCCACTTATGATCCAAATTACCCACCACTTATCAAATGAACCAAGGATCACCCTCAAAGTCAAATTATCGGGGAATCTTCAGAAAAGCTGTTAACTCGATCTCAAATCAAAGCAAAACAAGCTGCACTCTTTTCACAAGTAGAGTTTTGTATGTTCAACTCCTTTGTCTCCAAAGTTGAACCGAAGACCATTAACTCTGCACTTAATCATTCAGATCTGGTTCAAGCCATGCAAGATGAGTTAAATGAGTTTGAAAGAAACAAAGTATGGTGTCTTATTCCAACTCCAAAGGATGCTTCTGTTGTCGGTCTCAAATGGTTATTCAGAAACAAGATGGACAAGGAGGGGAATGTCATTCGTAACAAAGCACGACTGGTGGTCAAAGGCTACTATCAGGAAGAAGGCATCGATTATGAAGAGACCTTCGCTCCAGTTGCAAGATTAGAGTCTGTTCGTATCTTTCTTGCCTATGCGGCTCATAAGAACTTTGAAGTCTATCAGATGGACGTCAAATGCGCCTTTCTCAACGGGGAATTTGAAGAGACTTTATATGTTGAGAAACCGCTAGGATTCGTGAACGAAAAGTATCCAGATCATTGTTACGTCCTTGACAAAGCAGTATATGGCTTAAAACAAGCTCCCAAAGCATGGTATGAAACTCTAACTCGATTCTTAAAATTGTCCAAATTCAAACAGGGTTCGGTTGACCCAACCTTCTTTCGTGAGAGAGAAGGTAACCACCTTATGATAATCCAAATTTATGTTGATGACATCATCTTTGGCTCCATGAATCCCAGCTTAACAGCTGAATTCAGGAAGTTGATGGAAACAAAATTTGAAATGAGCTCAATGGGTCCAATTAACTTTTTCCTTGGCTTAAACGTTAGACAGGGACCCGAAGGCATTTTTATTAATCAGGAGGCATACACCGAGACACTTTTGGCTAAGTTTGGTATGATGGGAGACTCCAAAGTTAAAGTGCCAATGGCCTTTGGTACAAAGCTTACACCCTCACTAGAAAAGCCAGCTGCAGATATGAGGCTCTATGGTCAAATGATTGTGTCTTTAATGTATCTCACAGCTAGCAGACCTGACATCATGTTTTCAGTCTGTTATTGTGCCAGATTTCAAGCTAACCCACACGAGTCTCATCTGCAAGCCGTGAAAAACATCTTTCGCTATTTTAAGCGAACCTCTTCTCTCGGTCTTTGGTATCCAGCCAACTTTGGTTTCTTTGTTCAAGCGTTCTCAGATGCGGATTTAGGTGGCTGTGGTTTAGATCGTAAAAGCACCACTGGAGGATGCCAATTTCTAGATGGTAAATTGGTTAGCTGGCAATCGAAGAAACAAACTTGTGTTTCTCTCTGCACTACAGAAGCCGAATACATTGTTGCAACATCATGCACATCTCAAGTGGTATGGATACAAAGTCAGCTTAGGGATTAGGGGCTAAACATGAAGAAAATCCCACTATATTGCGACTCTAAAAGCGCAATTAGCATTTGTCACAACCTAGTGCAACACTCGAAGACCAAGCATATAGCACTGAGGTATCACTTTATCAAAGATCACATTGAAGATGGCAACATAGAAATCCATTTCGTCAAAACAACTGATCAACTGGCTGATATATTCACTAAGGCTATACATGAAGCACGCTTCAACAAGATCCTACACGGCCTAGGAATGATGGAAGCAGAATCAGTGCCCAAATCGCCTTCGCTTCAATAAAGG
Organism: Lactuca serriola; assembly: GCF_051521515.1. NCBI lineage: Eukaryota > Viridiplantae > Streptophyta > Magnoliopsida > Asterales > Asteraceae > Lactuca > Lactuca serriola. The sequence continues at coordinate 349,467,240 of NC_136411.1, forward strand.
TTAGAAGCGAAATAGAGCAAACCGAAATGAACCGAACGTTCAGTCTAATTCGGGTTTGGCTCGACCAAGAACCGAAATGAACCGAATGCTCGGTCTATTTCGGGTTCGGTCCTTCTGAATTCATTCGCTTCTTTTTTCTTCCAAGGCATTTTCGCTGTATTCATTTGTACACTCTTTTTAATACTTCTTTTTATATATAAAATCCAAAAATATTTTTTTTATTTATTATATTTTATTTTTTATTTTTATTTTTTATCTAATATTTTTCTTTGTATAAGTGTAATTCTCGATGGTGGACCTACAGCTGTGTGACAACCCGATATTTCGAGGCATTATGATGGAACACAAGTCAAATTTAGGTCAAAATTTAACTTTCCTAAAATATTATTTGGGTTAAATAAAGTAGTAGGAATCGTGTCAAGGTTTTCATACATATAAAGATCCCTAAAATCCGAGTTATAACGAAGAAGTTATGACCAACCGAAGATTCTCGGCAAAAACCGGCAATACTGATAAACGTAAAACGCGAAGTTTCAATACAATAGTTTTTGGCCTTAGGTATCTAAATGAAAGTTTTAGATATCATCAAACCGTAAACGTACATAAAAAGAACGTCCAAATCTGACTTCGTATGAGGAAGTTGTGATTTTTCTAAGTTACAGATATAGCAGTAGACAGCTAAAAACTCGAAATAGAGATCGAGAGACTTTTGGCCGACACAATCTAAATGAGAAATGAAGGGCTCAACAATACTAGCGCAACGGTAAAAAGTCTGACGAAAACGGACGTCGGATGAAGAAGTTATGGAACTTTAACGGACTTTTTCTGTCCCGACCTATTAAAAATATAATATTAAAAATAAATTCAAAACTAGCCGACGGAGTCTAAACAAAAGTTGTAGATCGTAGTCTCACCTTCACGTGGATATAAAGAACGTCGAAAACGGAGTTCGTATGAGAAAGATATGAATTTTTGAAGTTTGTTAATTAATTTAAATATAAATTAAATTAAATCCCGGTATTATCCGAAGAAGGAGTCACCGGTCCGATCCCTCGTACGCCCAGCGTACCGTCGTACGCCCAGCGTACTCGGATGCTAGGCTCCGGTTCGTCCACGTCGCTCCAATGCTTCGACCGAGGATGCGCTCATGCATGACGCATGAGTACGCAGCGCGTACTCTAGTACGCCCCGCGTAACGCAACCTCTCAGACCCCTATAAAAAGGATGCGAGGGTGCCGGCCAAAATTGCTAATTTCCTTCCTTTCTCGCGCCGAAGCTCTGCGTTTCAACCCTCGGAATCATCCCAAAGGCCCGGTTTTCATATCCAAGGTGGGAAGAAAGTTTTACACTCCCGAGACTCCCGAGATTTCCCGAGAATCTCGAGAGATCCGCTTTCTCGAGTAGAAGTTCTGCTCGGTTTTCGTCACGCTTTCTTCAATCAAACAAGTGAGTTCATACCCCTATAAACTACACTTTTAAATGTTTTATAAATACTTTAATATGCTTTTAAGGGGGGGAATACAAGTTAAATACTCGATTATTGTCGTGTGTTATATAATAAAGTTCATTATATGCTTTTTATCAACGAAATCATATGTGATATTATAAACTTTGTAGCAAACTTTTGTATACAAAATGTATCACGATAACATCATAGCTTTTGAAATGAAAAGTGTTGTTATATATATATATATATATATATATATATATATATATATATATATATATATATATATATATAAATCAAACACTCTGCTTATATTGTATGTATATGTGTCCATCTTTGGTACTACAAACATACGATTATTTTGGCACGAAAAACATTAATATTTTGAGATACTTGTTGTTAATAAATCAATCATATGGGATTTATAACTAGTATACAAATGGATTTACTACAAGTTTAACAGTTTTACTAAACATATTACTTCAAATGACTTTCTTAAACGTATTTACATGATTAAAGGTCTTTATCAAACTGTCTTACATACTGTAAGCTTCCTTTCAAAATCGGTTACAAGGGTGTTTTCAAACAATGGTTTTACGTGTACTTAAACTATCTTATCAAACAAAATACTTTCAATCATTTTATAAACTGACATCAAGTCACAAATTCTTTATTAGACTTTTCAACGGTTTTACAAAACTTCTTTATGCTTTTATATTATAAATTGCATGCCTCTATATGTATAGTTATATAAGAAATGTTTAAAAGACTTAGAAAGGCTATCCACCCTGTTTCCTTTTCCTCGATTTGGATGTGGTCTGGTGGGATATCGGGTACTCCTCCGAAGGTCGTTTAAATATTAGTTATATATCATGTATACATATATGGTCATAAATGTTCCACCAGTTAATTTAGTTTCGATACTCCTGGGTAGCAAAGGTGTATAAACCTACTTGGACACTCATCAATTACATTTTAGTAAACTGTTATAGGAATAGTTTAGAGTAAACAAAACATTATCACTACTACAAGAAATTACACCGGAGTCAGTTCATTCATGAGTCTAGACTACATGCTATATGAAGGAATACTCTTACATGAATACTTAGACATGAATACTTTTACATAGACATTATATGGCAAATTACTACTACATGTTATATGAAGGAATACTCTTACATGAATACTTATACATGAATACTTTTACATAGACATTATATGGCAAATTACTATTACATGTTATATGTCTAGATACGGTTATATTGTTCGCCTTTCTATCTTTGCCTTGTGATTCAATCACATCATCGACGAGATAGACTGGGACTTTATCTCCTAGTACCACATCATACTTTGAGGGACTAACCATTCCGACAACCACTGCTAGCTACAGAGGTAAAAGAACAATCTACGGATGTTTTAGGTTGATACCATCGTGGGTATACATAAGGGACTAACTATTCCTAAACCCGACTGTTAGCAACAGAGGTAAATGAACAGTCTACGGATGTTCTAGGTTGATACCATTTCAGGTATACTTAAGAGACTACTAATAAGAGTTAAACAAGGAAAAACCATCACATTTTCAAGAGATGCGTACTTTCAAAACAGTCAGGTCTAGGTAAAAGACTACTTTCAAAACATTCGAGTCTTGGTAGAAGACTACTTTTATACTAGTAGGAAATATGGGATTTTCTAGAGCTTTTCATACTTATACTAAATGTTTCATCATTCATTTACCAGTCTTTCATATCAACTAATCAAAGCAATGACATTAAATACTTATGAACTCACCAGCTTAAATGCTGATCTACTCTTTCAAAATAACTTGTATTCTCAGGTTACAAATAAGACAGGTGTCGATACAAGGTTCAGAGAAGACGGAGCAGTCAAGACTCGTCTTTTATTTTGATAAGTTATCATCATGTCTTGTACTAAGAAAGAAAACACTTGTAACTAAAATTATACTATTAATGCAATGGATGATGTTGTTGCTTGTTTACTACTTTACATTTGTTGTGATGCATACATGACGTCCTCCGCCCCAGAACGTTTCCGCCGTTCGTGGTTTTGGGGTGTGACAAGCTGGTATATTTCTTTTATTTTATCCAATTAGTTAGGCGTCCCTAGAAGCATGCTGCTGTGTGTTGACTAAAGCCTCGAAATATTTTGAGTGAAGCCTTAATAACTGATGGGTTTTGGTCATAAGACATCCTATGTGCTCATACAAACCCTAATGCTTGGATCTAGGTTTCTCTATTGTACATGCTTTGAATCCAAGACTATAAATCCTAATTCTAGCATACAAGTAATCATATTAGATATTAGAATAGGTTTATAATGTTACCTTGATTGTTATGTAGCAATAACAATCCCAATTCCTCCTTGAATTGACTTTGGAAGGCTTAGAGTCACAAGTGTCACTCCTCTAATGGTTCACAAACACCATAAGCAAGAGGATGAAGAGGAGAGAGGTTAGAGGCTGCCAAAACTCGTGTGAAACCCTAGCAAGAAGCTTAGCCACGTTTTTGGTCCTTAAGGGATCTATATATAGTGAGGCTATTAGGGTTATCTAACAAGGAAACCCTAATTTGGTTGCTTAAGCCCTAAGCAACCCATAGAATCCTTTAATCAAGCCCATGGACGATTTCCTTATGGGTTTCCCCATAGAATTCGTCCACCCCTTGATTCAAGGCAATCCATGGCCCAAATTGCAATTATCTTATAATTACAATTCCAGTCCCTTAAGTTTAATTAATCTCTTTTAGTCACAAAACTAATTACCAATTAATTATTGACTAATATTAATTAAACAATATGATTTCTCCTTTAATATATCATTCCCATAATATATTAATAAATCATATTTAATCCTTTCTCTCCATAATTCATCCTATCAAGTTGCTTTGGTGAAGGCAACCCAAAAGGACCATGCACCATCGGGTCAAGTACATACCAAAATAGTTATGGACTTAGACACTAATCCAACAGTCTACCACTTGGATAAGTCTAATAACTATTATGCGTATGACTTCAGATCCTGATCTGCAATCATAGCTTTCCAAAGCCGCTGTTAACTCTGATCCTATCAGATACGCGTGTCCTTAGATAAGGGATCATATATTCCTCCATTCTAGATATCATATGAGATATGATTTCAAATCATTCTCTTTGTACTATATCTCGATTTCCGATTTATGACGACTGACTAATTGAACAAATCAAATTAGCCATAGCCCGGCCGAGCATTTACGTTTGTCATCACAAAATCATCGAGGGGCCCAAAAATATCGCTTTTATCCTACTTTGGATAAAAGGAACGGATAAACTTTGATACAATGCTTGCTTGCACTTACTCAACGAATCACACACAACAATATGTTTTATAACACCAAGTTACTAGTGCATTTACATATTATCAATGTGCAACCGATTTGTAAGATACAACTCACACATCTCAGTTTCAAGAATATAAGATGTTATCGTCTCACCAATCACTCGTGATACAATTCATGGAGTGATCCAAGTGAGCATGGGTTTAATCCAATGCTCAAATTCATATTCATAAGCACTCATGAACGTTGCAGCAAACATTTGCTTATGTCTAATGCTCTTTAGACAATCCACACACCAATTCATGATAGTCTTCATTCATATCTACTTCCAACATATGAATGACTGTGGCCCGTTCGAATAATTTGATTATTCTTAATAAACTCAATTATTCTGGAAGTCAAAACATGCAAATGTGAAACACAAGAATAATACTAATCCCATATGGCCTCAAACCTTTGAGTATAAATAAAACACCTTTTTATTTATCACCATATTGATTACTCATTATTTGTCGTTTCGGTTAATCAACTTCTTACTTGAATTACAACGCTTGTCCCATGCTCCTAGCATGCACACAACGTTTACCTATGGTTCTTAGTTTTTGTGAAATAGATCAAATTGAACACATTTCCAATCATTCTCATTTCACAACTCCAAATCCTTTTTCATAAGTGTAAGAATATCAAATTCTTGCTACTTATAGAATATGCTAGATTCTAACACTTTATGTAATGATCCTTTCGTAATGTCAATGCACCTAAAGTCACAAAGACTATTGCTAATGATATTACGAAGTCCTCTATCAGAGATTGTTACAAGACAATTCCTTAGATATGATGTCTCTCACTCAAGGTACATTCCATTGAACATCCTTTTGCATAAAAGTTTCTAATCTAGTCATAGATTTTCAATATTCATTCCCAATATGGACACGCTTCCATATTTTCCATATGACAACTCATTCTTAATAGAATCTTTTCTATTCATGATAATGTCGATATTGTCCATCCAATATGGAAACATTTCCATATTTTCCAATACTATACTTCCAACTACTCACAAGTGACCAATCCTCGTCGAACTTTGGATTGTCCTTTGATAGTTGTTTAATTATTTTAGTCAAAACCAATTCTAGTCCTTTTTCCCTCTAAATGCGCTAGACATTTGGAAAAATTTAGAATGGTCAAACATTAAAGCGTTTGCAATCGATCCTATACCCGAAGCGTATGGGAGACGACGCATAATGTTTTATTTGCTATGTTCTCAAAATTCGAATTGTGAAGAGGAATGTCGTAATCATAATCGAAATTTTAAGAACACACTATGAACCCTTGACTAAATTTATTAACATTTCTCAACCTAATCCTTTAGATTTGAAATGAAGCATAATATTCTCTCCCTTAATTATAGCAAAACAACTTTACAACCTTTACGACTTTGCAAGGTATAACTCTTGTTTTCTATAATTAATATTGCCAACTTGCAATATGTGCCTTAATAATCATACAATCATAAAATTTATGCTCCCACTATCATGATGATTATTATAAAACATAACACTTATGCTCCCACTAGCTTCGACATGTATTCATAAACATCTTAACTTTTAGAAAAACAAAACCTATTGAATTTCTTAAGTCCATGTTTCTAATACTTAATGCTTTGATAATCTTTTATCAAGGCCTCTTAAACTTATACACCTTTGCCTTAGATAGTTCATATGTGTGTCTAAACATTTAACACTAATTGCCAAACCTCACAATTCAAGTCATGGAAAGGGATACCGTAACCATAATTGAATTCGAGAATGCAGTTTTACAATCACTATCTTCTTAAAATCCTTCTTAGTGAAAGAATTTCCTCACAATCATTTTCATGAAGGAGGAAATCTTATGACACTTAGATTTAAATGGTGTATGTGTTCCTATCCATGTGAATTTGTTAAAACCAAATTTTATGACAAATTCAAACTCATATGGACCGAACTTTCTTAATCTTGATTTCTTGCCTTATGGTAGCACAGCTGCCCACCATGTCTTCCAAGTAGTTAAGCAGCTCACCCTTTCCTATCAATGTACCTTTCATTGATTAAGGTGCTTTGCCTTTTATGCGTTCAATGAGAACTCATAGGACTCACATGCATAATTAACTCGATTGGATTGGCACAAAATCAAAATAATGTCAACACGATAGGTTGTAAACCTCAACTCGTGTGCTAGTGATGATCGATAAGGTTTATTTGATTTGTTCTTGAAACCTTTCAAGACTATTAAGACTCCCACTGACTCCTTGACATATACGATTCTCTTGTCAAAACATTTCTTGACAAATAAATATTCAAGAGTTAGTGGAGCTTTTATCAAAACTCTTCATCAATTGGTTCTAGTTGGTCTTTGTCTTATCCAAGACATCACAACTTTCCACATTTGATGAATGTTACAAACCTTCTTAATACTTTTCACTCAATGTCACAATCTTAACTTTAAGACTTGTTATTGGGACGAAATATGATTGACTTCTTGATTTAACCATTTCTTCAATCCTTGATTCCTCTTCTTAGACATACAATTGTACTAAGACTCACTTAGAGGATCAATTGAGATATGGTTCTTAATCACTAAGACCTATCATAAAGCATAAAAGCTACTCTCCCTTCTTCTTGGAATGGAGAAACTTTTATCTTTCTGCCTACTTGATTCTTCTTATTCATTCTGCTATTGATTTAAACCCTTTAATCAATTCAGAATAACACTTAATCTTGTAAGTATAATCATATTTACTAAGCTTTTAGTAAATAATGACGAATATCTTTGTTACTCTTATGGTGAACTTGATCAGCACACAACTTTGTGGACTCGATCTCCTAGTCCTTCACTTGACACTTTGTCAATGAATTAGTCTAATTTCCAAATATGAAATTTCTCATTCATCGTGCAACCAAGTTGCATGATTCCAAGTTTCTGTCCAATTGAACCTTGGGCGATGAGAAACTCTCCCTATTTGGTAAATTTTCGACTTTCCATAAATAACATAATAAGATACAAAATGCATTATTGCTAATAATAGAAACATTTTAACATCAATTTTTCATACACGCCATTGTAAGGATAAATAAATAAAATTTAAAATCGAAATTTATTTTATTGCGGAAAAATTTGTCCTTACAATGCAACTCATTGAAATACTTATGCTAATACATCTTTCTTAGCAATCTAATTCTAACTCTAAGAAGTAGCTCAAGAATCTAATCTTCGAGAAATGCGATCAAAATCCATTCCTTCACGGTTAGATTCTGCTCACTTCTTCCCTTAAGCTTCCTTTCTTTTCTTCGATCCTACAAAACATCAATTGCAATCTTATCACATTATGTATTAAGAATCTAGAATAGAAGCTTAAAAGAGTTAGTTAATGTATTTTACCTATATCAGAGCCATACGTTTCGACTCTCCCATCACTTAGATCTCTTAGGTAAATGGGGCAGCTTCGTCTCCAATGCCCCTTCTCTTGGCAATAAAAGCAAATTGACTCTTTTGGAACAGCACATGGAACTACTTCAGACATTGCCTTTCTCTTATGATCAAACTTTTTTGATCATAGCATGTCTTTCGTTGCCATTGTCTATATCCATAGAGGTCTCGAAGGCAGATTCACCAATCAACTTTGCTTTTCTATTGCGCCAAACCATATCTGATTCAGCAGCAATTAAGCATATAGGTGAGATCTATAAGGGTCACGTCGCGGTTCATCATATAGTACTCTCTTACGAACTCACTATATGAGTTAGGAAGTGACTGAAGAACCCAATCAACAGTCATTTCCTCACAGACAACGGATCCCAACATTCTTAACCTATCAATGTGTGACTTCATCCCTAGGACGTGTGCACACATTGACTTTCCTTCTTTATGTTTACTTGCCAAAAGGGCTTGAGTGATCTTGAACTTTTCAAGCCTTTGAACTTGTGGGTTAGGGAGAATAATTGGAGGAGGTGGAGGAAGTGAAGTATGATCTCTTTTTCCTCGATCGAATCGTGGAATATCATCTTCATGTGGAATGCTTGTTCCACGGGATTTGGGAAAACCATAGTTGTCGAACTTTGACATCTACAATACGGGAGAAAACAAATTCAAGTTAGTTGATTGAATGAGTCCTTAGCAAATCACCCAAATGAGATACTAAGGCTAGGACCCAACACAATATTCTATAACTCGGGAGAGGGATGTCGTAACCCTAATTGCAGAATAATTGAAGGTAAGTGAGTGACGATTCACTAATTTCCACCATGAAAAACGAAAAAAGAATTTAAGTTTTAAATCTTTGAAAACTCCTAGATCCTTTGAGATTCATTGAACTTTCAATGGCATGTTTAAATCTCGATATGCCCCTCTTGTTTGTGACTGAGATGCCGAGGATCACAAAGCGGGTGTGAATAACCATGCAAACTTACATGGTGCCCTCACATGTTACAGTCATCTATTCGATGTGCCGGTAAACCACACACGCTCCACCGAACTATGACAAACATTGAGTCACCCTTTTCTACCTTTTCTTAGAACCATTTAGTGTGCCGGTAAACCACACACGCTCCACTATCGTCTTCACAAGGGCACAAAGTGTAATTTCACGGAATTGCATCAATTCACTTTTGCCTAAGTAACTAAGATTGGGAATTTTATGAAAACATTTAGTTACTTTAATAATTCATTATACTTATAATGGAAGGTTTCGTCCTATCCTACCCGTTCGGCTAACGACCCTCCACTAGTAAAGAGTGCGGTGGGTAAGAGTGGATACCCATTCAATCGCCATTTTATAGGCAATTTCCTTAAACACCCCTTATAGACCAGCTTCGTGAATGAGGCCTACTAACGGTAAGACTGACTTTTACTTATACATATATATAATGTTAGACTTTTAATGTTATATATAGTATAGAGTGTATTTTATACTTTTAAAATATTAGGTGGTCAAATTTAACAATTATACCTTTAATTCAATTAAATTGTAAACCACTACTTTATGGATTTATTAAGCCTCTTTTAATTATACACCTTAATTAATTAATAAAACCATAAGGGTGAGATTTGAACTTTTTCAAAACTATACTAGAGTTTTAGAATTTAACATTCCTAATTAAACTTTTAATCAACTTTTAAATTCCAAAACTTGAGGGCAAGTTTTGAAACATTTCAAACATTAGGGTTTAGAATTTAAATATACATCAAAATTAAACCATTTAATCAAAATTTAAATTCCAAAACTTGAGGGCAAGTTTTGAAACCTTTTTCAAAACATTAGGGTTTTAACTATTTAAATTTCAAAACAACAAAACCTTTGGGTTCAAATTTAAACTATAAAACCTAAGGGGAAAATATGAAACTTTTCATAACAACAAGGATCAAATAACAAATAATTTAAATTAAAATTTAATCACATAATTATCCATATTTAATTTGTTTAATGATTTCTTGCAAAACAATTTATCAATTTAGTCAAAATAATTAATCAATTATCTTATAAGGAAACAATTATCTTATTAATTGATAAATATCTTCAATTAGATCAAAATTATAGTCAAATATATCATATAATCAGATTAATATTGATCTAACATGATAAGGTAACTATCCCAATGCAAAAACAACAAGAAATCCCGAGATAACCTCCATCTGGCGAGCTGACTCGTCGAGTCAAGCCTGGACTCGGCGAGTTCAGCTATGGACTCGGCGAGTCCAGCCTCCAGAAACCCAAAAAAACGAATTTTCTAGATATGCAATGCATCAATACAATTGAAACCAAGCTAGGCTCTGATACCACTGATGGGTTTTGGTCATAAGACATCCTATGTGCTCATACAAACCCTAATGCTTGGATCTAGGTTTCTCTATTGTACATGCTTTGAATCCAAGACTATAAATCCTAATTCTAGCATAGAAGTAATCATATTAGATATTAGAACAGGTTTATAATGTTACCTTGATTGTTATGTAGCAATAACAATCCCAATTCCTCCTTGAATTGACTTTGGAAGGCTTAGAGTCACAAGTGTCACTCCTCTAATGGTTCACAAACACCATAAGCAAGAGGATGAAGAGGAGAGAGGTTAGAGGCTGCCAAAACTCGTGTGAAACCCTAGCAAGAAGCTTAGCCACGTTTTTGGTCCTGAAGGGATCCATATATAGTGAGGCTATTAGGGTTATCTAACAAGGAAACCCTAATTTGGTTGCTTAAGCCCTAAGCAACCCATAGACTCCTTTAATCAAGCCCATGGACGATTTCCTTATGGGTTTCCCCATAGAATTCGTCCACCCCTTGATTCAAGGCAATCCATGGCCCAAATTGAAATTATCTTATAATTACAATTCCAGTCCCTTAAGTTTAATTAATCTCTTTTAGTCACAAAACTAATTACCAATTAATTATTGACTAATATTAATTAAACAATATGATTTCTCCTTTAATATATCATTCCCATAATATATTAATAAATAATATTTAATCCTTTCTCTCCATAATTCATCCTATCAAGTTGCTTTGGTGAAGGCAACCCAAAAGGACCATGCACCATCGGGTCAAGTACATACCAAAATAGTTATGGACTTAGACACTAATCCAACAATAACATGATATATACAAATCATGTTTCCCAATCTAGGCTGTAATATTCACTCTAATCATGAGCTACCTTACTCTACTCACATTGAGTTTAGAGTTTTCTGCTTGGTCACTCTATTTCTTTAGAGCAGAGGTACATTTGCTTCTTATACCTCTCCATCATTTTTCTCCATTGTACTTCGTTTCACCAATATAACCCTTGAGACTCTCAGCATTTACCACTGAGGTTTATGGTAATACAAAATTTGTGTTAATGATCTTAGTTTCATGCCACTATGTACTAAGTGAAACCCACAATTCAACACCACAAATGAATTGACGGTGAATTCTCATATTCAAGATCTTACTTGAACCTAATGAAATATGTTTTTATTTTTGAGTGATCTTTTATGAATTTGTCTAAAACCAAGGCTTTTCTTCCCCTAAAGATCCAATTTGTTTTTGTTTTTGAGATTTGTATAATTACTTTTGTCACTATAAAAGATATCTTACCTACTTGTTCAACAGATCACAATGATCTCACAAGTACTTCATTCAGTTTCAGTCTTATGTCAAGTATCGAAATTATGAATTGAAGCGAAAGCCACCGTTTATAACCTTCAAAAAGATGTCTTTCAATACTTCTTAACAAGTTATTGATCGTTATTTAATGGGAAACCAAGCAAGCACTTTAATGTCTCTCTTGACTTTGAAGGAACTGATTTGTGCCCATAATCCATTGTTTTATGTCTATTTAAGGTATCACAAATTATCCCAAAACGTTTGCTTTATTTCTTTATCTTTTACACCCTATGCACGAATTTTTTTAATTTTCCACACTCTGGTTCTTTTAAGGTTGTTTAATAAAGTTTAATGTATGACTTATGCTTTCCAGGATTTCCGGAAATGGTGGAGCGCTTTGCGCCTCTGACTCACAGTCGAAGTAACTACGAACTTTGAATTTAAGTAATAACATTCTTGAATCATCAAAACGACTTTGATATCTCTTTTTTAGTTTCTCTCGAGAAAGCATAATAGGCAACAAAGATTCAAATATATTTTGGAGTGACGATTGGGATAAAGTGGAAACTGACAGTGGTTATCTAATCGGTTTGGCGATTTGAAAAAGCGAATTTTATGGAATGGCGTGCAAAAAGGAAACGTCCTTTCTCTTTCCTGCATCATCATCGGTATGCCAACTGTTCATCCATCAAGTCAGGCGCGATTTTTGAAATAATCCAAGATCTCAGCCGGATTTTTCTCTCTCCTCCTTGTACGTATAAAAGGAATTGGAACGATACTCTTTAACCTTTTATCACTTCCAAAACTCTCTCAAAGAACAACGGCGATTTCTCTTACTGTTCATCATCTTCTCCAAGCTTCAACAATGGCAGACTCTTCCTCAGTTCATGACAACTTTGTTCGCCAAACCCTCCTCACAATCAAACCTCAACAAAACCTGATCATTGATCTCACCCCCTTTGTCAATGAACCCTACATGATGTATGTAGTTGAGTGTCTTAAGTACTATCCTTTGGTCGATGCTCTGACCAAAGTCGAGACTATTCCAATGTCCTATCTTTCTATTGTCTACTCTATTGCTTACTACGACAAGATTCATGAGATGATTCACTTTGAGATCCACAACGAGAAGACTTCTTTCTCCAAGCACCGCTTATGTGCCCTAATTGGTCTCTCTCAAGAGCAAACTCTGGTAAACCCTCATTCAATCACCTCTGGTCAACTTTTTTCCATGTTTTATCAGATGGGGTATACTGAAATCCTCACCACTATAACAAAGTTCAAGAAGTCCTACCTTCCTCCTCAATGGAATGGCATGTTTGCTTTGTTGTTCAAAGGACTATCTGAATGCAGCGCCGAATCATATGGGGCGAGCAAGTATTTTATGACTGTGCTATATGGGCTGTTCAATTGGATCGACTTAGATTATGGAACAATTATCTGGCAGCAATTAGTATAAAGCTTGGTCTGTTCATCCAGGCACTCTGAGATCTCGTGTGGGCGTTATTGGTCAATCATCACCAACTGGGCAATGGATCGACTACGTGTTCCAATCATGGTAGATTCTCTTCTCTGCTCCATCGCTACTTTTCACACAACCAAAATCATTGTCACGGATCCCACCAAATACTCCTTTATTGGATCTGTTCCTGAAGCGATGCTTGCTCGTGTCTCAGCGGCGAGTAACGTTTTGCAACAATGCAGGAAAACTCCGTCTTCAGGTCCAAGGGAGCTTACGCCAGCCATGGTTCGCTCCATTGAAGAGGCTGACAAGCCAACAAAAAAAGGATAGAAAACTGAAACCCACAAGGAGGCACAGGTTTCCAAACCAACCAAGGGGCAAACCCCTAAGAAGCGAAAGACTGACAGGGCTGCTCCATCACAACCTCAACCGAAGAAGCAGAAGAAGCCTGCTAGGAGGCTTATACTCCAATCCTCAAGTGATTCAGATTCAGAGTATGTTCCTTCTAAACATAAGAATGCTCCTCCTTAAGAGTCTGAGAGCGAAAGCTCTGATGATGAGGCTTTGGGCCGAGGTGCTACTCTGCCTCGCTCCCCTACCCCAGAAGTTTCGGTCCACTCTCCACCTCTTTCCCCTCCACCAATATCAATCCCAGTATCCATCCCTCCAGTTTTCCCCACCCCACTACACAACCTTTCGCCTCTATACCTATCCCTACTCCCATATTCATAGACACTACCACCACCACTACCACCACAGGTGCTCATTCTACCGCCCCCACTCCACCTGTTACAACCGAACCACCCGTCACAACTGAACCTACAGCTACTACCAAAACCTTATCTCCCACTCCATCCACAGAAACAACCCCTGTTTTAGGAGGTGAGGACTTGGAATTTGATTCCACATATTTTAGTCCTTACCGTGTACAGAGTGACGATGATGATGATGAGCCTGTTACAAAGCGTCATCTCAAGGCAGTGAACGAAAAACTTGATCAACTGCTCTCATCCTCTTCCTCTGGAGCTTACTCTGAAGCAGCATTAAAGGCTTTATTCTCAACTGTTGTTCAAGAACACAGTGCCTCACTCTCTGCTGCAGCTAAATCCATTGAAGCATCCACTTCTCAATGCCAGCAAGCCTCTCTTGTTGTTGAGGCTTCTACCAAGGAATGCAAGGAAGCGACCGAAAAAGTAGATAAACTAGTTTCTGAAGCTCATCTTTTTCTAGATTCTTTGCAGGTAGTAGCTAAGAAGAATGCTCAAACAGTTAATGCTTCGGTGGATAATCTTCAACGTTCTCTTCAATCTGAACGTTCCAACCTTGAAGCTGCACGCCAGGCAATTGAAGCTGCAAACGAAACTTTACTTGCTAACGTCAATGATCGATTGACTCAACTGGAGGCTGAGTTAGCTGTAGAGAATCTTATCATGGATGAGCTAGACAGGAGAACCTCACAGCTGAAAATGCAAAATTACAAGATGCGTACTGCTACTGCTGAGGTCAATGACCTGAAGTCAGAAAGGGAGGCCATTCGGAGTTATGTCGCTGATGTTCACTCCATCCTCCTTCATCTCCTTGAAGCTCATGATCCTATCATCACCATGACTATCAGGCGTCATCTAGCTGACAAGCTCAGACCAGCATTGGACATCCGTAGTCGTATTAAGGGTGTTCCAGTGACTAGTGTCCAGCCGAAACAAGGGGGAGAAAAGCAAACTCAACCTCCTCCTGAACCAAAACCATCCACTGAACCGAAGGGTAATGAAGCTTCGGTCAGTAATAAAGACAAAAAGAAGAAGAAATTGGGGAGGATGACACTGACAATGAAGATGATGTCTATGCTGAGAATTCTAAAAACCCTTTTCAGAAAATAAAGGCCTCTCAGAAAGAGTTGGAAGAGAAATTCAAGAAACAACAGGCTGAACTCGAGCAAAAGCGAAAGGAGACGGAGCTCCTAGAAAAAAAAAGCCCATGTTTCCTCTCTGGACTATTGATTCGCTTCAAAGATGCGCCATCAATGAGCCAAGCATTCTTTGGCTTAAGCCTGTAATGTCTTTTGGGCTTGACAACTCCAAGGATGCACAGTTTGATATGTCGATCACGCGAAAGTTATTCATCTTTCACTGCTTTAATTCAACTGTTGCTATTCCTTCTCTAGACCCGAAGGTAGATAGGGATCTGCTGGAGTTCTACTTCGAATTTGCTCAACACCAATACTTGACCTCGAGTTCGAAGAAGATTACTACTGTCAAGGTTTTGAAGCCCTACTCAACGGGGAAGTTTATTAACGTTAAATTCAAAGTGACTCGAGGCACCGAAGGCTCAGTTCACAACTTCACCCTTGCTGATCTACCGAACCTTAACCCCCACGACTGGATACTCCTCAACAATATCTTATTGTCAAATCCTCAGGAGTACCAGCCAATAATTGACCATGTCAAGCGAATGCTTGTGTGCTACATTCACAAGGTAGCGAAGATGGACCAGGAGATTACCTCTGTCATTCACAAGCAAACCACGATCAAGACTATGGGCAAAGCAAGCAATGTCAACATAATGGTCAAGGGGAAGATTGATACGAAGTACCACACTGTTATGTTGATCAGGGGCGAAGGTCAGAAATGTCTGTTCGCTCTCGTTGACAAACACCTCTTCTCAACTTCTTGCTTGGAGCATATCTTGGAGATCATTCAGATGTGTGATCAGAACAGTGCAGCTGACAAGAAGTTTTTCACTGATATGCTGAGATGGTATATCCAATTTCGGCAGACTCTTCTTGCAATAATTCCTCGGCTGTTCAAAGTAATAAAGACAGTGAAGCCAACACAGAAGAAATAATATCTTGCCTCATTTGACGCAAAGGGGGAGATTATTGGGATTATTAGGTTGTGTCATGGGTGTTGGATTAATGTCTAAGTCCATAACTATAATTGGTAAGACTTGACCCGACCCGGCATGGTCCATTTGGGTTGCATGGCATCATGCATTTGGATAGACTATAATGAGAGAAATAAGACACTTATGGTTATTAATATATTATAAGTTCTAGTATATTAATAATAAGAATAATAAAATTATTTAATTAGTACTGATCAAGAATTAATCTAGGATTAATTAAGTGATCAAAAGAAGACTAATTAAATATATATGGGTTGATTGTGTAAATCATCCACACTTATATAGTGGGCTAATGCTCCATGGATTATCTAGTTGGGCTAAAACCCATATGATGCTCCATGGATGCTCCATGGTGTATTTGTACCCATGGATCATGGAAATGAAAGGCCATGACAATTAGGGTTTACATGGTGTAACCCTAACTATATATGCATCTTATTCTTGACCAAAATCGGCACTAGTATCATTCTAGAGAGGGCTAGCCGATTTCATGAAGTGTAGAATTCTCTCAAGTTATTCCAAGTGTATTTGGTGTTGTGTGAACCATTTGAGGTGTCACACATGAGGCACTAGGCACTCAAGCTTCATGAAGACATTCTACATCAAAGAGGTATGTACTCTATCTTGTTATATGCATTGTTTTGTATGCTAGATTAGGATAATACCTTGGATGTTCATATTTGCATGTATAATAGAGAAAACATAGATCCAAGGTATTTAGGGTTGCATGTACACTTAGGAGTGTTAGAATGATCAAAACCCAACAGTGGTATCAAAGCCTAGGCTTGTTTTCTTGTTATACTTGCAAAAGAAGCTAAAAAATCGAGTTTTGATGCTGTCTGTCCAGCAGACTCGCCGAGTCCATGAATGGACTCGCCGAGTCCATGGCAAAATGCATCCAACTCGCCGAGTTGGTTCGTGCACTCGACGAGTTGGACCCCCAGACAACATAAATTTGACTTTTTTGGCTGGAATTGGACTAGGAATATTACCCTAAGATGTTTTTGGACTTATAAACTTGTTTTTGATGTGGTAATGTTCATGCTAATCCAATTTCAAAGATAATTGTCAATAGATTCATGTTTTGTATTAGTTTAAGGTTTAGACTAATTACATGAAAAAGTTTGATTTGAATTATCTTGTTCTTATGAGTTGCTTAGATTAATAGAAAAGTTGAGTGAAATAGTTGTTTTCAATCCAAATTAATCTAAGAGTTGATTCTAAAATATGTTTTTGTAACTTGTCCTCAAGTTATATGAAAAGTCACATTTAAGTTTCATAAAACTCATAAAAGTTGTCAAAGGTTACAAAATGAAGAGTCTAGTTCTAATTAAATGGTTTTATGACTCCATAACTTGTCCTCAAGTTATGGAGGACCAAGAGTCTCTTCATTAAATAAATAAATAAATAAAAAGTGTAACATTAATTAATTCCATAAGTTATAAATAAAGAAAAGTTAATTCTTTTATTAGTTTGAAGTCTTCCATAACTTGTCCTCAAGTTATGGAACTTGAAGAGTTTTTGGATTAAAACTACTTTAAACACATAAGTTATGGAATTAATTAGTTTTGAATAGTTTCAAAACTTGCCCTCGAGTTTTGGAATTTGTAAAGTTTTCTCTTATGAATACTTTAATTCCAAGTTAGCCCTTTGAATTTTAAAAGTTAAAATTCAACCCTTATACTTTATAATATTATAAGTTAATAATATATATATGTATATGAGTAAAGTCAGTCTTACCGTTAGTACGCCTCATTCACGAAGCCGCTCTATAAGGGGGTATAAGGTTACTGCCTATAAAATGGCAGTTTAATGGGTGTCCACTCTCACCCACCGCTTCCTTGACTGGTGGAGGGTCGTTAGCCGAACGGGTTTGACAGGACTATAATTCTCCCTTCATTAAAAGTATTAATGATAAATACTAAGTAACTAAACTCTTAATAATACCCAATCTTAGTTACTTAGGAAAATGTGAATAAGGTGCTAATCCATGAAATTACACTTTGCACTTTGTTTAAGTCAGTTAGTGGAGTGTGTGTGGTTAACCGGCACACTAACTCGTATTTAACAAGGTAGGCAAAGGGTAACTTAATGTTTATCATAGTATCGATGGAGCGTGTGTGGTTAACCGACACATCGATTGAGGGGTAAACACTTAAGGGTACCAAGTAATTTGCATGGTTACTTCACACCTTGTTTTGTGATCCTCGGCATCCCTGTCACAAAACCTGAAGGCCACACTCGAGATTGAAACATGCCATTGAATAGTTCAATGAATCTCAAAGATCTAGGAGTTTCAAAACCAATTAAAACCTAAAAATACATTTCGTTTATCTTGGTGGAAATTGGTGAATCATCACTCACCTACCTTCAAATATTTTATAGCTTGGATTACGCCATCCCTCTTTTAAGTTATAAAATAGTTTGTTGGGTCCTAGCCTTAATATTTCATATCGGGCGTCATATTAAGGACTTTAGATCAAATATCTTGAACATCTCCCAAAAGATATCTGGTTTAGACATTTATGATCTTCCCAAATCTCTTGAAACAAGCTTTCCTAAATGAAGATGATGTCCCATGGAAATCATACTTCTTTCACCTCCTCTAATTATTCTCCCTAAACCACAAGTTCTTGAAAATTTTAAGGTCACTCAAGCCCTATTAGCAAGGCAAGGTCTAGGTGTGGTCACATCTTGGATATGTATTCACATATTGACAAGCCGGGAGAGTTGGGTGTCAAAGTCTTGAGAAAGTTGGTGGCTCAATCACTTTCTAAGTCACATAGTGAGTTTCTTTGGAACTCCTATGAAACATACTATGACAAGACCCTTAATGATCTTATCTATTTGCTAAGATCATCTTCTTAAAACTTTATGGACATTGACAATGGTGACATTGGATATCCAGTAAAGCTCTCTCTTCCCAATGGAAAGGGATCGGCCATAGTCAACTCGGTTGACCAAAGGTTAAAGAGAAAAGCTAAGTCTGTGATAGTACCGTGTACCATTACCAAAGGGTCCATATGTTTACGTTGCCAAAGGAAGGAGCATTAGTTGCGAAGCTGCCTAATTATACCTAAGGATGTTTGACTCTACTTCAGGTAAAATCCACTATCTAACTCTGCTAAGTTTCAATTATGAGATTCTTGATATATGATGTGACTGGGTCACATGTTGATGTTTTAAGAATCAAAGAAAAGTAAAGAAACTTAAAGAAAGAATATGCTAAATCTGATCGTGTAGATGGATTTCTATCGCATAGTTTGAAGATCGGATTCTTGAGCTACTTCTTAGGAGTTATGATATATTGCTTAGGAATAGATCACAACAAAGTTTTCATGCTCTTTTGCATCGTAAGGATAGTTTTTCCGCAAAGTTTTAAAATAAAAAGGAAATTTTTGATTTTATTTATTTTAAATTATCCTTACAATGGCATTTGAGGGGAAATTGTTGCTTATATGATTCCATTAATAGCATGAGTGGAAATATGAAATTGATTCTTTCATTTGTGGTAATGTCTAAATTTACCAAATAAGGAAAGATTCTCATCACCCAAGTTTAAATTGGACCAGAACTTGGAATCATGCAAGTTGTATAGCATGATGAATGAGAACTTTCAAGTATTGGAAAATTAAGACTAATTACTTGTTCACATGGATGTGTGAGTCAAGTGAAGGACTAAGGGATCGAGTACACATTCTTGTGCACTAGTCAAGTCCACCACAAAAAGATCGATAAGATTATTCGTCATAATTTACTAAAGCTCAGTAAATATGGTTATACTTACAAGCTTAAGTGTAATTCTGAGACATTGGAAAAGGTTCCAATGTAAGGCAGAGCGAATAAGAAGAATCAAATTAGGCAGAAGGATAAAAGTTTCTCAAATCTGAAAAGATGGGAGAGTACTTTAGTATCAGTTTTATGATCATCTTAATGATTTAGAGACCTTATCACAATTCATCCTCTAAGTGCCTTCTTATAGCTAAGAAGAGGAGCTATGAATTGTTGAAGTGGTTAAATCAAGAAGATGATTCATACTTCGTTCCAAAACAAGTCTTAGAGTCATATCTTAAAGAAAGGTTTAAAAACACTTATCAAATGTAAGAGTAAAAGTTTTCTACTCTTGTACATTTGAAATTGGTAAGTTGTGATGTTTTGGATAAAACAAAGATCAACTAAGGCCAATTATGTGAAGTGTTTGTCTTGATTAGAATCCACACTATCTCTTGAATATCTGAAAAGAAAGTCTTATATGTCAAGAGGACAGTGCGAGTCTTAAAAGTCTTGAAAGTCTCAAGAACTAATCAAGAATAAAACCTAAAGTTTTTCACTAGCGCACAACTTGAGGATTATAACCTATCGTGTTGACATATTTTGTGCCCATTCCAGTTAAAGTTGGCTTTGCATATGAGTTCTTAGAGTTCTCAATTGGTTGCACAACAACTTGGAAGTAATGGTAGGCCCTTGAGCTGCCAGGTGGCAAGAAATTAAGATTGAGTTCAGTCCGTATGAGTTTGGATTTGTCATTAACCTTTTCTTGTGACTATGGTTTTGACAATTCACATGGATGAGAACACATACACCATTAAATCTAAGTGTCATAAGGTTTCTCTCCGATTCATGAAAATGATGGTGAGGAAACACTTTCACTAAGTAGATTTTAGCTAGATAGCAATTGTAATATTTACATTCTCAAAGTCGTTAGTGGAGCATGTGTGGCTAACCGGCATACTAACATGGACTTGTGAGAAGTCGCAAAGGTCTAAACAATCGAGACTATGATTACGGCATCCCTTTTCATAGTTCTTAAAATTGTTTAGAAACACATGTGAGCTATCTAAGATAAAGTGTATGATATTGATAAACTTTTATCAAAGCAATCTAGTATCAGAAATCTGAACTTTGGTAAGAAAGTCAATAAAGTATTGATTTCTAGAAGTCCAGCTAATTTCTGAGTACATGTCAAAGCTAGTAGGAGCATAAGTGTTATGCTAATAATCATCATGTTAGTGGGAGCATGATAATTATGATAAGTATTGCAACTTAGCAATGTTAATTATAGAAAACAAAAGGTTTTAATTGGGAAAGAGTTGTTTTGCTATAATTAAGGGAGAGGAAATTATACTTCATCTCAAATCTAAAAGCTTAGATTGAGGTTTTAATCATATTTAGTCAAGGATATATATATGAATTTCATGTTGGAATGGCTCAACATAAGAAAATTCTGTATATGGGTCCATTATTTGCATTCTAAATATCGATTATGATTACGGCATCCCTTTTCATAATCTGAATTATGAGAACTTGGCAAATTGAAATGGAAATATTATAGCAAAAGACTGGGTTAGTCTTTATGTGAGACATCATGAATCGTGTCCCATATGCTTCGGATATAGGATCGATTACATGTGCTATATATTCATCCTTTCTAAAATTTTCAAAATGCCTGGGGCATTAAGAAGGGAAAAGGTCTAGAATTGGATATGACTAAAAGGATTAAACAATTGTCAAGGACAATCTAAGGTTTACCAAAGATTGGTTGCTCAAGGACAGTTGGAAGTATAGTGATAATTCTGGAAGGACCATATTGACATAATCTGTAAGGAGGCAACTCTTGTTCAGAAGTGATAGTTAAAATGGAATCTGGATATGTTTCAAAGTTAGAAATTATTTAATCTGTGTAAGATTAGGAAACTTAATGCAAGAAGTATGTTTCCAAGGAGATGATCTCCTTTGGAATGCTCTGTAATGATTGTTTTCAAGTCTTTCTGACTTTATGCATAATCATCACAAGAGGATCAATGCATATAAGTTTAGAATCTAACATATTTCAGTAAATGACATGAATTTGGAGTTCTTGCATTTGCAGTAAGGATTTGGGACTGTGAAAGAGGATCATTGGAGTTATGTTCAATTGATCTAATTCACAAAGTGAAGATCATAGACAAACATAGTATGCATACTTGGTGTATGGCACGACTAGTGTTTAGAAAACATAGTGTACATGCTTGGAGCATGGGACAACTATTGTTTTAAATTCAAGAATTAAGTTGATAGCTGAAACAGTATACAATGAATAATGTGTAATCATATGGTGATAAATAAAAGGTGTTTTATTTATATTCATAAGTTCTGAGACCATATTGGATTCGATTATTAGTGTGTTTCATTTTGCATGTTTTGACTTCCAGAATAACTAGGTCATTGTTGTGGATGACTAAGTTATTCAAACCATCCACACTCGGTCATATGTTTGAAGTAGATATGAATTAAGACTGTCGTGGGTTGGCTTGCAGAGGTCTAAGATGTTGGACAAAGGGCTACAACACTCATGAGTGCTCATAAGTTCTGAGTATTGGATTCAACCCGCGCTCATTGGAATCACTTCATGGATTTTATCACGAGTGATCATGAGACGATAATATCTTATATTCTTCAAACCTAGAGATATGAGTTGTTACTATGAGTTGATAGTACATTGATTGCACGAAAACGCATTGGTAACTCGATGTTATAAAACGTGCCTTTGTGTATGATTCAACAAGTAGTAGAACAAGACATATGAGTCGAAGTTTATCCATTCCTTTTACCTTCGGGATAAAAGCGATATATGTGGGCCCCTCAATGATTTGATGATGACAAATGGAAGTGCTCGGCCGGGCCAAGACTGATTTGATTTGTTCAATTAGTCAGTCGTCATAAATCAGAAATCGGGAAATAACAAATGGACAGAGAGAATGATTATAATCCATGTCACACTCCATATGATATCTAGAATGGAGGAATATATGATCCCTTATCTAATGGACAAGTCATTGACAAAGGTCAGAGTTTATCGACAAGGTCAGAGTTCGACAGAAGCTTTTGAGACCTACGATTGCCGGTCGGTTCCTGAAGTCATACGCAATAATAGTTTTAGACTTATCCAAGTGGGAGACTGTTGGATTAATGTCTAAGTCCATAACTATAATTGGTAAGACTTGACCCGACCCGACATGGTCCATTTGGGTTGCATGGCATCATGCATTTGGATAGACTATAATGAGATAAATAAGACACTTATGGTTATTAATATATTATAAGTTCTAGTATATTAATAATAAGAATAATAAGATTATTTAATTAGTATTGATCAAGAATTAATCTCGGATTAATTAAGTGATCAAAAGAAGACTAATTAAATATATGGGTTGATTGTGTAAATCATCCATACTTATATAGTGGGCTAATGCTCCATGGATTATCTAGTTGGGCTAAAACCCATATGATGCTCCATGGATGCTCCATGGTGTATTTGTACCCATGGATCATGGAAATGAAAGGCCATGACAATTAGGGTTTACATGGTGCAACCTTAACTATATATGCATTTTATTCTTGACCAAAATCGGCACTAGTATCATTCTAGAGAGGGCTAGCCGATTTCATGAAGTGTATAATTCTCTCAAGTTATTCCAAGTGTATTTGGTGTTGTGTGAACCATTTGAGGTGTCACACTTGAGGCACTAGGCACTCAAGCTTCATGAAGACATTCTACATCAAAGAGGTATGTATTCTATCTTGTTATATTCATTGTTTTGTATGCTAGATTAGGATAATACCTTGGATGTTCATATTCGCATGTATAATAGAGAAAACATAGATCCAAGGTATTTAGGGTTTCATGTACACTTAGGAGTGTTACAATGCTCAAAACCCAACAATAGGCTCGGTCCTTAGCCAAGTTTTAATTGCTGGTATTGGGCCTATCCAACCGTGCACATTTTGTTCTAGGGTTTAGTATATAAGTTGCACGCATGCAGTCTTTGTAGTTAACGCTTTGATAATTTTTCTCTTTGAGTTTTGCAAACCCTAGCTCGCCTCTAAAGTGGAAGTTCTTCATCGAGCTCTGCTAAGGCGTGACTTCATTGAATCATAAGCACATATTTGATTCTATTCGGTGTTCATTCTCTTACTGTATTTTTCTTGTTTGATTTTCATATTCATACATGTGAAAGATCTAATCGATCTAGAGTTTTATTCTCATCAAGGACTGTTTAGCCTTAGAAATCTAAACAAAAGTTGTAGTATACGTTAAACTAAGAACATACAAAAAAATGAACGCCCAAATCTGACTTCGTATGAGGAACTTATGAATTTTCTAAGATTTGGCATAGCAGTGCACAACCCGAAACTCGAATTTTAGTTCCAACGGTTTGTAGCCTACGGGACCTAAATGATATTTGAATATCTCATTAATAGGAAGTCAATGGTAAAAAGACAGACGAAAACAAAGTCTGTATGTAGAAGTTATAAATTTTACGCGGGCATCTAACAGTTTAATCTCCTCGTACTGTTATATTTAAGATCGGTCGAGAATTAGCTGACGGAGTCAAAATGAAAGTTGTAGATCTTATTTTTACCTACGCGTGGACATAAATAACGTCAAAAACAGAGGTCATTTGTGAAAGTTACGGATTTTATACGTCGAAAGTGTGCTGTGCGAAAATAGGTGATGTGGCACAATCTTGGCCATTGCTTTCTCCCCAAGTCTCGCCACTAGATGGTGACATGTGGCACCAAGTTCAACCATTTTCACCCTATAAATAGAACCTCTCCCACCCTCATTGTCTTCACACCTTTCGCATTCTTTCTTCTCTTTACTCTCTCTAGAACCTCTGTCTAGCCCAGAAACCCCCCCCCCCCCCCCCCCCGAAAAGCCTAGGGAACCTCCCTAGCACGAAGCGGAAGCCCCAGAGTGCTCGACGGCTCTGAGAAGAAGAGCTTTTCGGCTCGGGAACGCTACTCCAAGCAAAGCCTAGTTTTCTATAAAACCCGTTGTAAGTGAGCTACGCCTACGCTATTTTTAATATAGATTTTATTTAATTATAGTAACGTTATTAGGAATTTATAATAAGTACTTGGACTATTATTATGGGTTATATAAGTATTTTTTTAACGCTTATATAATAGTAATAATAGCTAGACTATTAATTAGTCTCGACGAATAATACACTAAACTCTAGTGGTAATAATACTAGGTTTCGTCGAAGGAAATTATTTTTAATAAGCGAAGTGTTGTCTGAGTTCGGAATCACCACCTTTTCAAGTGAGTGCATGGTCCCTTTCATCTTACACATAGATATGAAGTATTTTATATAAACTACGTGTTATGTATGCATATTATTTGTATACTTGCTATCTATGCTGGATGAACGATTTTATACAAGTTTTATATGATTTAAATTGTATATGTATTTATATCTACATAATATGTTGGGTAAAACGTGGGTAGTGGAAATATGAGTTGGATGATGAGTTGAGAGGTGATATATACCATGAGGTAAGGGTGAGAGGTGGACGATGTGAGAAGCCTTGTTCCCAAATGTTGGCCCCGTCATCTAGCAGAGTATGGATGACAACCACGGACTATTCTAGACAGTCCAGTGGAACATTAGCAGGCTCGCAACATGTAGGTGTTGTGAACGATGTGTTCACCGGTGTACTCTAAAAACCCATTGACATGTATTGCAAGTGGACTCTCAAAAATGTTACTGTCAATAAAACCTAGCAGATGCGCCTAAAGGACTCTACCGACAAAAGCGCCTAATAGAGAACCTCATAACCCCGACAGATGCGCCTAAAGGACTATACCGGCAGATGCGCCCCATAATGAATGTCACAATTTTGGCAGTTGCGCCTAAGTGATAGAACTAGCAGCTATGCTTGACAGATGTGTCCTTGACAACGATGAACTTCGTACCTATTCCTTAGGATAATCCTTAGGAATGAATGAACGAGAAATAGCTGATTCTTAGGGTAGATCCTTAAGAGTAAAGAAGATAATGGGGATGAGTAATTGGGTTAACTGTTCGATGATTAAACATAATAATTATTTTATTGTGGGTTGAAAACCCTATGCACTCACCTGGTTTCCCAACCTGACTCACTCAGTTTATTTATATCACAGGTGCTGATATGAAGTCACATTATACTGAGAGATTAAGGAGATATAAATCACTAGTGATAATGAATGTAAGTTCTGTTTATGCTTATGTTTCTGTATTGACGATGACATCCCAAAAGTTTTAAAATGATTAAAAATACTTTTCTTCGGAAATGCCTTGATAACGCATTTATTGTGTTTTATGGGGAACAAATTCCGCAACACTTTTATGAAAAATATTACTCGTATTTTCAAACAAGCATAAACAAAATTAGTCTTTTCTGGCCGTGAAAATGGGGATGTCATAGTTGGTATCAGAGCATTAGTTTAATAGAACTAGGAATATGAATTTATTTCTAGACTTAAACCTAGAATGTTAAGCAATGATTGTGAGGAGTGTGTCTTCGGTAATACACCTGAATAGACACAAGCACTAGATTATTTAGGGAAAATGTCGAACATGCTTTTATGTGCTAAATGATTTATGATGCTTTATGATGCTAAATGTATGATCGGATCTATGGTCTGTTGTCGACCGGATCTGGAAACTTTACATGTTCAGACTTCTAAACGTTTAATTACGGTATTAGAACTGGCATGTAACTTTTCAGAGTAATTGGGAGATTTACACGTCTATCGTAAATAAAATCTTTTCCTATCTTAATTCTCGTCATTACACACCGAACGTATGAATTGGTATATAGATCGAAATGGCAAGAGCCCGAAGTGGAGTGGGGAACGCAAATGGAAATAGGAATCAACAGCCCCTAGTGATTGAACAAATACCAGTTGTAGTAGAAGCTGCACCTGAACCAAACACCATGGCTGGAGTACAAGCCATGATTCGTGCTATGTTAGCTGAACAAAGGGAATAAATGAGGAGGATGTGGCATGAAAATAGGGACGAACCTACCATGCCATTGAGCAACTTGAGCTGATTCCCGAGCAATCGGAGGAAGGGGTCTATAGCTGCCCTGTGAGTCAAGTTGGGACTCGAGTAGAATGAAGGAATGGCCCGGAGAGGGAAACGACAAGGATAGACGAATGTATAAGAACTTCTTGGGTGCCAAGCCACCAAGCCTTTCCGGAAGCCCGAAGCCGGTTGAGATTATGGACTGGATCTCCGAGATGGAGATGGTATTTGAGAGCTGTGACTGTAGCGATAAGCAAAAGACAGTCTTTGCAGTCAGACAACTAAAGACCAGAGTGTTGAGTTGGTGGAAGTTGCTAGCAGATATAATGCCATGAGGAGAAGCCATACGAATGTCTTGGGAAGCATTCACAGAGCAGTTAAAAATGTAGTACAACTCAGAGATAGATCTGATAGACCTAAACAACGAGTTTCAGAACCTAAAGAAAGGGAAGATGAGTGTTGATGAGTATGCCACCGCATTCACTGAGAAGATGAAGCTATTTACCTACTTGGTGCCTACTAAACTCTCCAAGATAGATAGGTTCGCTAACAGACTGCCTGCAGACTTCGGCCCAACGGTCAAAATGGCAGCTACTTTGAAAACAATCGTTAAAGCAGCTAAGAATATAGAGACGCAGATAAGAAAAAGGGCTCTAGAAAAAGATAAGGCAGGAGAAAGAGGATGTTTGAAGGATCTTCAAGGCCCAACAAGGAGAGTAAATCCTCGAAGTTTGGAGGAGGAGGAAGATGCGAAGCAAGATGGTGTGATAAGTGCGAGAAGAAACACTTAGGAAAATGTGGCGAAGAGGTGACTTGTTTCAAGTGGGAAAACATGGGCATTACGCAAATAAATGTACATTCAACAAAAGGGTATGTTATGAATGTAATAAGGAAGGTCACTTCAAGAAAGATTGCCCAAAGAGAGAAGGGGCTACAAGGCCAAATGTGCTGCCAAAACCAAAAGCAAGAGCATTCCACATGATCCTCGACGAAGCGGAGAACAACGCGAGGAATCAAGGATGAGGAATTCATACCCGAAGATGGTGTTATGAAGTAGCCAAAGGCATAGAAACACATGATGTAGCCTATTAAAGCCATAGTCTAGGGTGAACTTGAACACCTATGTAATAGTTTGAAGAAATAATATAAAACCTTCGTTTTGTTATCTGATGTGTTGAATGATTGTGTGGTTTTCTTGCATGGTGACTTGGATAAACTGCGAGACAATACTTGGGACGAGTATGAGTAGGTGTGAAAGGTAGTAGAGGCCTATACTACCGGAAGCACAAGATTCACGCTTGGATCAAGGAAAGTCACAAGGTTACCAAGAAGCTAGTAATTGATATCGTTTTATTCAAATATGTCGTTACCATTGTTTTGGTAATGACTAAGAGGATGATTGTTATTCCGAACCTAGTGGTCATATCGAATTGAGTCCGACTATGATAAGTATGTTACGTGGTTCAGAGAACCAAGTTTGGTGTAGCATCTTACTTAAGTCGGAATATTGAAATAAAAGACAATCAAAGCGATTGGTAGAGGTATCGTGATAGTTGCTTGTAGCTAGAAATGCTACCTTTTAAGATGTGATTAGAACATGAAGAAATGTATAGTCTGTTCTAGAAGACTCTAAGAGACATGAGTCTAAGTGTGGGAACATATGATGATAAGTCATTAGAATATGACACATCGGTCCATTTTAGTAATAAAATAATTTATCTTAAGTTTGTTAAGAAGAATCATCAGTCTCCAGTATGGATCGAGATTGTGACTTGAAGGTCATAATTTGGAGTCTAACGTGAAATAGGGAGCAAGTGCAAGATCGAGCACCGCTTGCAATTAGGTAGTCTTAGAGTTAGATATTCGTTCGAAGAAACATCAAAGTTATGGTTATTACTTAGGATGAAGAGATAATGTAAGGAGTTATCATGTGAGCCCTGTTTCATTAATGATCCCGGGACGTAGTCATCCTAAGGAGGGGATAATTGTAACGCCCGTAGATCAGGGCTAGTCTATTTAGAGATAATAGGGGTCGAAAACGACTTTTTTACAAAAGATTATTTAGAATATATAATCTTAACCAAGTTGTAGAATACGTCTCAAGGGTTCCGTACATATAAAGAACACTGAAATCCGAATTATAACGAAGAAGTTATGGTCCGTCGAAGTTTTACGGAAAAACTGGCACAACACCGGGAGACGTAAATAGTGAATTTACGATAGAGGACTATTTAGCCTTAGAAATCTAAACAAAAGCTGTAGTATACGTTAAACCGAGAACATACAAAAAAGAATGCCCAAATCTGACTTTGTATGAGAAAGTTAAGAATTTTCTAAGATTTGGCATAACAGTGCACGACCCAAAACTCGAATTTTAGTTTGAGCGGTTTTTAACCTACGTAACCTAAATGATAATTGAATATCTCATTAATAGGAACCCAACGGTAAAAAGAAAGACGAAAACAAAATCTGTATGTAGAAGTTATGAATTTTACGCGAACATTTAACAATATAATCTCCTCGTACTGTTATATTTAAGATCGGTCGATAATTAGATGACGGAGTCAAAATGAAAGTTGTAGATCTTGTTTTTACCTACGCGTGGACATAAAGAACGTAAAAACGGAGGTCGTATGTGAAAGTTACGGATTTTAGAATTCGGGAGTGTGTTGTGCGAAAATGGGTGATGTGGCACAATCTTAAGCATTGCTTTCTCCCCAAGTCTTGCCACTAGATGGTGACATGTGGCACCAAGTTCAGCCATTTTCACCCTATAAATAGAACCTCTCCCACCCTCATTTTCTTCACACCTTTCCCATTCTTTCTTTTGTTTACTCTTTACTCTCTCTCTAGAACCTCTCTCTAGCCACGAAACCCCCCGAAAAGCCTAGGGAACCTCCCTAGCACAAGGCGGAAGCCCCGGAGTGCCCTACGGCTCTGAGAAGAAGAGCTTTTCGGCTTGGGAACGCTGCTCCAAGCAAAGCCTAGTTTTCTATAAAATCCGCTGTAAGTGAGCTACGCCTACGCTATTTTTAATATAGCTTTTATTTAATTATAGTAACGTTATTATGAACTTATAACAAGTACTTGGGCTATTATTATGGGTTATATAAGTATTGCTTAACGCTTGTATAATAGAAATAATAGCTAGACTATTAATTAGTCTCGACGAATAATAGACTAAACTCTAGTGGTAATAATATTAGGTTTCGTCGAAGAAATTATTTTTAAGAAGCGAAAAGTTGTCTGAGTTTGGAATCACCACATTTTCAAGTGAGTGCATGGTCCCTTTCATGTTACACATAGATATGAAGTATTTTATATAAACTACCTGTTATGTGTGCGTATTATCTGTATACTTGCTATCTATGCTGGATGAACGATTTTATACAAGTTTTATATGATTTAAACTGTATATATGTATTTATATCTACGTAATATGTTGGGTAAAACATGGGTAGATGAAATATGAGTTGGATGATGAGTTGAGAGTTGATATAGACCATGAGGTAAGGGTGGGAGGTGGACGATGTGAGAAGACTTGTTCCCAAATGTTGGCCCCATCATCTAGCAGGGTATGGATGACAACCACGGACTATTCTAGACAATCCAGTGGAACATTAGTAGGCTCGCAACATGTAGGTGTTGTGAACGATGTGTTCACCGGTGTACTCTAAAAACCCATTGAAATGTATTGCAAGTGGACTTTCGAAAACATTACTGTCAATAAAACCAGGTAGATGCGCCTAAAGCACTCTACCGGCAAAAGCGCCTAATAGAGAACCTCATAACCCCGACAGATGCGCGTAAAGGACTATACCGCCAGATGCACCCCATAAAGAATGTCACAATTTTGGTAGTTGCGCCTAAGTGATAGAACTAGCAGCTGTGCTTGACAGATGTGTCATTGACAACGATGAACTTCGTACCTATTCCTTAGGATAATCCTTAGGAATGAATGAATGAGAAATAGCTGATTCTTAGGGTAGATCCTTAAGAGTAAAGAAGATAATGGGGATGGGTAATTGGGTTAACTGATTGATGATTAAACATAATAATTATTTTATTGTGGGTTAAAAACCCTATGTACTCACCAGGTTTTCCAACCTGACCCACTCAGTTTATTTATATCACAGGTGTTGATATGAAGTCACATTATACTGAGAGATTAAGGAGATATAAATCACTAGTGATAATGAATGTAAGTTCTGTTTATGCTTATGTTTCTTTATTGACGATGACATCCCAAAAGTTTTAAAATGATTAAAAAATACTTTTCTTCGAAAATGCCTTGATAACGCATTTATTGTGTTTTACTAGGAACAAATTCCGCAACGCTTTTATGAAAAATATTACTCTGATTTTCAAACAAGCATAAAAAAATCGGTCTTTTCTGGTCGTGAAAATTGGGATGTCACAATTAAACCCATGCTCACTTGACTTATTTCATGGATTTTATCACGAGTGATCATGAGTATTAGATTCAACCCGCGCTCATTGGAATCACTTCATGGATTTTATCACGAGTGATCATGAGACGATAATATCTTATATTATTCAAACCTAGAGATATGAGTTGTTGACTATGAGTTGGTTATACATTAATTGTACGAAAACGCATTGGTAACTCGATGTTATAAAACATGCCTTTGTGTATGATTCAACAAGTAGTAGAACAAGCATATGAGTCGAAGTTTATCTATTCCTTTTACCCTGGGAGGGATAAAAGCGATATGTATGGGCCCCTCGATGATTTAGTGATGACACCCCTAAGTGCTTGGCCAAGTCTGGACTGATTTGATTTTTTTAATTTTGTCGGTAGTCATAAATCAGCAATTGGGAAACGAAAAATGGACATAGAGAATGATTGTAATCCATGTATCAGTCCATATGATATCTAGAATGGAGGAATATATGATCCCTTATCTAATGGACAAGTCATTAACAAGGTCAGAGTTTGACAGTGACTTTAAGAGCTACGATTGCTAGTCGGGTTTTGGAGTCATATGCAATAATAGTTTTAGACTTATCCAAGTGGGAGACCGTTGGATTAGTGTCAAAGTCCATAACTATAATCGGTATGTACTTAACCCGATTTGGCATGGTCCATTTGGGTTGCATGCCATCGGAACAATTTGATAGACAAAATGAGAAAAAGGATACTTATGATTTATATTAATATATTATAAGTTATAATATATTAATATGGAATCATGTTATTTAATTAGTATTGATCAAGAATTAATTAAGAATTAATTTAGTGATAAAAAAGGAACTAATTAAATATGGACTCTTATATATATATATATATATATATATATATATATATATATATATATAGGATGGGCCTAGTTCATTTAGGTTGCGCTAAGTTTTCATGGATAATCCATGGAGTGTTTAACCCATGGATCCTATGGAAATGAAAGGTCATGGGTATTAGGGTTTACATGAATGTAACCCTAATCCTCCACACTATATAAAGAAGTCTATGGTTCATGAAATGGCACTAGTGTGTGTACACAAGAGGGAAAAACCGATTTTGGTGCAAGTATCCTTATTCTCAAGTTATTCCAAGGGTTCTTGGTGTTGTGTGAACCATTTGAGGTGCAACACTTGGGGCACTAAGCTCTTAAAGGTTCAAGACTTCAAGCTCCATCAAAAGGTATGTCATTCTACTAGATTCTTGTATGGTATATACTTCTTATTATGCTACTTAGGATAAACATTGGAATATTGAATATTTGCATGTATAAAAGAGAAAACATAGATCCAAGGTTTATAGGGTTGCATGTACACCATAGGAGTGTTAGAATGCTCAAAACCCAACATTATATTCATCCTTTGCTGATGATGCTTAACATTTGAAAAAGCCAGGCTATTCTTTTATCACCACTCTGTATGCCAAACTTAGCACTCTTTCAGAATTGAAGTATATTTTGTTGGGTCAAAATTAGCCGAAAATTTTATTGTATTTAACTGATTTTTATTCATCATTTGCTGATCATACTTATGCTCTTTGTTAGGCTGGTGAAGATTCAATATTATCTCTTATTTCATTGATGGATCTATATAGAGATGATCTTGATTATTAAGACTTATCAGGTTAAAAATCTGGATTTTTTTGCTAACCTTTCAAATGATGAATAAAAAGGTGACTCTGACTATTTTATTTTACTGTTTATGTTATAGGTTTGTTATAATGTTGCAAAGATATTAAAGGATACTATTTATGATCCATGGAGTCATCTGAACCAGTTCTTTATTGCTCTCATCATATCATCTGCAAAGTAAGCATGTTCACTAATAGTTCAGAACCACGAAGTTAATGTAGAATTTTCTATTTTCAATGCTTAAAAGTGTTTGAAGTTTAGAGTTACAATGCATTTTTTTCAGGAAATTAGGGCTAGAAACATGTATCTGGGGAAAGCCATTTGAACACAATGTAAAGAGAAGACTTTTTCATGGCCTTAGCCACTTTTGGCCACAAAGAAATTCATGAAGAATTAAAGATGCGATTTCAGACATACATAAATGATAAAGACACATCAGTGTTTCTGTTGATATTAGAAAGGTAAGCATAATAAACTAACAGATAACTCATTATTCTGTTTAAATTTCACAACTAATTGTAATAATTAATAAATAATATTCTTTCTTTTTAGGTTTTAGTTCAAAACAAGGTTTATGGGATTTGTGGGGAATTTTTATGTATAAACTTACTATCTGTGTTTATAAAACACGTCTAGATGTTTTGTTAAAAAAATACATGAAATTGTAAGCAATTGGTTTCCTTGCAAATATTTTAAACTATGAAAGATAACGGAATTTGGAAGCAAGTTTTTGTAAGTAACAAACATGTAATAAGGACTAATCTCAAAAGCGAGTGAATTTGCAAAGTTTGATTGCTTGACAGAAAATTGATAAAAATTCAACTTTATACCAAAATGGTGAACTATGCAAATCCTTAAAGTTTTTAAATTGAAAACAGAAATGATTATGGATTTGTTAAAGTGATAAGAAATTTAAAACAAGGAAGGAATCCGGTATTGGGACAAAATAAGATTTCTACATTCAGCTTGAAAATTGAAATATTTATGCCTAGTTTATGTTTTGAGTGAAAAAGGGATGTATGAAATATGAATGTTCTAAAAAAATTTCAAATGATGTCACACACATGTTTCAAGAGTTTATATGCATAGTAAGTTGGAATTCAAAAAGTTGTGCATTCGATAGAAGGTTTATAGACGCTTTATTATCAAAACAAGTTTTGTTTAATTCATTAGATATTCTGAAAGTTGGTTAAAGAAGTGGGACCAATTGACAACTTATCCAATGATACCTTGAAGATTTTCTAATTAATAATATTATTATTGGTGTTTAGAAATTGCTTTAAGTTTATTTGTCATTATAAGTTATAACCACATTTTTTTTAATATATTGTGGGTTTATGCTGTTATTGTTTGGATTATGAAAACTAGGAAATTGATGAGTCACACTCTTTTGATAACCGAACTCTTTTAACAGGTAAATTCATTTTCCTTAGAGAAAGTTACACATTTGCTCCCTGAATATAACTGGTTTTTGCAAATATGGTACATAATTCGAAATACTAAGACTTTATTTTTGGTACCAAAATTGTAACATCCATAAATTTTATGCCAAATTTAAACTTTTTTCAATCATAAATAAAAACCAAATAGCATTGTTTACAAAATGTTTTCAAATCATTTTCCATCAGAGTGTACCAAAAATCATAACATAAGGATGAGGAGTGGTACGGTACGGTCACGTCTTCACCTTTCCATGATCTCCTGAAATACCTGAAACAATAAACTGAAAACTGTAAGCCCGAGGGCTTAGTGAGCTACCCCTAAAATACCAATACCACACTGACAATACCATATTAGTAATAATAAATCAATCAACATGCATACTAGGCCATCGGCCTAACTGGACCGCCCTACCGGGCCTACAGTTTGTCTGAATCTATCCCGAGCCTTCGGCATGACTGGTCCGCCACATTGGCCTACAGTCTCCCCAGACCACTCATAGGGTATATTGGCCTTCAGCACAAAGCAGGACCGCCTCAACCCAACCACAAGCAAAAAACCATGTGCGCATACTATCATATACAAACATATACAAACATCAAAAATAACTGTCACACTGATCATCAATCATAGAATTCTCCTATAACTAGAGTACCGACCTAGCAGGTCACTAACATACTAATCCCTACGGATCATAAGAGCATAACATATTGTCTACCCCCGATTCCGCTCTAACAGGTCATAACCATATGTAGCATACCATAACAATAATAACTAAAGGGTCGGCCTTGGTGTCGTAGACCCTATCGATATACTGAGGATAACTCACCTCGCAGATGTCGACACGAAAGGTAAACTCCAACTCTCGGATCACTTGACATAGGTTCCACCACCTATCATCATAGTACATCATACTCATAAGTCCTTAACCTTATAAGGTACTACATAACCCACTAGTCAACCCCTGGTCAAAGTCAAAGTCCTCAGTCAAGGTCAACAGTTGTCACAACTAGAAATTTTGTGTCATGTAATCTACACACTCAAGTTAATGTGAATCAAAAATTTCAATCAAATACATCATACGAGTACTACAAATAGTCATCAAACAATTAGAAACCCTAGAAGTTCTTGTTTAGGTCCACTTTGGACTAGGTCTTCCTTATTGGACCCAAATGGACCAATAAGCTTCCAATTTGACTATCATGGGCTTAGAACCCTAATTGGGCTCTAATTGGACCCACAATCATTTATTTCAACATTTTGGGCCATTTTGGGCCTAGAATGAAATGAATTAAAAGCTTTGATCCATAATTAACCTAATCTAGCTTAATGAAGCATAAAAGTCACAATTTTATTTTAAAAGGCCAATGATCACCCAAACTAACTCTAATATTGGGCCTAGAGGCAAGAAGCCCAAAAATCTTTTCTTCCCTCTCCATTCTCGGCCCAAGCCCAAGGAAAAAGGGGGAGTTGACTTTGGATTGCCACCTCACTTTTATTCATTGGGTATCCATGCATGGAACTCATACTTCCAAGCACCTATCTCATCAAAGTCACTCTCTTCTTTCCTCTCCCTCACTCTCGGCCGAAACACACACACGTACACAAATATCTCTCAAACTCTCTCAAGAACACTCAAGAACACATCCTCCCTCTCCACTCAAAAATCTCGAAATTTAGGAAGCTTTCAAGAGGATATTTCCACAAACTCTTCATCTAAGGTAAGATTATGCTTGGATCTATGACTTAGATTCTTTTTGTTATCAAAATCTTTTCCTAATCCATGCAAAAATCGTGATCTTACATCCTAGAAGCACATCAAACTCGAGATCTTCAAGAAAAGGGTGCTAAGGCCAAAAATCACCAAGTTTTCTTCCATCTTATCTTCAAAAACCGAAATCACACCCTAAGGTGAGCTTCATACCCCCTATTTTCTGTTTTTATGAGTTTTGTGGGGGGGGGGGGGGGAATACAAGTGAAAGTGTAGATCTATATGTGTTTTGTATGCCTTGTATGATTTCTATGTTTATATAGGTGTTTTTGTGTGTTTATGATGTTGGATCTAGCCATAAACCCCTAAAAATCGTGATATACTTTATGTTAAAGGATACTAGCATCAAATATATTTCTACATACAAAGTGTTTCAAGAAAAGTAGCTAAATGGCTTAATAACATCTTCTTCGGGCTAAAAACTCAATTTTTGGACATGAAATGTTAAAAATATAAAGTTAAAGGGCCCAAAATGAAATATTTCGAAATCTGATGGGTGAGATGAGTCAAAACAGTTTCCATAATGTATTTTCTGAAAATATACCTTTTGGAGGATTCAAAACATAAATTTCAAGCTTAATGGGCTAAAAATGGCATTTTCGGCCCAATAGGGCCCAATATGCGAAATTTTCTGTTTTGGAGGGCTAAAACTGTGTTTTTCTGTAAAACAGTGGACTACTAGTGTTCCAAGTACTTTTCAAAGGTTTAAAATGCTTTTCAAATTTAAAAAGGACCAAATTTGCAAAAATTTTCCAATTTGGGCCAAAATTGTAAGAACTGCGAAAAAGAGGGGTTATAACCGAAGAAACTGTATTTTCAGGGACTCAAATTGTTTTCTATAAAAAATATGCTGAAAAATATCAATTTCAATAATTTTTGGTGTTAAAATGTCAAGAAAAATGGTTTAAGGACCAAACCGGAAAGTTATTAATTAGAGGGTTGAAAAAGAAAATTTACAAACAAAGAGGGGATGAAAACATAAAATTTTCAAGGCTAATTCAATACACTCAACTTGATCAAATATTGGCACCGCGACTACCGACGAAATACAATACACAACAATACCAAAAATCGTTGTTAAACGAATTGGTTCGGTCTCGAACCAATAAAAATCCGAAACTACTAATGCGACGATACCTCGATTCACACAAGTAACATTTGGGAATTTAATACACACGTGAGAGTGCACAGACGTCTACGCACCATCTTTGGGCCCCAAAAGTGTAAAATCTTGTTTGTTGGGCCTAGCTAGCCCAATGACCTGATCTTAAGGCCCGAAGACTTCTACCTTACGAGTTGTTGGGTCTTACATGATCTAACACAGCGTAAAAGGACTTTCAATGGCTTTTATACTATTGGTCCCCAAGGGTCCTTTGGTATTGCTAGTAAAGTCGGTATTTTATGCGAGGCGGGTCAAGGGCCCCTCGTACTCTTTTTTTTTATCCCCAACCGGCTAATGGAGTCATCGAGGTCTTCGTGCCCTCTTTCTCTTCGGATGTGGGATTACTCGAAGTCAGGGCGGTTGGATAACGTGATTAGTACGGGCGACGCCTACGGGATCGTTGGTATAGTTATAAACTGATCGTTTGTGTAACGCGTGCTTATAGCAATTTATCATGCGCAAAAATAATCCGACGTCGCCTGGAATTAATGACTTCACACGCTGCAATGGTTTTATTTTCAACTTCATGGAATTCAAAGAATTAGGAAAACATCGGGTTTTCCTAGGGTTTTTCAATACATACGGTTTCGAAATGTACACAAGTTTGATGAACATATTTTTTACAACTATAGAAACAAACAAGCATACTTATGGATCTTCACAAATGTTTTCAAAAACTCTTTTCAGAAAATATCGGATTTTCTGGTGGTTTTCAAAATGATACAAAACGTTGCTTTTCAAAAACTGCTTATGAACTCACCAACATTTCACATGTTGACGTTTTTCAAAATACTTGTATTCTTAGTTAACCAGTGAATCAAAGGAAAATGTACTCAGTGATGGCTTGCAGTTTACTTATTAATGAATCGAACAATTTATTTTTGGGAATGTAATGTTTAAA
The DNA here is from genome assembly GCF_051521515.1 of Lactuca serriola. Classification (NCBI taxonomy): domain Eukaryota; kingdom Viridiplantae; phylum Streptophyta; class Magnoliopsida; order Asterales; family Asteraceae; genus Lactuca; species Lactuca serriola. The sequence continues at coordinate 349,505,721 of NC_136411.1, forward strand.
CAATGTACTTCATGTAAACTTTATCGGTTGTACTATATTAATGCATGGTGACGAATGTTGTTACGTTTCATATATATTCAATGTTATGGTATTCAATTAAGTCACGACAGCCCTCGGACGTTTCCGCCGTCTGGTTCGGGGGTGTGACAGGTTGGTAGCAGAGCTTTGTTTATAGTGAACTAGCATGTCGAGCCACACATTGATATGCAACTATAAACCAAAAAGAGGGACTAACATAACTCTAAACAAAACAAGTAAATAAAACACCCTTACTTGCATTAGGAATAGGAACATAACGCCGAACCAAACACAATAATGCTAGTATCTCGGTTAATTCGAGACTATTCTTAGTGATACCAAGGAGTGGATGTAGCCTGATCAACTACATTCTCGCCAAAGTAAAACTAACACACGTCTTGATGAGATCGGGATAGCTAGGGAACCTAAAACTATACCCTCTATCACCAAAAAGAGAGCGTCTAGTTAGCATAAGCCATAGTCAGAAGAGTGACGATAGTTTATATTTTCCCCCAGTCGTCATGGAGGAAGAGCAGCAGGGTATCCAGTTCCATCAGGTCTTAGTAGCTCACGGGATGCTTGAGGATGAACCGGGAGAGAATCCAGGGGAAGCACACGACGCCGGACCCGACGAATACGTAGACACCGACTACGAATTTGGAGAGATCGACGACGAAGACGAGGAAGGCCAGGTCGGGGACCAGGACCCCGTCCCGCCGTGTGAGAACGAGGCACAACCAGACCACCCCGCTCCACCAGTGAACCCCCCAAGGGAGAACTGTTCCCCCGAAGCTGAGATCGCCGCACTGCGACAACAGCTGTATGCTATGGAAGCTCGGGCAGTGCGAGCAGAGCATGAGAGGGATGAGGTTATTGGAGACATGGCGGAGATGGCGCAGTTACTGGCGCAACATTTCGGCATATGACCTCGCCACCACCTCCGGATGCAGCTCATCACGGTTAGGGATAGACTTGTCTTAGTAGGTCGTTAGGAACTATGCTATGTACTCCGACTCTATATTTAAGTGACTACACTACTCATAGAGCCGTTATGCTGTCGAAATAGCGTCACTTATGTATGCTCTTACGAGCAAAATTTTCTTGTATTAAATGCGGATAATATTAATGAACTTTTGTGTGCTTTGCTATGATATTACAAATTGCTATGTGCTGAGAAGTTATGATTGTATGTCCGATGGTAGTAATGTCTAAGTTCGTACCATGCACCTAGTTAGTAGGATCACAACCTCACAGAAACCACATACACTCAACATCTTTCCGTTTCGTGACAGAAAGATGCCTCTCCGACCTACTCGCGGAAACCCAGGCCCAACTCCACCTGAGGTTGACTCCACTGCATTCCAGGCAGCCGTGTCTGCTGCGGTCACCACAGCTATGGCACAACTCCATCAGGGGAATAATGGAGGAGGCAACGGGCAAGGGGCAGGAAGTTCGAACAACGGGATGAACCAAGGATCTACCAAAACATGTACCTACAAGGACTTCACAAACGCTAAACCACGAACTTTCAACGGCACTGGAGGGGTGATCACTCTGAAGCGATGGATTGAAAAGGTGGAGTCGGTATTCGAGATATGCGATTGCCCCGAGCAGATGAAGGTGAAGTTCGCGGCCTGCACTTTTGTGGACCAAGCACTCACTTGGTGGAACGGACACGTGGAAGCCATGACGCTCCCTGTAGCCAACTCTATACCATGGGCAGAAATGAAAGAAATTTTAATGGCTGAGTACTGCCCACGAGGCGAAATACAGAAGATGGAGCAAGAGCTATGGAACCTCACTGTGCAGAATGCGAATATCGATGCCTACATATCGGGATTTAGTGAACTATCTCTGATGTGCCCGGGTATGATCACATCAGAAGGAAAGAAGATTGAGCGATTCATCTGGGGACTGACACCACCCATTCAAGGGAATGTGATAGCTGCGAACCCTGAAACGTTTGACAGTGCGAAGAGATTGGCGAAGAGGCTGTATGATCATAACAACAAGAAGGGCGAGAAGCCAGTGGAGGCTGAGAAGAAAAAGGAGGGTGATGGCAAGAAAGGGAAGAACAACAAGAGGAAGGGACGTCAGGGCCCCGAGACCTCTAAAAAGCAGCAGACAGTGGCAGTTAACGCTGTCACCGCACCACATGCTCCAGCCTCAGCTGCTTCAAATGCTTCAAGACCTTATTCCGGTAATCTTCCCAAATGCAATAAGTGCGGTCTCCATCATAACGGAGAATGCAGCGATTTTCATTGCACCAGTTGCAACCGAAGGGGACACACTGCAAGGTACTGCAGGACTTATCCTCCCTAGAATCAAAATCAGGGAAACAACCACAACAACAACAACAACAACAACAACCATCGCAATAACAACAACACCAATGTCGGCGGCAATAATGCAGGGCCTAGCCACACCTGCTTCGGGTGTGGAAGGACAGGGCATTTTCGCCGAGATTGCCCTAACAACAACAATTCAGGAAACAGAGGAGCAGGAAGGATGCTGACTATGGGTCAGGGTGAGGCGGTTCTGGACCCCGCAGTTGTGACCGGTACGTTTCTCATAAACCACACTTATGCATGCATCTTATTTGACACCGGAGCGGAGCGAAGTTTCGTAAGCGAGAAGTTTAAACATTTATTAAAACAACAACCCCAAAAGCTAAATGAAACCTATACGGTGGAAATGGCCAATGGGAAAACCGAATCCACTGGGGAAATCTACATCGGATGTACCCTAACCCTTAACCAACACGTCTTTCGAATAGACCTAATGCCAGTGTCAATTAGGAGTTTCGATGTGATTATCGGCATGGATTGGTTAAGCCCCCACCATGCTGAGATTATGTGCCACGAGAAGGCCGTTCGCCTTCGTCTCCCAAATCACGAAACCCTAGTAATTTACGGAGACAAACCCATCATGAATCTTTGCCTCATCTTGTGCATCAAGGCACAAAAACATCTACGAAAGAACAACTTGGCGTTCTTGGCTCACATAGTGGATAAGGCCAAGGAAGAAACTAACATCCAAGATATTCCGGTAGTGTGTGAATTTCCAAACGTGTTTCCTGAAGATCTTCTGGGAGTACCCCCAGAGAGACAGGTTGATTTTCGAATCGACCTCGTTCCAGGAGCAACTCCTCTCGCTAAATCACCCTATCGCTTGGCTCCTGCTGAAATGCAGGAATTGTCCAGCCAACTCAGTGAGCTTCTGGACAAGGGATTTATCCGACCTAGCTACTCGCCATGGGGAGCTCCAGTTCTCTTTGTCAAAAAGAAGGATGGATCTTTCAGAATGTGCATCGATTATAGAGAGTTAAATAAACTCACTGTTAAAAACCGCTACCCACTCCCACGAATCGATGATCTATTCGACCAGCTCCAAGGAGCCAGTTATTTTTCTAAAATAGATCTACGGTTCGGATACCACCAACTCAAAGTCCGGGAAGAGGATATTCCTAAAACCGCTTTCCGAACCCGCTACGGACATTATGAATTCGTCGTAATGCCCTTCGGTCTAACAAATGCACCTGCCGCATTTATGGACCTAATGAATCGAATCTGTCGACCGTTCCTCGACAACTTCGTCATTGTGTTTATCGATGACATCCTCGTCTATTCTCGAAGCAAAGAACAGCATGGCCAACATCTCCGACAAGTCCTAGAAACTCTACGATCGGAAAAGCTTTACGCCAAACTCTCCAAGTGTGAGTTCTGGCTCCGGAATGTGAACTTCCTAGGCCATGTAGTTAGCCAAGACGGAATTCATGTGGATCCCTCTAAGGTCAAAGCTGTGGAAGGATGGGCAACCCCGACCATGCCCACAGAAATTCGTCAGTTCTTAGGCCTGGCGGGCTACTATAGGAGATTCATTCAAAACTTCTCTAAGATCGCCAAGCCACTTACCTCGCTTACGCATAAGGGCGTACCATTCAAATGGACAGACAAACAAGAGATTGTGTTTCGAACCTTGAAGCAAGCTCTCTTTAGCGCTCCCGTACTATCTCTACCTGAAGGAACGGAAGATTTTGTAGTCTACTGTGACGCGTCAAATCAGGGCTTAGGTTGCGTTCTCATGCAACGTGGAAGAGTGATAGCATACGCGTCCCGCCAACTAAAGACGCACGAAGTAAATTATACGACCCATGACCTAGAATTGGGAGCCGTGGTCTTCGCTCTGAAAATTTGGAGGCACTACCTGTACGGTACGAAGTGCACCATCTTCACGGACCACAAGAGTCTCCAGCACATCTTGAACCAGAAGGAGCTGAACATGAGACAACGACGATGGGTTGAATTGCTAAACGACTATGAGTGCGAAATCAAGTACCACCCAGGCAAGGCCAACGTGGTAGTTGATGCATTAAGTCGGAAGGAGTACTCTAATCGCCATGAGAAAACTCTCTCGATAACCATTCAATCTCATATGGCCACTCAAATTGCATCAGTCCAGTCGGAGGCTATGAAAACGGAAAATAGAGCTAGCGAGGCATTGCGCGGGATGGAGAAGAACCTAGAAGCAAGGGAGAATGGGGTATACTACTTCATGAACCGTATTTGGGTCCCAAAAATCGGAGGATTTAAGGAGGTCGTTATGAAGGAAGCCCACAAGACACGATACTCCATTCATCCCGGTTCAGACAAGATGTATTTGGATGTTAAACAACACTATTGGTGGCCTAACATGAAGGCGGAAATTGCGACCTACGTTAGTAAGTGCCTTACGTGCGCCAAGGTAAAGGTGGAGTACCAGAAACCCTCAGGATTGTTACAGCAACCGGTAATCCCTAAGTGGAAATGGGAGGGGATTTCTATGGATTTCGTGACCAAACTACCCAAGACGTCGGACGGACTGGACACCATATGGGTAATAGTCGACCGACTGACGAAGTCTGCCCATTTCCTGCCTATAAAAAGAATCCTACAAGATGGAAAGGCTGACACGTTTGTACATTCGAGAGATCGTGAGACTCCACGGAGTACCAGTGTCCATTATCTCGGATAGAGACAGTAGATTCACTTCGCGCTTTTGGCAATCACTCCACAAGGCAATGGGAACTCATCTCGACATGAGCACCGCGTATCACCCACAAACGGACGGTCAAAGTGAGCGAACCATTCAAACGCTTGAAGACATGCTTCGTGCATGTGTGATAGACTTCGGGAAGTCTTGGGATACCCACCTACCTTTGATCGAGTTCTCATATAACAACAGTTATCATTCGAGCATCAAGGTGGCTCCTTTCGAAGCACTGTACGGACGTAAATGTAGATCACCGTTATGTTGGGCAGAAGTAGGTGACACCCAGCTAGCAAGAACACATACGTCGGACAAGGCACTAACGGGACCAGAGATCATTCGCGAAACCACGGAAAAGATCGTTCAAATCAGAGCTCGATTGCAAGCATCGCGTGACCGACAAAAGAGCTACGCCGACAAACGGCGAAAGCCCTTAGAATTTCAGGTCGGTGATCGAGTACTGTTGAAAGTCTCACCCGGGGAAGGGGTTATACATTTCAGAAAATGGGGAAAGTTGAACCCACGATACATTGGACCTTTCGAAATCGTCGCCCGAATAGGTCCGGTAGCATACAGACTGCAACTACCCGCAGAGCTAAACGGTGTACACCTCGTGTTTCATATCTCTAACCTGAAGAAGTGCCTATCAGATGAAACCCTTGTCATTCCTCTTGACGAAATCGAAATCAATGAGAATCTCCTGTTCGTTGAAGAACCAATCGAAATCATGGACAGGGAGGTGAAGCGTACTAAGCAAAGTCGCATCCCGATCGTGAAAGTATAGTGGAACGCAAAGTGTGGGCCAGAATTCACGTGGGAACGCGAAGACCAAATGAAGCAAAAGTACCCTCACCTATTCTAGCATTATCAAATCTAGCCTTCAAACAGAATTTCGGGACGAAATTCCCTCTAACAGGGGGATGATGTCACAATTAGACATTTTGTGTCATGTAATCTATACACTCAAGTTAATGTGAATCAAAATTTTCAATCAAATACATCATACAAGTACTACAAATAGTCATCAAACAATTGGAAACCCTAGAAGTTCTTGTTTAGGTCCACTTTGGACTAGGACTTCCTTATTGGACCCAAATGGACCAATAATCTTCCAATTTGACTATCATGGGCTTAGAACCCTAATTGGGCTCTAATTGGACCCACAATCATTTATTTCAACATTTTGGGCCATTTTGGGCCTAGAATGAAATGAATTAAAAGCTTTGATCCATAATTAACCTAATCTAGCTTAATGAAGCATAAAAGTCACAATTTTATTTTAAAAGGCCAATGATCACCCAAACTAACTCTAATATTGGGCCTAGAGGCAAAAAGCCCAAAAATCTTTTCTTCCCTCTCCATTCTCGGCCCAAGCCCAAGGAAAAAGGGGGAGTTGACTTTGGATTGCCACCTCACTTTTATTCATTGGGTATCCATGCATGGAACTCATACTTCCAAGCACCTATCTCATCAAAGTCACTCTCTTCTTTCCTCTCCCTCACTCTCGGCCGAAACACACACACGTACACAAATATCTCTCAAACTCTCTCAAGAACACTCAAGAACACATCCTCCCTCTCCACTCAAAAATCTCGAAATTTTGGAAGCTTTCAAGAGGATATTTCCACAAACTCTTCATCTAAGGTAAGATTATGCTTGGATCTATGACTTAGATTCTTTTTGTTATCAAAATCTTTTCCTAATCCATGCAAAAATCGTGATCTTACATCCTAGAAGCACATCAAACTCGAGATCTTCAAGAAAAGGGTGCTAAGGCCAAAAATCACCAAGTTTTCTTCCATCTTTTCTTCAAAAACCGAAATCACACCCTAAGGTGAGCTTCATACCCCCTATTTTCTGTTTTTATGAGTTTTGTGGGGGGGGGGGGGGGGGAATACAAGTGAAAGTGTAGATCTATATGTGTTTTGTATGCCTTGTATGATTTCTATGTTTATATAGGTGTTTTTGTGTGTTTATGATGTTGGATCTAGCCATAAACCCCTAAAAATCGTGATATACTTTATGTTAAAGGATACTAGCATCAAATATATTTCTACATACAAAGTGTTTCAAGAAAAGTAGCTAAATGGCTTAATAACATCTTCTTCGGGCTAAAAACTCAATTTTTGGACATGAAATGTTAAAAATATAAAGTTAAAGGGCCCAAAATGAAATATTTCGAAATCTGATGGGTGAGATGAGTCAAAACAGTTTCCATAATGTATTTTCTGAAAATATACCTTTTGGAGGATTCAAAACATAAATTTCAAGCTTAATGGGCTAAAAATGGCATTTTCGGCCCAATAGGGCCCAATATGCGAAATTTTCTGTTTTGGAGGGCTAAAACTGTGTTTTTCTGTAAAACAGTGGACTACTAGTGTTCCAAGTACTTTTCAAAGGTTTAAAATGCTTTTCAAATTTAAAAAGGACCAAATTTGCAAAAATTTTCCAATTTGGGCCAAAATTGTAAGAACTGCGAAAAAGAGGGGTTATAACCGAAGAAACTGTATTTTCAGGGACTCAAATTGTTTTCTATAAAAAATATGCTGAAAAATATCAATTTCAATAATTTTTGGTGTTAAAATGTCAAGAAAAATGGTTTAAGGACCAAACCGGAAAGTTATTAATTAGAGGGTTGAAAAAGAAAATTTACAAACAAAGAGGGGATGAAAACATAAAATTTTCAAGGCTAATTCAATACACTCAACTTGATCAAATATTGGCACCGCGACTACCGACGAAATACAATACACAACAATACCAAAAATCGTTGTTAAACGAATTGGTTCGGTCTCGAACCAATAAAAATCCGAAACTACTAATGCGACGATACCTCGATTCACACAAGTAACATTTGGGAATTTAATACACACGTGAGAGTGCACAGACGTCTACGCACCATCTTTGGGCCCCAAAAGTGTAAAATCTTGTTTGTTGGGCCTAGCTAGCCCAATGACCTGATCTTAAGGCCCGAAGACTTCTACCTTACGAGTTGTTGGGTCTTACATGATCTAACACAGCGTAAAAGGACTTTCAATGGCTTTTATACTATTGGTCCCCAAGGGTCCTTTGGTATTGCTAGTAAAGTCGGTATTTTATGCGAGGCGGGTCAAGGGCCCCTCGTACTCTTTTTTTTTATCCCCAACCGGCTAATGGAGTCATCGAGGTCTTCGTGCCCTCTTTCTCTTCGGATGTGGGATTACTCGAAGTCAGGGCGGTTGGATAACGTGATTAGTACGGGCGACGCCTACGGGATCGTTGGTATAGTTATAAACTGATCGTTTGTGTAACGCGTGCTTATAGCAATTTATCATGCGCAAAAATAATCCGACGTCGCCTGGAATTAATGACTTCACACGCTGCAATGGTTTTATTTTCAACTTCATGGAATTCAAAGAATTAGGAAAACATCGGGTTTTCCTAGGGTTTTTCAATACATACGGTTTCGAAATGTACACAAGTTTGATGAACATATTTTTTACAACTATAGAAACAAACAAGCATACTTATGGATCTTCACAAATGTTTTCAAAAACTCTTTTCAGAAAATATCGGATTTTCTGGTGGTTTTCAAAATGATACAAAACGTTGCTTTTCAAAAACTGCTTATGAACTCACCAACATTTCACATGTTGACGTTTTTCAAAATACTTGTATTCTCAGTTAACCAGTGAATCAAAGGAAAATGTACTCAGTGATGGCTTGCAGTTTACTTATTAATGAATCGAACAATTTATTTTTGGGAATGTAATGTTTAAACAATGTACTTCATGTAAACTTTATCGGTTGTACTATATTAATGCATGGTGACGAATGTTGTTACGTTTCATATATATTCAATGTTATGGTATTCAATTAAGTCACGACAGCCCTCGGACGTTTCCGCCGTCTGGTTCGGGGGTGTGACAGGTTGGTAGCAGAGCTTTGTTTATAGTGAACTAGCATGTCGAGCCACACATTGATATGCAACTATAAACCAAAAAGAGGGACTAACATAACTCTAAACAAAACAAGTAAATAAAACACCCTTACTTGCATTAGGAATAGGAACATAACGCCGAACCAAACACAATAATGCTAGTATCTCGGTTAATTCGAGACTATTCTTAGTGATACCAAGGAGTGGATGTAGCCTGATCAACTACATTCTCGCCAAAGTAAAACTAACACACGTCTTGATGAGATCGGGATAGCTAGGGAACCTAAAACTATACCCTCTATCACCAAAAAGAGAGCGTCTAGTTAGCATAAGCCATAGTCAGAAGAGTGACGATAGTTTATATTTTCCCCCAGTCGTCATGGAGGAAGAGCAGCAGGGTATCCAGTTCCATCAGGTCTTAGTAGCTCACGGGATGCTTGAGGATGAACCGGGAGAGAATCCAGGGGAAGCACACGACGCCGGACCCGACGAATACGTAGACACCGACTACGAATTTGGAGAGATCGACGACGAAGACGAGGAAGGCCAGGTCGGGGACCAGGACCCCGTCCCGCCGTGTGAGAACGAGGCACAACCAGACCACCCCGCTCCACCAGTGAACCCCCCAAGGGAGAACTGTTCCCCCGAAGCTGAGATCGCCGCACTGCGACAACAGCTGTATGCTATGGAAGCTCGGGCAGTGCGAGCAGAGCATGAGAGGGATGAGGTTATTGGAGACATGGCGGAGATGGCGCAGTTACTGGCGCAACATTTCGGCATATGACCTCGCCACCACCTCCGGATGCAGCTCATCACGGTTAGGGATAGACTTGTCTTAGTAGGTCGTTAGGAACTATGCTATGTACTCCGACTCTATATTTAAGTGACTACACTACTCATAGAGCCGTTATGCTGTCGAAATAGCGTCACTTATGTATGCTCTTACGAGCAAAATTTTCTTGTATTAAATGCGGATAATATTAATGAACTTTTGTGTGCTTTGCTATGATATTACAAATTGCTATGTGCTGAGAAGTTATGATTGTATGTCCGATGGTAGTAATGTCTAAGTTCGTACCATGCACCTAGTTAGTAGGATCACAACCTCACAGAAACCACATACACTCAACATCTTTCCGTTTCGTGACAGAAAGATGCCTCTCCGACCTACTCGCGGAAACCCAGGCCCAACTCCACCTGAGGTTGACTCCACTGCATTCCAGGCAGCCGTGTCTGCTGCGGTCACCACAGCTATGGCACAACTCCATCAGGGGAATAATGGAGGAGGCAACGGGCAAGGGGCAGGAAGTTCGAACAACGGGATGAACCAAGGATCTACCAAAACATGTACCTACAAGGACTTCACAAACGCTAAACCACGAACTTTCAACGGCACTGGAGGGGTGATCACTCTGAAGCGATGGATTGAAAAGGTGGAGTCGGTATTCGAGATATGCGATTGCCCCGAGCAGATGAAGGTGAAGTTCGCGGCCTGCACTTTTGTGGACCAAGCACTCACTTGGTGGAACGGACACGTGGAAGCCATGACGCTCCCTGTAGCCAACTCTATACCATGGGCAGAAATGAAAGAAATTTTAATGGCTGAGTACTGCCCACGAGGCGAAATACAGAAGATGGAGCAAGAGCTATGGAACCTCACTGTGCAGAATGCGAATATCGATGCCTACATATCGGGATTTAGTGAACTATCTCTGATGTGCCCGGGTATGATCACATCAGAAGGAAAGAAGATTGAGCGATTCATCTGGGGACTGACACCACCCATTCAAGGGAATGTGATAGCTGCGAACCCTGAAACGTTTGACAGTGCGAAGAGATTGGCGAAGAGGCTGTATGATCATAACAACAAGAAGGGCGAGAAGCCAGTGGAGGCTGAGAAGAAAAAGGAGGGTGATGGCAAGAAAGGGAAGAACAACAAGAGGAAGGGACGTCAGGGCCCCGAGACCTCTAAAAAGCAGCAGACAGTGGCAGTTAACGCTGTCACCGCACCACATGCTCCAGCCTCAGCTGCTTCAAATGCTTCAAGACCTTATTCCGGTAATCTTCCCAAATGCAATAAGTGCGGTCTCCATCATAACGGAGAATGCAGCGATTTTCATTGCACCAGTTGCAACCGAAGGGGACACACTGCAAGGTACTGCAGGACTTATCCTCCCTAGAATCAAAATCAGGGAAACAACCACAACAACAACAACAACAACAACCATCGCAATAACAACAACACCAATGCCGGCGGCAATAATGCAGGGCCTAGCCACACCTGCTTCGGGTGTGGAAGGACAGGGCATTTTCGCCGAGATTGCCCTAACAACAACAATTCAAAGACTTTAAAGAGGCCAAAGGAGGCTAAGGCTCCTTTAAATAGAGGTGAAAACCCCGAGATTTAGGGTTTCCACTGCCAGCTCCTACTTTCCGAGTCCCAACATGGACTCATCGAGTAGGTCACTTAAAACGCGATCTAATGCAGTTGCTACTCGACAAGTAGGTCAACCAACTCGTCGAGTAGAGCTTAACCCAATAAATCTTATTTAAGCAAAACCTGAGAATCGGGGCGTTACAACTCTCCCCCACTTGAACTAGACTTCGTCCTCGAAGTCCGCTGGAATAAACAATGTTGGGTAATGCTCGCGCATCTCTGCCTCCGGCTCACATGTCCACTCGGATCCCTTCCGATGTTCCCATTGTACCTTTACTAAAGGTATTTCCTTGTTCTGCATAATCTTCTTCTTCCTTTCCAAAATAGCCATCGGCCTCTCCACATAGGTCAGGCGCTCATCGACCTGAATGTCATCCAACGATACCACTGCCTCCTGGTCCACAATGCATTTTCGCAATTGCGAAACATGAAATGTGATGTGGATCCGGCTAAGCTCCTCCAGAAGCTCTAGCCTCTAAGCCACCCTGCCAACCCTGGAAATAATCCTGAACGGCCCAATGAAACGGGGACCCAATTTTCCCCTCTTCCTGAAGTGGATCACACCCTTCCAAGGTGAGACCTTCAGAAGAACCATGCCACCCACCTGAAATCCCAGCTCAGATCGACGTCGGTCGGCATAACTTTTCTGCCGGCTCTGAGTTGTCTACAGTCACTGTGTATTATGTTGTATCATCTCGGTAGTTTGCAGAACTACCTCAGTCCGACCCATCAGTCTGCGAATGGCATGTTGTGCTAAAATGCAGTCTCGTACCCAGTTCCTCGTGGAACTTCTGCCAAAAACGGGAAGTAAACCCGACATCTCGATCAGAAACGATAGAAACTGGAACCCCATGGCGAGAGACAATCTCTCTGATGTACAGGTCGGCCAACTTCTCTGCCGACGAACTCTCCTATATGGCTAGAAAATGGGCACTCTTCGTCAATCGATCCACGATGACCCATATAGCATCGAACCCCCTTTCTGTTTTCGGCAACTTCATGATGAAATCCATCGCGATCCGTTCCCATTTCCACATAGGGATCTCCAGAGGCTGTAGCTTACCATGCGGCCTCTGATGCTCGGCCTTGACCATCCTACAGGTCAAGCACCTCTTAACAAACCAAGCGATATCTCGCTTCATGCAAGGCCACCAATAACTCGAACTCAGATCACGGTACATCTTAGTGGCTCCCAGGTGAATCGAAAAACGAGACTTATGAGCCTCCTCCATCACTGTCTGCCGGACCCCTCCGGACATCGGAACCCAAACCCGACCGTAACCAGTCAAACCCACGGCTATCCTGAACAAATTGGGCGCTTTCTCCCTTAATCCTTTCCAACTTCCAGTTCTCCAGTCTCATGCCCTCAATCTGAGCATCCCTGACCAAACCCACCAGCGGGGAATCCACCGCTATACTCATACACGTGGTTGGGGTCAAGGACCCAGCTAACTTGCGGCTCAGAGCATCCGCAACCACGTTCACTTTACCAGGATGGTAAAGGATCTCACAATCATAGTCCTTGACCACATCCAGCCACCTGCACTGCCTCATGTTCAGGTTCGGTTGATCCATAATATGTCTCAAACTCTTGTGATCTGTGTATATAGTACAACGGACCCCGTACAGATAGTGCCTCCAAATCTTGAGAGAGAAAACCACCGCTCCCAACTTAAGATTGTGCGTAGGGTATCTCATCTCATGCGGCTTCAGCTGCCTCGATGCATAGGCTATCACTTGTCCCTTCTGCATGAGGACTACTCCCAAGCTTGTGATGGACGCTTCATAAAATACCATAAAACCCTCAACTCCCTCAGGGAGTGTCAACACCGACGCCTCGCATAAACTTCGCCGAAGGGTCTCAAATGCCCTCTGCTGCTCAGGGCCCAACCGGAAATCCATCCCCTTCCTCGTTAGAAGAGTGAGGGGTACGACAATCTTGGAGAAATCACGAATGAATCTCCGATAATACCCTGCTAAACCCAAGAAACTCCTGATGTCTGAGGGAGATTTCGGAGTCTCCCACTGCATTACCGCCTGCACCTTGGTCGGATCGACCAAAATCCTCTCCTGGTTAACGAGATGTCCGAGGAACTGGACCTCTCGTAACCAAAACTCGCATTTCGAGAACTTGGCATACAACCGTTCTCGCCTCAGAACCTCCAGCAGCTCCCTAAGATGCTCCTCATGTTGCTCTCGAGTCTTTGAATACACCAAGATATCATCTATGAACACAATGACCGGGTGATCGAGCATCGGTCTGCAGACTCGATTCATCAGATCCATGAACACTGATGGCAAGATATGCTAGTTCACTATAAACAGAGCTCTGATACCAACCTCTCACACCCCCAAACCAGACGGCGGAAACATCCGAGGGCTATTGTGACTCAATTGAATACCATCACAATGAATATACATGAATCATAACATCATTCATCACCATGCATTGAAATATTACAACCGTTATTATTTACATTCAGTACATTATTTCAAAACATTACATTTCCAAAACATAAGCCATTCGATATTAATTAAACAAACATCTTGACATCACTGGATACATTTTTCTTCGGTTTACCTGTTACCTGAGAATACAAGTATTTTGGAAAAACGTCAACATATGAAATGTTGGTGAGTTCATAACTAAGGTTTGAAAAGAAATGATTTGTAGAATTTTGAAAACCACAGAAAATCCGATATTTTCTAATAAAAGGTGTTGTATATGAGAAAAAGTGTGAAGATCCGTAAGTATGCTTGTTGATTATTATAAACGTGAATAATTGTTAGACTTTGTATATATCACATAGTTAAGAGTGTTGAATTCCCGAGGGAAAACCCGATGTTTTCCCAATACATCAAATTACGTGGCTTAGTTAGTATTATTCCGATACGACGTTGTTTTCTATAATTCCAGGTGACATTGGATTAATTATGGGTTGTGAGTCGTTATAATCACGCATTAATGAAAATGACTAGTTTACAACTATACAAATGATCCCTTAGGCGTTGTCCGTACTACTCACTTAATCCAACCACCCTGACTTCTCATAGCCCCACAACCGAGGAGAAAAGAGGGTGCGAAGCCCCCGTTATTTCCATAAGTCGTTCAAGGCTATCGTGAATGCGAAAGGCACTTGGCCCGACTCGCATTTGACTTCTCGACTTTGCTAGCAGTACCAAAGGACCCTTGGGGCCCAATAGCACAATAAAGCTATTGAAAGTCCTTTTACACGGAATTAGGTCATATAAGGCCCAATAACATGTAAGCGCGTTCCTTTCGGGCCTAAAGATCATGTCATTGGGCTAGCTAGGCCCAAAAAGCACGATTTGAAACTTTCGAGCCCAAATATTGTGTATTGACTTCTCGTAAATTTCCGCATGTGTATTGGAGTACCATTGTTTATTGATTTTTGATTAGTTATTGATTCGAGACCGAATCAATTCGTTTGGTAACGATTTTGTTGTTGAAGGTGTATTTATTGTTTTAAGAATGTGAGTTTATCTTCTTAAGCCCTTTCTCGGATAAAATTTACACTTTTAACCCTTTGTGTATAAAAGAATTTCCGGTTTAGTCCTTAAACTATTTTTCTTGACACTTTAGTATCAAAACTTATTGGAAAGACATTTCTAGCACAAATTTACTTGATAAACAGCTTAAGTCCTTCAAAATTGAAATTTTCTCTATTAAAACCTCCATTTTCGCAACTTTTACAATTTTGACCCAAAATGGAAATTTTTTGCATCTTTGGTCCCTTTTTAATTTGAAAAGCATTTTTGACCCTTGAAATAGGTTTGGTGCACTAGTAATCCCCTGTTTTACAGAAATGTGCAGTTTCAGCCCCTGCAAATCAAAAATCTCACAATTTGGGGCTTTATTAGGCCGAAAAGCCCATTTTGGCCCATTATGTTTAAAATTCACATTTTTAACCCTTCAAAAGTGTTAATATTTAGAAAATACATATTACAAACTGTTTAGACTCATCTCAACCTTCAGAATCTATATTTTGTCGTTTTGGGACCCTTAGTTTTGTATTTTTAGCATTTTGAGCCCAAAAATGGGTTTTAAGTCCAAAAATGTTCATATTAACCAACTTGGTTATTTTTCTAGACTTGATTAGTGTGAAATGGTATAAGTTATACTTATTTCATTCATCATATTGTAGATCTCGGTTTGTAGGTTCTTTTGGCTAGTATAAACATCACAATCACATAAGTCCATACATATAAGCATAAAAATCACACAAGGCATACATATACTCATAGATCTACACATTTGCTTGTATTCTCCCCCACAAAACTTATAAAAACCGAAAAAGAGGGGGTATGAAGCTCACCTTTGGGTGTGGTTTTGGTTTTTAGAAGAAAATGAGAAGAATTTTGGCCTTAGCAACCTTCCTTGGAAGATTTCAAACTTGGATGCTTCTTAGGTGCTAGATCATGAGTTTGAATGATTTAAGAGGTGGTTTTTGGATGAAATGAAGTAGCTAGCTTAAGGATCTAAGAGATTTCTTACCTTAGATGATGATTTTTGTGTAAAAATCCCCTTGATTCCTTCTTAGATCTCGAAATATGGATGAGTTATGTGGGTGTTTCCTTGAGAGAAAAGTGAGTGAAATGTGTGTTTGTGTGTGTGTGTGTGCTTGAACTCCGCCGAGAGTAAGAGAGAGAGGGAGAAAAAGAGTAGCTAGACTTGGAAGTATGTGAGTGCATGGATGTTTGGGTCTTCATGCATGGATGTCCCTTGAACAATTGTGAGGTGTCACTCACAAAGTCAACTCTCCTCTTCTTTTGGGCTTGGGCCGAGAATGGGGAGGGTGAGAGGAGGTTTTTGGGATTTTTGCCCTTAAGCCCATGTTATAGCTAGGTTGGATGATTTTTGGCCCTAAAAAAATATAAATATGATTTTTATGACCTATTAGGTTAGATTAGGTTAATTATGGTCCAAAATGGTTCATATAATTAATCTATCTCGTTCTAGGCCCAATATGGCCCAAAATATTGAATAAAATGGAAGTGGGTCCAATTAGAGCCCATTTAAGAGTTCTAAGCCCAAGATAGCCAAATTGGAAGCTTATTGGTCCATTGGGCCCAATAAGGAAGTCCTAGTCCAAAATGGACTTAAACAAGAACTTCTAGGGTTTCCAATTGCTTAATGACTATTTGAATTGCTTGCATGGGGTGTTTGATTGAAATTTTGCTGACATAGAGTATGCATCATACATGCTCTTATGTTTTTGATTCATAAATTGGTTTAAGTGTTAGTTACAAGGCACAAAAATTCCTAATTGTGACATCATCCCCCCGTTAGAGAGAATTTCGTCCCGAAATTCTTTTGAAAGCTAGATTTGAGAATGCTAAAATAGGTGAGGGTACCTTTGCTTCATTTGGTCTTTGCATTCCCACATGAATTCTGGCCCACGCTTCGCGTTCCACCGTACTTTCACGATCGGGATGCGGCTTTTCTTAGTATGCTTCACCTCCCTGTCCATGATTTCAACCGGTTCTTCAACGAACAGGAGATTCTCGTTGATTTCAATCTCGTCAAGGAGAATGACGAGTGTTTCACCTGATAGGCACTTCATTAGATTGGAGACATGGAACACGGGGTGTACACTGTTTAGCTCTACGGGTAGCTGCTGTTTGTACGCCACTGGACCTATTCGGGCAACGATCTCGAAAGGTCCAATGTATCATGGGTTCAGTTTTCCCTGTTTTCCGAAACGAATGACTCCTTTCCAAGGTGAGACCTTTAACAGAACTCGATCCCCGACCTGAAACTCTAAGGGCTTTCACCGTTTATCAGCGTAGCTCTTCTGTCGGTCGCGCGATGCTTGTAATCAAGCTCTGATTTGAACTATCTTTTCCGTGGTTTCACGAATGATCTCCGGTCCCATTAGCGCCTTGTCCGATGCTAGTGTCTTTTCTAGCTGGGTGTCACCCACCTCAGCACAACACAACGGTGATGTACACTTACGTCCATATAGTGCTTCGAAAGGAGCGACTTTGATGCTCGAATGGTAACTGTTGTTATAAGAGAATTCAAATAAGGGTAAGTGGATGTCCCAAGACTTCCCAAAGTCTATCACACATGCGCGAAGCATGTCTTCGTGCGTCTGAATGGTTCGTTCGCTTTGACCGTCCGTTTGTGGGTGATAAGTGATGGGTTTTGGTCATAAGACATCCTATGTGCTCATACAAACCCTAATGCTTGGATCTAGGTTTCTCTATTGTACATGCTATGAATCCAAGACTATAAACCCTAATTCTAGCATATGGAAATAAATATTAACATATAATTAGGTTTAAGATATTACCTTTATTGTTATGTAGCAATAACAATCCCAAATCTCCTTGAATTGACTTTGGAAGGCTTAGAGTCACAAGTGTCACTCCTCTAATGGCTTACAAACACCATAAGCAAGTGGATAAGGTATAAAGAGAGAGGAGAGAGGTAGAAATTCGTCCTTAGATTCTCTAGGGATCAAGTGCACGAAATCCTAAGGCCTTAGGGGTCTTTATATAGGGTTGGGATTAGGGTTTCAGTCCTTATCCTTATCTAGTCACTTGCCCATCAAGCAAGACATCCCACTGACTCCTTGACATATAAGATTCTCTTGTCAATAACCATTTCTTGACAAACAAATATCCAAGAGTTAGTGTAGCTCACATCAAAATACTTCATAAATTGGTCCTAGTTGGTCTTTGTCTTATCCAAGACATCCCAACTTTCCACATTTGATGAATGTTATAAACCTTACTTTTTCACTCGATGTCACAATCTTAACTTTAAGACTTGTCATTGGAACAAAGTATGATAGACTTCTTGATTTAACCATTTCTTCAATCCTTGATTCCTCTTCTTAAACATACAATTGTGCTAAGATTTACTTAGAGGATCAATTGAGATATGGTTCTTAATCATTAAGACCTAACATAAAGCATAAAAGCTACTCTCCCTTCTTCTTAGAATGGAGAAACTTTTATCTTTCTGCCTACTTGATTCTTCTTATTCGTTCTGCTATTAAACTTTTTCAATCAATTCATAATCACACTTAATCTTGTAAGTAAAATCATATTTACTAAACTTTTAGTAAATCGTGACGAATATCATGTTACTCTTATGGTGGACTTTGATCAACACACAACTTTGTGTACTCGATCTCCAAGTCCTTCACTTGACACTTTGTCAATGAATTAGTCTAATTTCCAAATATGAAATTTCTCATTCATCGTGCAATCAAGTTGCATGATTCCAAATTTCTATCGAATTGAAACTTGGGCGATGAGAAACTCTCCCTATTTGGTAAATTCTCGACTTTTCCATAAACACCATAAATAAGAATCATATCCATTTGTTGTAGAAATATGCAAACACCACTTTTCATAACGATTTCATTGCAAGGAAATAAACAAATAAATAAGTCAAACAAAAATTTATTTTATTTATAAAAGCAGCAGAAAACATTTGTCCTTACAATGCAAAATCCATTGAAAACTATGTATTTCAAAAGGAAAACTTCTAACAACTCTATCATAACTATCTAAGATCAAAATCTAATCTTCAAGTCCATGCAATCAAGATCCATTCCTTGTGATTAGATTCATCTTGCTCTTTCACCAAGCTTCCTTTCTTTTCACCGATCCTGTAAAACATTCAAATGCAATCTTATTACATTATGTATTAAGAATTAATGAATATGAAATTAATGGAGTTAGATAGTGGATTTTACCTGAAGCGCAGCCATACTCTTTGACTCTCCCATCTTTTGGACTTTTCAGGCTCTTTGGGCAAACTTGTATCCAACGCCCTTTCTTTTGGCAGCAAACACAGGTCGGTTCTCCTAGAACGTCCTTGGAAGCATGGTCGGTTGACTTTTCCAACAAATACGCTCCATTGCTTCACCAAATCATTTCTGATTCAGCAGCAATGAGCATGTAAGTTAGGTCAATGAGGTTGTCGTCATGATCCATCATATAATACTTTCTTTTGAACTCATTATATGATTCAGGAAGAGATTGCAAAACCCAATTCACAGCCAACTCATTTGGGAATGACACACCCAACATTATCAACCTATCAATGTGTGATTGCATTCCTAGAACGTAGGCACACACGGGTTTACCATCTTCATGTTTCATATCCAATAGGGCCTTAGTAATATTGAACCTTTCAATTCTTCGATCTTGTGGGTTGGGGAGAACAATAGGAGGAGGAGGAGGAGGAAGTGAAGCATGATTTCTTGTTCCTCGATTGAATCATGGAATACCATCTTCGTGTGGAATGCTTGTTCCACGGGATTTGGGAAGACCATAGTTGTCGAACTTTGACATCTACAAAACGGGAGAAAAACAAATTCAAGTTAGTTGATAGATTGAGTCCTTAGTAAATCACCCAAATGAGATACTAAGGCCAGGACCCAACACAATATTCTACAACTGGGGAGAGGGATGTCGTAACCCTAATTGCATAATATTTGAAGGTAAGTGAATGACGATTCAGTAATTTCCACCATGAAAAACGAAAAAGAAATTTAAGTTTTAAATCTATGAAAACTCCTAGATTCTTTGAGATTCATTGAACTTTCAATGGCATGTTTAAATCTCAACATGCCCCTCTTGTTTGTGACTGGGATGTCGAGGATCACAAAGCGGGTGTGAATAACCATGCAAACTTACATGGTGCCCTCACATGTTACAGTCACCTATTCGATGTGCCGGTAAACCACACACGCTCCACCGAACTATGACAAACATTGAGTCACCCTTTGCTACCTTTGCTTAGAACCATTTAGTGTGTCGGTAAACCACACACGCTCCATTAACGTCTTCGCAAGGGCACAAAGTGTAATTTCATGGAATTGCATCAATTCACTTTTGCCTAAGTAACTAAGATTGGGAATTTTATGAAAATATTTAGTTACTTTTATACTTCATTATACTTATAATGGAAGGTTTTTGTCCTATCCTACCCGTTCGGCTAACGACCCTCCACTATTCAAGAGTGTGGTGGGTAAGAGTGGATACCCATTCAATCGCCATTTTATAGGCAATTTCCTTAAACACCCCTTATAGACCAGCTTCGTGAATGAGGCCTACTAACGGTAAGATTGACTTTTACTCATACATATATATAATGTTAGACTTTTAATGTTATATATAGTATAGGGTGTATTTTATACTTTCAAAATACTGGGTGGTCTAATTTAACAATTATACTTTTAATTCAATTAAATTGTAAACATAAAATTTTATGGATTTATTAAACCTCTTTTAATTATACACCTTAATTAATTAATAAAACCATAAGGGTGTGATTTGAACCTTTTCAAAACAATACTAGGTTTTAGAATTTAACATACTTAATTAAACTTTTAATTAACTTTTAAATTCCAAAACTTGAGGGCAAGTTTTGAAACATTTCAAAACAATAGGGTTGAGAATTTAAATATACATCAAAATTAAACAACTAATCAAAATTTAAATTCCAAAACTTGAGGGCAAGTTTTGAAACCTTTTTCAAAACATTAGGGTTTTAACTATTTAAATTTCAAAACAACAAGACTTTTGGGTTCAAATTTAAACTATAAAACCTAAGGGGAAAATGTGAAACTTTTTCAAAAGCACAAGGATCAAATAACAAATAATCTAAATTAACATTTAATCACATAATTATCCATATTTGATTTATTTAATGATTTCTTGCAAAACAATTTACCAACTTAATCAAAATAATTAATCAATTATCACATAAGGAAACAAATATTTTATTAATTGATAATTATCTTCAATTAGATCAAGAATATAGTCATATATATAAAAAAAAATCGGATTTATATTGATCTAATATGATAAGGCAACTATCCTTAAGCAAAAATAGCAAGAAATCCCGGTTTTCCCTCACTCTGACCAGCCGACTCGTCGAGTTCAGCATGAACTCGGCGAGTTCATCTAAAAAACTCGACGAGTTCTGACCCCAGAAGCACAAAAAACGAATTTTTTTCAAAATATAAAGCATCAATACAATAGAAACCAATCTAGTCTCTGATACCACTGATGGGGTTTTGGTCATAAGACATCCTATGTGCTCATACAAACCCTAATGCTTGGATCTAGGTTTCTCTATTGTACATGCTTTGAATCCAAGACTATAAACCCTAATTCTAGCATATGGAAATCGATATTAACATATAATTAGGTTTAAGATATTACCTTGATTGTTATGTAGCAATAACAATCCCAAATCTCCTTGAATTGACTTTGGAAGGCTTAGAGTCACAAGTGTCACTCCTCTAATGGCTTACAAACACCATAAGCAAGTGGAGAAGGTATAAAGAGAGAGGAGAGAGGTAGAAATTTGTCCTTAGATTCTCTAGGGATCAAGTTCACGAAATCCTAAGGCCTTAGGGGTCTTTATATAGGGTTGGGATTAGGGTTTCAGTCCTTATCCTTATCGAGTTACTTGACCATCAAGCAACCATAAGATAAGCCTTGAAAATCCCTATCTCTTGGACCTTGGACGATTTTAAGGATATCCTTATCCTTGAATTCGTCCATCCTTTAACAAGGATAACCATTGCCCTATTTTGCAACTATCACATAATTACAATTCAGCCCCTCTAGTTTAATTAATTACACTTGATCACAAAATTAATTTTTAATTAATTATTGACCAATATTAATTAAACAAATATGATTTCTCCTTTAATATATTATTCTTATAACATAATAATAAATCATAATAACCTCTCTCTTTATTTATTTCTCCAATCAAGTTGCTTTGGTGAAGGCAACCCAAAAGGACCATGCACCATCGGGTCAAGTACATACCAAAATAGTTATGGACTTAGACACTAATCTAACAATAAGCGGTGCTCATGTCGAGATGGGTTCCGAGTGCTTTCTGAAGTGATTGCCAAAAACGTGAAGTGAATCTACTGTCTCTATCTGAGATGCTAGCCACTGGTATTCCATGAAGTCTCACGATTTCTCGAATGTATAAACGCGTCAGTCTCTCCATCTTGTAGGATTCTTTTATTGGCAGGAAATGGGCGGATTTCGTCAGTCGGTCAACTATTACCCATGTAGTGTCTAATCCGTCCGTCGTCTTGGGTAGCTTGGTCACAAAATCCATAGAAATCCCTTCCCACTTCCACTCGGGAATCACCGGTTGCTGTAATAATCCCGAGGGCTTCTGGTACTCCACCTTTACCTTGGCACAAGTAAGACACTTATCGACGTAGGTGTCAATTTCTGCCTTCATGTTAAGCCACCAATAGTGTTGTTTAATATCCAAATACATCTTATCCAAACCGGGATGGATGGAGTATCGCGTCTTGTGGGCTTCCTTCATGACTACCTCCCTAAATCCTCCGAGTTTAGGGACCCAAATACGGTTCATGAAATGGTATACTCCGTCCTCTCTCACCTCTAGGTTCTTTTCCATTCCGCGTAATGCTTCGCTTGCTCTGTTTTCCATCTTCATGGCATCTGACTGGGCTACCCCGATCTGAGTGGTTAGGTGAGATTGGATGGTTATCGAGAGATTTTTTGCACGACGATTAGAGTACTCCTTCCAGCTTAATGCATCAGCTACTACATTGGCCTTGCATGGGTGATACTTGATTTCACACTCGTAATCATTTAATAACTTCACCCATCTTCGTTGCCTCATATTCAGCTCTTTCTGATTCAAGATGTGCTGGAGACTCTTGTGGTTTGTGAAGATGGTGCACTTTTTACCATAAAGGTAATGCCTCCAAATCTTCAGAGCAAAGACCACGGCTCCCAATTCTAGGTCATGGGTCGTATAATTCACTTCGTGCGTCTTTAGTTGGCGGGATGCGTAAGCTATCACTCTTCCACGCTACATGAGAATGCAACCTAAACCCTGATTTGACGCGTCACAGTAGACCACGAAATCTTTCGTTCCCTCTAGTAGAGATAGTATCGGGGCGCTGCAGAGCATCTGCTTCAGGGTTCGGAATGCAACTTCTTGTTTGTCCATCCATTTGAATGGTACGCCCTTTTGTGTAAGCGAGGTAAGTGGCTTGGCGATCTTAGAGAAGTTTTGAATGAACCTCCTATAGTAGCCCGCTAGGCCTAAGAATTGACGAATTTATGTGGGTGTTGTCGAGATTGCCCATCCTTCAACGGCTTTGACCTTAGAGGGATCCACATGAATTCCATCTTGGCTAACAACATGACCTAGGAAGTTCACGCTGCGGAGCCAGAACTCACACTTGGAGAGTTTTGCGTATAGCTTTTCCGATCGCAGAGTTTCTAGGATTTGTCGGAGATGTTGTCCATGCTCTTCCTCGCTTCGGGAATAAACGAGAACATCGTCGATGAAGACGATGAAAAAGTTGTTGAGGAATGGTCGACAGATTCGGTTCATCAGATCCATAAATGCGGCAAGGGCATTTGTTAGACCGAAGGGCATTACGACAAATTCATAATGTCCGTAACGAGTTCGGAAAGCGGTTTTAGGAATATCCTCTTCCCGGACTTTGAGTTGATGGTATCCGGACCGTAGATCTATCTTAGAGAAGTAACTAGCTCCTTGGAGCTGGTCAAATAGATCGTCGATTCGTGGGAGTGGATAGCAATTTTTGACAGTGAGTTTATTTAACTCCCTGTAATCGATGCACATTCTAAAAGATTTGTCCTTCTTTTTGACAAAGAGGGCTAGAGCTCCCCATGGCGAGTAACTAGGTCGGATGAATCCCTTGCCCATGAGTTCGCTGAGTTGGCTGGACAATTCCTGCATTTCAGCAGGAGCTAGTCGATAGGGTGATTTAGCGAGAGAAGTTGCTCCTGGAACGAGGTCAATTCGGAACTCAACTTGTCTCTCTGGGGGTACTCCAGGAAGATCTTCAGGAAATACGTCTGGGAATTCACGTGCTACGGGAATGCCTTGAATGTTAACCTCTTCCTTGGTTTTATCCACTATGTGAGCCAGGAACGTCAAATCGTTCTTTCGTAGATGCTTCTGTGCCTGGATGCACGAGATGAGGCAAAGGTTCGTGCTAGGTTTGTCTCCGTAAATAACTAGGGTTTCGTGATTGGGAAGGTGAAGGCGAACGGCCTTCTCGTGACACATAATTTCAGCATGGTGGAGGCTTAACCAGTCCATGCCAATAATTACATCAAAACTCCTAATGGAAACAGGCATTAAGTCTATTCGAAAGACGTGTTGATTTAAGGTTAGGGTACATCTGGTGTAGATTTCCCCAGTGGATTCGGTTTTCCCATTGGCAATTTCCACCGTAAAGGTTTCATTGAGCTTCTGGGGTTGTTGTTTTAATAAATGTTTAAACTTATTGCTCACAAAACTTCGCTCTGCTCCGGTGTCAAATAGGATGCATGCATAAGTGTGGTTTAGGGGAAACGTACCGGTAACAACGGCAGGATCCTGAATCGCCTCCCCCTGACCCATGGTCAGCACCCTTCCTGTTCCTCCATTTCCGGGATTGTTGTTGTTAGGGCAATCTCGGCGGAAATGCCCAGTCCTTCCACACCCATAGCAGGTGTGGCTGGGTCCTGCATTGTTTTCGCCGGTGTTGATGTTGTTGTTTTTGCGGTTGTTGTTGTTGTTGCTGTTGTTGTTGTTGTTGTTGCTGTTTCCCTGTTGTTGATTCTGAGGAGGGTAAGTCCTGCAATACCTTGCCGTGTGCCCCTTCTGATTGCAACTGGTGCACTGCAGCTCCTTGCATTCTCCATTGTGATGGAAACCACACTTGTTGCACTTGGGAAGATTACCATAATAAGGTCTAGGAGCATTCGAAGCAGCTGAGGCTAGAGCATGTGGTGTGGCCGGAACTTCTGCAGTGGCAGCATTAACTGCCACTGTCTGCTGCTTCTTAGAAGTCTTGGGGCCTTGACGCCCCTTCCTCTTGTTTTTCTTCCCCTTCTTGCCATCACCTTCCTTCTTGCCTTCAGCCTCCGCTGGCTTCTCACTCTTCTTGTTGTTGTGGTCATACAGCTTCTTCGCCAATCTCTTAGCACTGCCGAATGTGTCGGGATTTGCAGCTATTACCTTTCCTTGGATCGGAGAGGTTAGTCCCCAGATGAATCGCTCGATCTTCTTCCCTTCCGAGGTGATCATGCCTGGACATAACAGAGATAGTTCACTAAATCTTGATATGTAGGCATCGATATCAGCATTCCGCACAGTGAGGTTCCACAACTCTTGCTCCATTTTCTGAATCTCACCACCAGGGCAGTATTCGGCCATCAGCATTTCCTTCATTTCTGTCCATGGCATGGAATTGGCTACGGGGAGTGTCATGGCTTCCACGTGCCCGTTCCACCAAGTGAGCGCTTGGTCGACAAAAGTGCATGCAGCAAACTTTACTTTCATCTCTTCAGGGCAATCGCATATCTCGAACACCGATTCCACCTTCTCGATCCATCGTTTCAGGGTAATCACTCCTCCGGTGCCGTTAAAGGTTCGTGGTTTGGCGTTTGTGAAGTCATTATAGGTACATGTTTTGGTGGGTCCTTGATTCATTCCATTATTCGAACTCCCAGCCCCTTGCCCGTTTCCTCCTTCGTTGTTCCCTTGGTGAATTTGTGCCATAGCTGTGGTGACCGCAGCAAATACGGCTGCCTGGAATGTAGTGGAGTCAACTTCGGGTGGGGTTGGTCCAGGGTTTCCGCGAGTAGGTCGGCGATGCATCTTTCTTTCATGAAACGGAAAGATGTTGAGTGTTCGTGGGTTCTGTGAGGTTGTGATCCTACTGACTAGGTGCATGGTACGAACTTAAGTACTTCTACAAATTATCATACAATCATAGATTCGCAACACATAGCAATTTGTAATGTCATAATAAAACACGTAATAGTTCACTAATATTATCCGCATTTGATACATGAAAATTTTTGCTCGAAAGAGCATACATAAGTGATATTTGTTCGACAGCATAACGGCTCTATGAGTAGTGTAGTCACTTAAACATAGAGTCGGGGTACATAGCATAGATCCTAATGGCCTAGTCAGATAAGCCTATCCCTAACACTCCGTGGTGCGTCCTATATAGTGGCGGGGTCATATGCCGAAGTGTTGAGCCAGCAACTGAGCCATCTCATTCATGTCTCCAATAACCTCATCCCTCTCATGCTCAGCTTGCACTGCACGTGCTTCCATGGCATACAATTGTTGCCGTAGGGCGGCGATCTCAGCTTCGGGAGAGCGGTTCTCCCTTGGGGGGTTCACTGGTGGGGCAGGGTGGTCCGGTTGCGCCTCGTCTACAAGTGGTGTGGTGTTATCCCTGCCCGAGTTTTGCCCTTATTCCATGTCATCATCAATCTCCTCAAACTCGTAGTCGTTGTCTGTGTATTCATCAGGTCCGACGTCATGTGCTCCCTCTTGATTCCCTTCTGGTTCATCTTCAAGCATTCCGTGAGCCACTAGGACTTCATGAAACTAGATACCCTGCTGCTCTCCCTCCATGAAGACTGGGGGAAGGTATAAACTATCGTTACTCCTATGACTCTACAACTATGGTATAGACTAAACAGACATTCTCTTTTTGGTGATAAAGGGGTATGCCTTTAGGTTCCCTAGCTATCACGATCTCCTCAGGACATGTGGTAGTGATACCTCTGTAGGAATGTAGTTGATCAGGCTACATCCGCTCCTTGATACAACTAAGAACAGTCCTGGATTAACCAGGATACTAGCGTTATCTTGTTTGATTCAGTGTTAGGTTCTCGTTCCTAATACAAGCAAGGGTGTTTTATTGTTATGTTTTACTTGTTTTGTTCAGAGTTGTGTTAGTCCCTCTTTTGGTTTATAGTTGCATATCAATGTGTGGCTAGATATGCTAGTTCACTATAAGCAGAGCTCTGATACCAACCTCTCACACCCTCGAACCAGACGGCGGAAACGTCCGAGGGCTATTGTGACTCAATTGAATACCATCACAATGAATATACATGAATCATAACATCATTCATCACCATGCATTGAAATATTACAACCGGTATTGTTTACATTCAGTACATTGTTTCAAAACATTACATTTCCAAAACATAAGCCATTCGATATTAATTAAACAAACATCATGACATCACTGGATACATTTTTCTTCGATTTACCTGTTACCTGAGAATACAAGTATTTTGGAAAAACGTCAACATATGAAATGTTGGTGAGTTCATAAGTAAGGTTTGAAAAAAAATGATTTGTATAATTTTGAAAACCACAGAAAATCCGATATTTTCTAAAAAAAAGGTGTTGTATATGAGAAACGGTGTGAAGATCCGTAAGTATGCTTGTTGATTATTATAAACGTGAATAATTGTTAGACTTTGTATATATCACATAGTTAAGAGTGTTGAATTCCCGAGGGAAAACCCGATGTTTTCCCAATACATCAAATTACGTGGCTTAGTTAGTATTATTCCGATACGACGTCGTTTTCTATAATTCCAGGTGACATTGGATTAATTATGGGTTGTGAGTCGTTATAATCATGCATTAATGAAAATGACTAGTTTACAACTATACAAACGATCCCTTAGGCGTCGTCCGTACTACTCACTTAATCCAACCACCCTGACTTCTCATAGCCCTACAACCGAGGAGAAAAGAGGGTGCGAAGCCCCCGTAGTACTCGTATTTTTATTTTAAGGGATCTATTGTTTTAAGAATGTGAGTTTATCTTCTTAAGCCCTTTCTCGGATAAAATTTACACTTTTAACCCTTTGTGTATAAAAGAATTTCCGATTTAGTCCTTAAACTATTTTTCTTGACACTTTAGTATCAAAACATATTGGAAAGACATTTTTAGCACAAATTTACTTGATAAACAACTTAAGTCCTTCAAAAATGAAATTTTCTCTATTGAAACCTACATTTTCGCAACTTTTACAATTTTGACCCAAAATGGAAAATTTTTGCATCTTTGGTCCCTTTTTAATTTGAAAAGCATTTTTGACCCCTGAAATAGGTTTGGTACACTAGTAATCCCCTGTTTTACAGAAATGTGCAGTTTCAGCCCCTGCAAATCAAAAATCTCGCAATTTGGGGCTTTATTGGGCCGAAAAGCCCATTTTGGCCCATTATGTTTAAAATTCACATTTTTAACCCTTCAAAAGTGTTAATATTTAGAAAATACATATTAGAAACTTTTTAAACTCATCTCAACCTTCAGAATCTATATTTTGTCGTTTTGGGCCCCTTAGTTTTGTATTTTTAGCATTTTGAGCCCAAAAATGGGTTTTAAGTCCAAAAATGTTCATATTAACCAACTTGGTTATTTTTCTAGATTTGATTAGTGTGAAATGGTATAAGTTATACTTATTTCATTCATCATATTGTAGATCTCGGTTTGTAGGTTCTTTTGGCTAGTATAAACATCACAATCACATAAGACCATACATATAAGCATAAAAATCACACAAGGCATACATATACTCATAGATCTACACATTTGTTTGTATTCTCCCCCACAAAACTTATAAAAACCGAAAAAGAGGGGGTATGAAGCTCACCTTTGGGTGTGGTTTCGGTTTTTGGAAGAAAATGAGAAGAATTTCGGCCTTAGCAACCTTCCTTGGAAGATTTTGAACTTGGATGCTTCTTAGGTGCTAGATCATGAGTTTGAATGATTTAAGAGGTGGTTTTTGGATGAAATGAAGTAGCTAGCTTAAGGATCTAAGATAGTTGATGATGATTTTTGTGTAAAAATCGCCTTGATTCCTTCTTAGATCTCGAAATATGGATGAGTTATGAGAGTGTTTCCTTGAGAGAAAAGTGAGTGAAATGTGTGTGTGTGTGTGCTTGAACTCGGCCGAGAGTAAGAGAGAGAGGGAGAAAAAGAGTAGCTCGACTTGGAAGTATGTGAGTGCATGGATGTTTGGGTCTTCATGCATGGATGTCCCTTGAACAATTGTGAGGTGTCACTCACAAAGTCAACTCTCCTCTTCTTTTGGGCTTGGGCCGAGAATGGGGAGGGTGAGAGGAGGTTTTTGGGATTTTTGCCCTTAAGCCCATGTCATAGCTAGGTTGGATGATTTTTGGCCCTAAAAAAATATAAATATGATTTTTATGACCTATTAGGTTAGATTAGGTTAATTATGGTCCAAAATGGTTCATATAATTAATCTATCTCGTTTTAGGCCCAATATGGCCCAAAATATTGAATTAAATGGAAGTGGGTCCAATTAGAGCCCATTTAAGAGTTCTAAGCCCAAGATAGCCAAATTGGAAGCTTATTGGTCCATTGGGCCCAATAAGGAAGTCCTAGTCCAAAATGGACTTAAACAAGAACTTCTAGGGTTTCCAATTGCTTAATGACTATTTGAATTGCTTTCATGGGGTGTTTGATTAAAATTTTGCTGACATAGAGTATGCATCATACATGCTCTTATGTTTTTGATTCATAAATTGGTTTAAGTGTTGGTTACAAGGCACAAAAATTCCTAATTGTGACATCCAGGTACTGGAAATCTCTGTCGGCTCCTCCTCCAACCCCCTCCGCAGTTACAGCCGAAGTGGATGCAGCGGCAGCTGTCTCTGCTAGAGCTGCATATCGCTCATCAAAATATTCAACCATCACGGTCTTAATCGACCCAAACATCTCTGGCAGTTGCGCTCGGAATGCAGCAGCAATCTCGTCGTGCATGATCTCCCGGATCCTGGCATCCAACTCCTCGGTCCCTATTTTAACCACGGGCTCAGGTGCTACCGGCACCTCCAACCCTCCGTCTCCCGACCCCGATCCTGATCTGGATCCCGCTTATCATGACTCACTTATCCATGAAACTTCCATCATCCCTTGCAGCGCTAGTGCATGCTAGCTGCACATAACGCTGGACCCAATAGACTTTCGAATATCCAATCCTACCCGAAGTTCGAATCAACATTCTCAGGCTATAAGGTCTTTATTATGCACAGCCATGATGCATACACTAAACATCTACAGTTATGATGTCAATTCCACATACAAGAAACCCTAGGCTAATAGGCATCATGCAATCAGGCAAATCTATCATGTGATTCTTGAAGATCCCTAGTCTGGCACTAGCATGCTGTTCTAACATATCAGAATATCAAATAACTGCATGGTATTTTGGGGTTTACTTACAGGCTCCGGCTGATCGTACCCTCTACATCCTCCATCCTTTATTTTGAAAACCATTTTAAAATTTATTTTCCAAAATCTCCTTGATTTGAGACTGGATTCACACGAGTGTTCCTCCAATTCACTCAAACCAAGGCTCTGATACCAACTTGTAACATCCATAAATTTTACGCCAAATTTAAACTTTTTTCAATCATAAAAAAATAGCATTGTTTACAAAATGTTTTCAAATCATTTTCCATCAGAGTGTCCCAAAATTCATAACATAAGGATGAGGAGCGGTACGGTCACACCTTCGCCTTTCCATGATCTTCTGAAGTACCTGAAACAATAAACTGAAAACTGTAAGCCCGAGGGCTTAGTGAGCTACCCCCAAAATACCAATACCACACTGACAATACCATATCAGTAATAATCAATCAATCAACATGCATACTGGCCATCGGCCTGACTAGACCGCCCAACTCGTCATGAAATCTCTTCCAAAATATGGAAGTAAAACGCACATCCCTGTCCGAGATAACCGATACTGGCACCCCGTGCCACGCCACGACCTCCCTGATATAGATGTCGGCCAATTTCTCGGCTGATATGCTCTCCTGAATCGGGATAAAGTGAGCACTCTTAGTCAATCGATCCACGATGACCCAAATCGAATCCACTCCATGTGCGGTCCTGGGAAGCTTCATGATAAAATCCATCGTGATATCTTCCCATTTCCACAGTGGAATATCCAACGGCTGCATCTTGCCATGCGGCCTCTGATGTTCGGCCTTGACCTTCCTGCAGGTCAAGCAGCGCTCAACGTACCATGCCACATCCCGCTTTATGCAGGGCCACCAATAATCTAGACGAAGATCCCTATACATCTTCGTCGCCCCGGGATGAATAGAGAATCGGGACTTGTGCGCCTCCTCCATCAAAATCTGGCGCATGCCTCCGTGATACGACACCCACACCCTATGGTGTAGTGTCAATAGTCCTCGGCTATCATAATCAAAGGAGGAAACCTGACCCACCACACGCTCGCTCTTCCGATGCTCCTCCTTGATAGCCTCCTGTTGAGCCTCCCGAATTCGCTCCAACAGGGGAGTCACCACAGTCATCCTCATGCAAACGTCCCTGATCGGCGCCGCCTTGCGGCTAAGCGCGTCAGCTACCACATTGGCCTTCCCCGGATGGTAGAGGATCTCGCAATCATAATCATTTACCATGTCCAACCACCGACGCTGCCTCATATTCAGATTCGACTGATCCATGAGGTACCTCAAACTCTTGTGGTCCGTGTAGATGGTACATCAAACCCCGTAGAGGTAATGCCGCCAAATCTTGAGGGCAAAAACCACCGCCCCCAACTCCAAATCATGCGTCGGGTAGTTCGCCTCGTGAGGCTTGAGCTGCCTCGAAGCGTAGGCAATGACATGCCCCCTCTGCATCAGTACCGCGCCCAACCCAGAAATGGACGCATCGCAGTATACCACAAAATCCTCTATGCCCTCTGGCAGGGCTAAGATCGGCGCCTCGCACAGTCTCTGTCTCAGCGTCTCAAACGCAGCCTGCTGCTCGGGTCCCCACCGAAAGACCACGGCTTTTTTCGTCAGCCGCGTCAGGGGTACGGCTATCTTGGAGAAATCCTGAATAAATCTCCGATAGTAGCCTGCTAATCCCAGGAAACTCCGAATCTCAGATGGAGACTTCGGAACCTCCCATCTCATCACGGCCTCGACCTTGGCCGGATCGACCAGAATCCCGTCCTGGTTGACAAGGTGTCCGAGAAATTGCACCTCGCGCAACCAGAACTCACACTTGGAGAACTTGGCATACAAGCTCTCCCTCCTCAGGGTCTCCAACACCTCTCTCAGATGCTCCTCATGTTCCTCTCGAGTCTTGGAATAAACCAAGATGTCATCGATAAAGACTATCACAGACCGATCCAACATCGGTCTGCATACACGGTTCATGAGGTCCATGAACGCGGCAGGAGCATTGGTGAGCCCAAACGGCATCACCACAAACTCATAATGGCCATAGCGCGTCCGAAACGCGGTCTTCTACATATCCTCCTCCCTGACCCTCATCTGATGATAACCCGAACGCAAATCAATCTTGGAGAACCAAGAAGCTCCCTGAAGCTGGTCAAAGAGGACATCAATCCTCAGGAGCGGGTAACGGTTCTTCACCGTTACCTTGTTCAACTCCCGGTAATCTATACACATCCGATGCGACCCGTCCTTCTTCTTCACAAACAGAATCGGGGCTCCCCAGGGCGAACTGCTCGGACGAATAAATCCATTGTCTAGCAGCTCCTGCAACTGCGTAGACAACTCCTGCATCTCAGGAGGAGCCAACCGATACGGCGCCTTGGCTACCAGAGCCGCACCAGGAACAAGGTCAATACTGAACTCCACCTGTCGCTCCGGAGGTATCCCAGGAAGCTCCTCCGGGAAAACATCTGCAAAGTCTCGAACCACCGGAACCTCGCGCACTGTCGCCTTACCCGCCTCCCGGGTATCCATCACATACGCGACATATCCTGCGCATCCCTGCTGAAGGTAGCGCCTTGCCCTCGCTGCTGAACATATTGCGGGTCCATACTGCGACCTCTCGCCATGAATTACTAACTCTCCCCCGCCTGGGGTCCTGACCCGCACTAGCAGCTGCGCGCAATCTATCACCGCCCCATTAGGGCTCAGCCAATCCATGCCTATAATCACCTTGTTCCCACGCAACGGAATGGGAACCAAATCTACCAAGTAGCGCTCCTCAAACAAACGCAGCACGCAATCTCGAAATACCATCGATGCTCGCACCGATCGATCATCAGCAATCTCCACCTCTAAAGGGCAATCTAACTCGCCCGATGACTCATGAAACTTCTTGCTAAGCGCAAGGGAAACAAATGATCGGGACGCACCCGAGTCGAACAACACCTGAACTGGAAGGCCGTTCACATGGAACGATCCTAATGCATACATATACATACAGAGCACATATCAATAACATAACATCATAAAAATAAGATAGAGGGAAAGAATCATACCTGTCACCACATCGGGTGCGGCGCGTGCCTCCTCGGTAGTCAGCTGAAACGCTCGGCTCCTCACCACTAGAGCCTCTGCCTTGCCCTGCCGACCATCCGTGATCCGCAGGGTCGCTGGAGCTGGCGCCTTCACCGGCGCTAAAACTGTCAACTGGGGGCAATTGGCCTTCTTGTGGCCCCTCTGGTTGCAGTGGAAACATAGCAACTCTGATGTCTGAATAACTGCTCCCGGAGCAGTGCAATCCCTGCTGATGTGCCCAGACTTGCCGCACTTATAGCAGCCTGATGATCCCATCCTGCACGCTCCCTCGTGCGCCTTGCCGCATTACCTGCAACGTCCCCGTCCCTGTTGGCCTTTCGGCCCCGCATCTGATCCCTTGGGTTTCTTCCCCGAAGCCCCTCCTGACTGACCCTCTTCTGCCTTCCGTTTCCGGATGTGCTCCAAATCTATCTCCCTTTTCCCTCGCCCTGGCAATCATGGAGTCCAGGGTAGGGCAAGCCGAAAAGCTAACATGCTCCCGGATGTCAGCTCGTAGCATATCATGATAACGAGTCCTCCTCATATCCTCGTCACCAGCATACTGGGGCACCAACAAAGCCCTCTCCCGGAACTTGGCGGTGATCTCCGCCACAGTCTCCGTCGTCTGTCTCATGTCTAGGAACTCCCTGGCCAGCTGCTGAAGCTCGACAACCGGCGCAAACTCTGCCCTGAACCTGTTCACAAAGTCCGACCAGGTCATAGCCTCGATAGCTGAGGCTCCCAATGAGTCACCCACTGACTCCCACCAATCCCGGGCTCGGTCCCGTAAACACCCTGTTGCATACCTCACCTTCGACCCCTCGTGGCAGAAGCTAGTCAACTGTGCAGACTCGATGTCTGCAATCCATTGCCTGGCAGCAATGGGGTCCTTCACCCCATGGAAATCTGGCGCACCACTGCCCCTGAAGTCCTTGAAGGACAGTGTGCGAGATCCCGACTGGCTAGATGCCATATCACTCCGGAATGCCTGAAGGCGATCCTCAATCAACTCCATGATCCCTTCCTTGATCGACCCAAAGAGAATGGGGGTCGACTCAAGGATGCCTCTGGTGATCTCTGACGTGATGAACTCGCGTATTCCCTCATCAACCGGCTCGGAACCTGATCCCGAACCTGACCCCTCTCCTAAACCGCCATTTACTGGCCTCGATCGAAGTACCACCATTCTGCAATACATCACAACAAACATTAGAGATATTGATACTTCCTGAGGGATCACTGCTACTTACAAGTTCCCTGGTCTTATCTTGGCCTTCCTTGGTTCGGGTACGGATCCTCTGCTTTTAGTAGTACGGGCCCATACTACCTTCCACATCTATCCGTACCTTTTTCAAGGAATGCCTCGACTCCACCAGATCCCTTTCACTACTGCTGATCACCGCTATACTCATCCTAGGCTTGCCCTAGGGAAATCTCTGATTCTACTCTATCCAGTCCTCAGCTGCTGCAGGCCTCCTTGTAATGCCAATTAGCCATTACCCGAATACCATCACATGTGACGAGGCTCAGATAATCCTTCGAGTACCCGACTCGTCCCTACAACGGTTGGACTCAAACAAGAGCTGCGCAGTAGGATCAAATCCGGCACTTTAAGATTATTCAACCCTGATCACATGTGACGTGACGCATTCGCCTAATGGCTAACTCCCATTATTCAGAGTCCCACGTAGCACGAAGCAAGCAGCATTCAGACAAGGGTAACAATCTCAATCAACTCTATCTGCTTTCAAGAACTGCACTAGCATAAAGTGCTAAGCTCATACTATCAGGTATAACCTAGTCAGGCTATCCTACTTGCTGTCTACTCAATAACTAGCATGGAATTCTCATACAACTGAAACACATAAAGCAGGCACATAAGGCATCACTCCTAGATCCTTAGTCCTATTCTAGCATGCTGTTCTACAAAAGCTGATAAACATAACATAAACTTGTATGGGTACTTTGGGGAATACTTACTTGAGATCGGCCGGTCGCGCACATCACACACTTCGTTCTTTCTCGAAACTCTTTTCTCAATTTTTTTTTGAAAACATTTTCTTTTACAAAATCTTTTAATCCCTCGATTTGAGTTCAGACACCCCCGAAGGTGTGTCCGAATCCCTCAAACCAGGGCTCTGATACCAACTTGTAACGACCCAAATTTCACGTCCAAAAATTTCGTTTTAAAACATTACTTTAGAAAACATTAATAATTAAAACATTGTTTGATCAAACCATGACACAACGTAAACCATGTCTAAAAGCCAAATCATACAACCAATCAAAATATCAGAGTATAAATCCCAGAGAATCTCGTAAATACGAAAAACAGAGAGTGTGTGTGTGACATGTTGCTACCGCGCCGGCTCCTTTCCCCTAGCTGAGGAGGTACCTGAAACCAAAACTAAAAACTGTAAGCACAAAGCTTAGTGAGTTCCCCCACCGTACCACATACCATATAATCTCATAACATACATATATTGCCAGGCATATCTGGGTGCCCGACCTACCCCTTCGGCCCTCTCGACCGGACATTGCCTAGCATATCTGGGTGCTGGCCTCCCCTTCGGTCCTCTTGACCGGATACTGCCTAGCATATCTGGGTGCTGGCCTCCCCTTCGGTCCTCTCGACCGGATACTGCCTAGCATATCTGGGTACTGGCCTCCCCTTCGGTCCTCTCGACTGGATACTGCCTAGCATATCTGGGTGTTGGCCTCCCCTTCGGTCCTACCGACCGGATACCTCGGGGACTATCTCCCCCTACTGTCACTAGCACATAGCATCATGATGAGATTAAAAATAATCTTTAATTTATGAAGATCGATTAGATCTCAAACAGGTAAATAAGTATAAAATTGTAAGAACACAAAAATATGAACAAGACAAGTGTGAATCAAACGAGTCGAATGATTAAACAAAATCCTCAGAAGAGCTCGATTAAGAACATCAACTGTAGAGGATTGGTAGGTTACAAGAACGATTAAAGAAACCTGGAAATTACTATCGTTAAGCTCTCAATCGTTTTTCTCTAAAATCGTTAACCTAATATGCATGCAAGCATTAACTTATATACAAAACATAAAAGGCTCTCGCTTGGACAGACCCAAACCGGAATACAAGATAACTATACTATCGAGCCCAAAAGACGCAATCTTCAAAATGATCTTCAGCCCAACAATCTCCCCCTTTGCGTCAATTTGGAGCGAGACCTTCACTTGTTACTTGGGCCAGCAGCTGAAGCAGGTACCTTCTTCTTCACGGTGCTAAACAGACATTTGGTGATGGAGAGAATGGTCTGTCTAAACCGGATGTACCAATTGATCATGTCGTTGAAGTACTTGATGTCATCAGCCGAGTTCTCTTTACACCATTTGATAATCAATAGCACATGCTCCAAACAAGCTGTGGTGTAAAGGTGTTTGTCAGCTAAAGCGAAGAGACATTTCTGTCCTTCAGCCCTAGTGAACATAACCGAGTTGCGTCTCGGGTCGATCTTGCCCATTTTCATTTGGTTGAGATCACTGGCTGATCCCACAGGAGCTATCTTCAGTTTCTTCTTGAAGACTGTGGCGACCTCCTGATCCATTAGGGCAACCTCCATGATGTAGCAGGCTAACATCCTTTTGACATGGTCTATAATGGGACCATATTCGGCTTCATCAGTCAAAAGGATATTATACAGGACAATCCAATCATGAGGATTTAGATTCGGTAGATCCGCCAGGGAGATAAGATGAGCAGTTCTTGCAGATCCTCGAATGAGCTTGAACTTAACGTTTGTGAATCTCCCCACGGCATAAGGTTTCAGCACCCAAACGTTTACAATCTTCTGGGCGCTCCATGTAAGGTATTGAGGACGAGCAGCCGCCATATAGAAGTCAATGAGCTCCCTGTCAAGCTCATCGTTCGGATGTGGGACTTCAAAAATGTTAGAGAAGGCGTG
Source organism: Lactuca serriola (assembly GCF_051521515.1). Classification (NCBI taxonomy): domain Eukaryota; kingdom Viridiplantae; phylum Streptophyta; class Magnoliopsida; order Asterales; family Asteraceae; genus Lactuca; species Lactuca serriola. The sequence continues at coordinate 349,543,220 of NC_136411.1, forward strand.
GAAGATGAACGCCTTTCGAGTCAGCGACATATCAAACTGCGAGTCGACAATGTTGTTGCAGTCGAACGAGATAACCGGCTCGAGCCATAATATGCTGGGAGTTTCTATGGCCTCTTTAATCAAACGCTCCCTGGTCCAGGCAGGGAAGAGAGTCTTTCGGCTCTCAAGGAGATCGTGGGCTTCCTTTTGCTTGCGTTCGGCTTCTTCAGCCTCTCGCGCCACACGACTGGCATCATTGTCAGCATTGCAACTGTTCTTTCGTTTTAACATGTTAGCAATGGTCTCCTTGTCTTCATCTTCATCTTCATCTTCTTACTCAGCTATGTTTTTGCCCTTGTTCTTCACACCCGAACCCGAAGCATGACCAGTCTGAGGTGGTTCGGTTGTGTGAGTAGCTTTGGAGGAAGGAGGTGGTTTCGATCCGGTTTGCTCATCTCCCCCTTGTTTCGGAATGGACACGAAACTCGGTAGGCCTTCGATTTTGCTGAGAAGGTCCATGGCCGGAGAGAGTTTTTCAGCGAGGGTACGCCTCACCGAATGGTTTAGAATGGGATCGTGTGCTTCCAGGATGTTGGTTAATGCTGCATGGACATCCGAAACACACGTTCTGATCACCTCCCTTTCGGATCGAAGAGCGTCCAGTTGTTGTTGTGAGTTGGAAAGCTCCATGCTCTTGACCTTAAGGGCGGTTGTTTTTCTCGCCAGAACGTCCATCAAAGAATTTTCAGCTACAAGATCCTCTTGTAGCTTAGCTAGGCAGGCATCGATGGAGGCACGAAGTGCCGAGTTGTCGTCGCTTATATTTTGGCGTAGGGTAGCGAACGAAGTCAACTCCGTGGAGACGAACTTGGCCAATTGCTGAACAATTGGTTCCAGAGTTGTCTTGGTGGCGTCGGCGCTTTCCTGCAAGGACTTCAGCAGGATGGAAGCGTCGGAGAATAGTTTATCAACTTTTTCGGTCGCAGCCTCACAGGCTCTGGTGGAGGCATCGATCGCAGCAGTTGCTGAGGCTACCGAATCATGTTGAGCCCTGGAGAAGGCGTCAACGATTTTCTGAAGGGCAGCTTCAGAGAGAGAGGACTGCTGATTGGAAGAGGAGGCGAGAAGTAGATCAACCTTCTCGTGAAGCGCTTTGAGATGCTTCTTTGTCACTGGAGCATCATCCTCCTCGTCACTCTGAACTTGAAACGGACTATAGTAGACCGAATCAAAGTTCATGTGTTCACCACCAAGGTAAGGGTTTTCGCCATCTGAGGCATTTTCTGGAGATGGAGGTGGTGGTGAAGCTGGAGGTGTTGTGGTTGGGGTATTTTGAGGTTGATTGTGGGGTGGAGTCGTTTCGGGTGGTGGTTGAGTTTGGGTTTCGGTTTGTGGTGGTTCGGTTACGGGAGGGGTTTCGGTTACTGGTGGTGTTTCGGTTGCAGTGGTGAATATAGGTGGTGGTATAGGGAAAGATGTTGGTGGAATAGTGGGGTTTATGGTGGGAATGGAAGTAGGGATAGTTGGTGGAGGTGAAGGAACTGGGGATTGATGAAGTTCCATCTCTGGGGTTGGGGACCGAGGTGGTGTGTTGCCTCGTTGAGGAGATTCTTCTCCTTGAGAGCCTTCAGAACCTGAACTCTCACCCTCAGAGTCACTGGAAGAAGAGGGAATTACAAGCTTTCGCTTCTGTTGAGTCTTCCTCCTCTTCGGCTGTGGGGACTGTGTAGCCTTCGGTTGTTTCCTCTTTTTGGGAGAAGGTCCTTTTGGAGCTTTGGACGCTTGCTTCCCTTTTTCAGCCTTTTGCCCCTGTTGGTCGGTTTGTCTGCATCATGAATCGACCTGAGCATATCCGGTGTCAGTTCCCTAGGACCAGTTGGCCTAAACTCCTTGATCGTCCAGATCAGTCTGCTGTCAGATGGCACGCCGCCATACATTGTCTCCGGGATGGAGCCAATGAAAGAAAATTTCGATGCATCTGAGACGATGATCTTCTTGGTATGGAATGTACCAACAGAAGACATCGATGCACCATCAGCAGTGGGAACATCAAACTTGTCCATGGCCCATCTTGTAATCAAGATCCAGAACCGGACCAACGACACCTCAGAGTGTTGGGATGATGAAGAGAGGCTCTGGATGAGCTGTTGCCATAGGACCCACCCATAGTCCAGGTTTATCCCGTTGTAGACCCCGTACATTATTGACAGGAAGAGACGACTTGCACCGTCAGATCCTGAGCTCCTCTCCGACAAGCCCTTAAAAAGGACTGTAAATAGGCCATTCCACTGTGGCGGCAGGCAAGACTTTTTAAACTTGGCGACAGAGGTGAGAACCTCTATGTATCCCATGTTGTAAAACATGCTAAACAGCATCCCAACCGGAATCGTCTCCGGATGGACTCTTGAAGGATCAACGGCAAACCCCAGCATGATGCAGAAACGTTGGCGTGAAACGGAGGTCTTGTGTTCTGCAAGCTCGAAAAACACCCGGTCGACGGCCTTGTCGTAGTAAGCAGTCGCGTAGACCTGCGATAGGGCCACCATTGGCACAGATTCGATTCTTGAAAGTGCAGGAGCAAGTTCGGAGAATTTCAAGCATTCTATGACCGGCGACATGTAGGAGTCATACGCCAGTGGGTTAAGATCAATAACCAGACATTGTTGTGGGCGGATGGGGAGGATCTATGAAGTAGCATGAACGGAAGAGGATTCAGCCATTTTTGCAGGTATGAAGAAGATGATGAACAGGAAACTGTTTGGGAGTTTTTGCTCTTGAGAAATTTCGGAGGCAGTAAAGAGGTAAAAGGTTTTGTGGACTGCCTTTTATAGTGACGGATTGGAGAGAGAAAAATCGTTTCATATCTTCTATGCGATGATCACGTAGAAGAAAGATTGTCAGAATCCTAGGATCACGCTACCCAACAAGCGCCGTTTCAGAAGAAAATCGCTTCAAATCCGCACGCGCCTTTAATTGCCAGAGAGATGACGCTTGCATTTCGCACACGCGTCCATGTTGTCAGTAAAAGCATGGCCGTTCCATATTCACACGCGCCCCCTTTTTACCGTTGTTTGAATTTTAATCCCTTTAACTCCCGCCGAATCAGCAACCTTTCATCTTATCCTTTTAAACGACATCTTTTTGAATTAATTACCCACGTGGATTGCTTTTGACCATAACTTCATAATTAACCACCGAGTAATAATACAGCCTGTAAATAATTAGCAACGGAATTTGGGAAAATCAAAGATTTTCGTGCAAAGAGTGTAAAAGAAAAAGAAATAAAGCAACTATTTTAAGGATATTCTGTGATGTCAATAATGACAGAAACTGATGATCCCGGTCACGAATCTCTTCCTTCAAGGTCAAGAGAGACCTTAAAGTGTTAGTGTGGATTCCCGTTGAATTACGATCAAACACTTATTAATAAATGTTGAAAGGCTTCTTTTAATTAGGCTAAATAAGGGTGGTTTTCGCTTTGATTCATCAATTCTATTCTTGAAATAAGAAAGAAAGTGAACAAAGTACTTGTGAGACCGGTGTAGTCTGTTGAACAAGTAGGTAGGAATTCATTTTAAATTGGCTTGGAAAAATATAAAATCTCAAAAAAATAAAACTGGATCCCTTGGGAAGAAATGTTATGGTGTGTAACAATTTCATAGGAATCACACAAAAGAAAATTTGAGATTTCAGTAGGGTACATTCGTCAATCCTTTAGTGAAAACTTGAGCAATTTAATTGTTCACCGTCAATTCATTAGGTGTTGAATTTTGGGTTTCACTCAGCTCGTAGTGACACGAAACTAAGTTCATAAACACAGATGTTGGGTAACCATAAACCTCAGTGGTAATTTCTGAGAGTCTCAAGGGTTACGTTGATGAAACGAATGTAGTGGAGAATATTTATAGAGATGGTGTAAGAAGATATAGTACCTCTGCTGCGTAAATACGGACCAAGCAGGAAACTCTTAACTCATGTGAGAAAAGAGTGAGGTAGCTCACGATTAGAATAAATGAGTTAGCCTTATTGGGAAGACAAGGTTTGTGTATACCAGGTCATAAAGGCTTTTATTCAAAATCTGATGAGGCTTGGGACACATACAGCAGCATGCTTCTAGGGACACTTAAGTAATTCATCAAATATATTCCCATAAGCGAAAGAACACACAAGAAAATAGAAAAAAATATTTTTGGAGTTTTGGAGATTAAAAAAATAAGTGAGAAAAAAATAAGAAAAAAAAACTTTGGAAAGAATATGAAAAACCGAACCCGAACGTTCGGTTGGTTTCGGTTGGGAAAAAGTTGAAAAACCGAACCCGAGCGTTCGGTTGGTTTCGGTTCTAGAAAATTTTGAAAAACCGAACCCGAACCTTCGGTTGGTCTCGGTTTAGGAAAATTTTGAAAAACCAAACCCGAACCTTCGGTTGGTTTCGGTTTTGAAATATTTTGAGAAACCAAGGAATTTAGACATGCAAGTGAAAAAATGTTTTTAACACAAAGAAAAATAAAATTGTACAAGAAATATACAACAGAGAGAAACTACCTTTGAAGTTGAGAGGTAGTGTGAGGTACTGACTCTGATTCCATCATACCTAGCCCTTGCAATATTTTATTGAATGATGCTTCAGGAAGAGCTTTGGTAAAGACGCCAGCCAGTTGATCAGTGGTTCTTACGAAGTGAACTTCGACGTTTCCATCTTCCACATGATCTTTGATGAAGTGATACCGCAGTGCTATGTGTTTGGTTTTAGAGTGTTGCACTGGGTTATGACAGATCCTAATTGCACTTTCAGAGTCACAATATAGTGGGATCTTCTTCATATTGAGTCCATAGTCTCGAAGTTGACTCTGAATCCAAATCACTTGTGAAGTGCAGGATGCAGCGGCAATATATTCCGCTTCGGCAGTAGACAACGACACACACGTTTGTTTCTTGGATTGCCAGCTGACCAACTTCCCGTCAAGGAATTGACAGCCACCAGTTGTGCTTTTTCGGTCGAGTCCACATCCTCTAAGGTCAGCATCAGAATAGGCTTGAACGAAGAAGCCTGAGTTAGATGGATACCATAGACCTAAGGAGGTGGTGCGCTTAAGATAGCGTAAGATGTTCTTCACTGCCAACATGTGAGGTTCACGTGGGTTTGCCTGAAATCGAGCACAATAACACACAGAAAACATGATATCAGGCCTGCTAGCAGTTAGATACATCAGTGAGCCTATCATTTGACGATAGAGCGTGATATCGACAGCCGGTTTGTCTAGAGATGGGTTAAGCTTGGTGCCGAATGCCATTGGGACTTTGACTTTTGAGTCTCCCATCATGCCAAACTTCGCTAGGAGAGTCTTTGTGTAAGCTTCCTGATTTATAAAGATGCCTTCGGGTCCCTGTCTTATATTTAAACCAAGGAAAAAGTTAATAGGACCCATTGAGCTCATTTCAAACTTAGTCTCCATCAGCTTTCTGAATTCAGCTGTTAAGCTGGGATTCGTGGAGCCAAAGATGATGTCATCGACATAAATTTGAACTATCATAAGGTGGTTACCTTCCTTTTTGTGAAAGAAGGTTGGGTCAACCGAACCTTGTTTGAATTTATACATCTTTAAAAATTTAGTAAGCGTTTCATACCAGGCTCTCGGAGCTTGTTTGAGACCGTACACAGCTTTATCCAGAATATAACAATGGTTTGGATACTTTTCGTTCACGAACCCAGGAGGTTGCTCCACATACACAGTTTCTTCGAGTTCTCCATTGAGAAATGCACACTTGATGTCCATTTGGAAAACTTCAAAGTTTTTGTGGGCAGCATAAGCCAGAAATATTCTAACAGATTCTAGCCTAGCTACTGGAGAGAAAGTCTCTTCATAGTCTATACCTTCCTCCTGACAGTATCCTTTGACCACCAGACGATCCTTGTTCCTTATTACATTACCTTCCTTGTCCATTTTGTTCCTAAAAACCCATTTGAGACCAACAACCGAAGCATCTGGAGGAGTTGGAATGAGGCGCCAGACTTTGTTCCTTTCAAATTCGTTCAGTTCGTCTTGCATTGCTTGAACCCAATCAGAGTGATCGAGGGCAGTGTTAACTGTCTTCGGTTCAACTTTTGATATGAATGAGTTAAACATACAAAACTCAACCTTTGAAAATAAGGATGTCTGTTTTGCCTTCAGTTGTGATCGGGTCAGAACCTTTTCAGATACATCACCAACTACTTGAGAGATAGGATGATCTCTGGTCCATTTGGTAAGAGGAGGGTAACTCGGATCAAAGGTTGGGTCTAGTTCAGCATTGATCATTTCTTCCGGCTCAGATTGGCTATCGTAATCAAGCGTCATATCATCATGCTCCCCCTCAATTGATGAGTTTTGAGAAACATGAGGTTCAGGGGTTTCTTGTGGTGCTGGGTTTTCAGGCGTTGAAGCACCTTCGGTTGGAGAGACATCTTCGGTTGGAGAAGTACCTTCGATTGGTGAAGGACCTTCGGTTGAAGTTGTAGAGCTTGGCTCCCCCTGGACTTGTGAGCTTGGCTCCCCCTCGACATGAGAACTTGGCTCCCCCTCGACTGAAGCATTGTTGGATGGAGAGTCATCAGTGGGCGATCCTCCTTCATGCATTCTTCTTGCAGTATTTTCGACAATCCGCTTCATATGATCAACTTTGTTGTCTGCTGCACCTGCTTCTGAGAGTGAAGCTTTCTCCTGTTCATCAAAGAGTTCCAGAAATTTATCATATAAATTGGCGATCGAGACTGTGACTTGGCCAGTTTGAGGAAAGATTTCCCCAGCAGTGTCTTCTTTGGCCTGTAGCTTCTTGACATAGCTATCGTCAAAGGTCACGTAGTATGTCTCTTCAATCCTTCTCGAACGCTTGTTTAGGACCCTGTACGCCTTGGATGTGAGCGAGTAACCCAGAAAAATTCCTTCGTCGGCTTTGACATCAAACTTGTTGCGGTGCTCTTTAGAGTTAAAGATGAAACACCTTGAGCCGAACACATGGAAAAATTTCACATTGGACTTTCTGTTGTTTAGAATCTCATATGGTGTGAGCGTGAATCGTTTGTTGAGATAGGACCTGTTCTGTGTAAAACAAGCAGCAGAAATAGCATCAGCCCAAAAATAAAGAGGTAAGGAAGCGAAACTTAGCATAGTTCGGGCAGCTTCACACAAAGATCGGTTTCGTCTTTCGACTATTCCGTTTTGTTGTGGTGTGTAGGGAGCTGAGAAATTGTGACTAATTCCCTTTTCTGCAAGAAACTCTTCAAACTCCCTGTTCTTGAATTCAAGACCATTGTCGCTCCTGATGTTGCGAACAACCTTCTTGAGCTGTACTTCAATTTGCTTGATAAACACTTTCAGCTTTTGAGTCACTTCAGATTTGAGCTTTAGAAAGAACACCCATGTAAATCGTGAAAAGTCATCAACAATAACAAGAATATACTTGCTACCACCGATGCTTTCGATAGATGAAGGACCACACAAATCGATATGAAGTAATTCGAGTGGTTCAACAACTTTTGTGTTGATTACAGATGGGTGACTTTGACGACTCTGCTTCCCCATTTCGCATGCAGCACACAAATGCTCTCTGTCGAACTTGAGCAATGGAAGACCCCTAACATGACCTCCAGTGACAAGTCGGTTGATATCTTTAAAGTTGAGATGAGAGAGTCTTCGGTGCCACAACCAGCTTTCGTCAGATTGAGCTTTTGATAACAGGCATATGGCTGGGTTTCCTTTGATGGGTTTCATGTTTAGAGGAAACATTTCACCCTTTCGCTCTGACTTGAGAATCACTTTCTTTGTCTTTTTCTCTATAATTTCAGAACCTTCATCATCGAATGAGACTTTGAGACCTGTACCTCCAACAAGCTGAGATACACTGATGAGGTTGTGTTGGAGTCCTTCCACATAAGCCACCTTCCTTATAGTAAAGTCCCCATTTGTTATCATTCCGTATCCCTTTATGGTGCCGAAAGAGTTATTTCCAAACTTGACGTTGCCACCATTTGCAAGAGATCTGTATTCCCTAAGCTCCTCTTTCCTCCCTGTCATGTGACGCGAGCAGCCACTATCGATGTACCATTCTTCGTCAAACTGCTCGTCACTTATAACCTGCAAAAATTAAGCAGATTTAGGAACCCAAAGTTTCTTGGGTCCACATGAGCTTTTCATGGGAACGGGAACAGTAAGAGAGATATCAACTAGATATGTTCTTTTTACTAGAGTTGTTTCATCTTTCTTTTTAATGGTAAAAACTTTTATTTTGTTAGGATTGGGTGCGTTTGGTTTGGACTCTGGTTTGGATTCATTGACCTTCTGCTTGCCCTTTTGTTCAGCTGACGGATGAGAACGGACAGAATTTGCTTTAGAGCAAGATGGAGATGAATTGGTAGAAGTAGAAGAATTAGAAGAACGAGAAGAATTAGAATGAGTGGATTTGGATTGAGATAGCTTCTTGACTGGAGACTCTAGGTGACCCTTTTGCTTTTGATCATTGGAGGGACTGTCCTTAGAGTCTTGTTCTCTTTTGACTTCAGAACCGAACCTTTGCGTTCAGTTGGAGTTTTTCTTGGAACCGAACCTTTGGTTTCGGTTGAAGTCTTTTTCAGAACCGAACATTTGCCTTCGGTTGGTATTTTCTTGTGAACCGAACCTTGGCTTTCGGTTGTTGTGAGATTCAGGCTTTCCTACAGGATTGTTTTCATACTTCAGATTCTTGTCTTGGTGTGAGAAGTATGCATTCTGGGATTGCCAGAATTGTTTTCTTTCAGAAAGGTTATTCCTGTATCTTTGGTTCCTTTCTCTCTTCCTATTCCTCATCTGCTTAGGTTGATGATGAACATTCGCTTTCGTTTTTGGTGTCTCCTTGGTTGGTTCCTTTTGAACTGTAGGAGTTTTACTTTGAGCTGAGGGAGTAGAGGGAATATCTGAAGAAGTTCCACTTTGAGCTGAGGGAGTAGAGGGAATGTCTTCTTTTGCCGAATGACCATCCTCCTGAGGAATATCTTTCGTACCACTGGTGCTTGGCTCATTGAAATTATCCGGCTTGTTCAAGGGTTCAGGTATGTATCTTCCTTTACTCATCCAGGAGGTTCTTTCAGATAAGCCAACGGTTTCGTTTGCATTATCAATTGGAGCTTCCCAGAAGTACTCCTCGCAGCCATCAGCATTGTCTTCGTTAACAATAGCTGTGAGTTCAGCTGTTTGATGTTCGGTTACTCCAGTCACCTTGTATACTTGATTCGGAGTGGTCCTGACCTTTTGATACACAACTGCCTTCTTTGCTAATTTCGGGGACTTTTGTTGGGACAAACGAGCGAACTCCACTGAATTTTCAGAAATAAGATTCTTGTGGTTTTCAGGTTCGCTTTTAACAAATTCTGAGCAGTCAACCGTGTCATCTACAGAAATTTCACTCATGTTTTCGTCCTCGTTAAGCTCAGATGCATTTTCAACATCAATTTTGTTTTCTAAGCTTACGTTGGCGTTTAAAGAGTCAAATTTTTGCATGGTTTCGGTTCTCAGTTTAAGTCTGTCATTTTCATCCAAAAGATTTTTAAGCATGTCCTTGTGGTCCTTGGATTTAATGAAGGACTCAATTTTGTCCAGTCCATACATGTAGGTCGGATTGACATCATCAGACGATATCACACTCTCACAATTGTAGGCTTCGGCATCGATTTCATCCTCCTTAAACTCTAGGAAGGGCAAAATCATGCGATGGATCTTTTGGCCTATTTCACAATCCAAGTGGAGCTGAGTAATATTAGAATATAAACGTTTAGCAATTAAACAAAAAACATTCCGCTGTTTTAACAATTTTAAATTGTCTCTTTGCAAATAAATTTTTTCGTCTTTAACTTTAACTAATTCCGACTCCTTTAACTCGATCCACATTCTCCGCTCCTCACTCTTCGACGCCACCCTGCTTAATTGATCAGTTAGGTTAGAATTGGTGACTCGAGTTTGAGTTAAGCTGCTATCTAGATGAGAAATTCTTGTATTAACGTTTTTTAGTTCTTTCTCATATGAGGATGGTGGTACTTTAGATGAAATAAAAATAGATTGTACCTTCTTTATCAGTTCATCGAGCTCATTGAACTGCTGGCTGAGTGGTTTGGCCGTAAAGCACATGTTCTCCTGCACCTTCGGTCCATCGCTTCCTCCATCGGTGTTGTATCCCCTCATTTGAGATACGTCAGTCATCATGAAGCATCTTCCTCCACTGCTTTCCTCCTTAGCCACATAAGCCTTTCCATGGGTAGGCTTCCTCACTTCATCGTCTTCTGAGTCGGTAGACCAAACTTCCGTGCTACCGAACTCGTCATCATTAACCGAACCCTACACAATAAGAGCATTAATAGAAGGGTTAGCGGTAGACTTCTTCTTTCTCAACTCATCCAGTCTCTTCTGCAACACATCTTCCTCATCATTTCCATCATCCTTTTCAGCCATCTTCTTAAGAACACAGTCCTTAGCATAGTGGTTTTTCCCACCACAGTAGTAACAGCTTACTCCAGAATCGCCATCCACCTTCGGTTCCTTCTTGGACTCCTCAACCTTCGGTTCATTGTTCACCTTTTCAGAGCTGTAACTCCCCTGCCAGTTTCGGTTTTTGTTGCTGGGGAATCTCTTCTTTATGAACCTCTTGGGATTGGACACCATCATGGCATAATCCTCAGACGTGAGGTCATATTCCTCCAAGTTGATGTCTTCATCCTCCATCACAGCTTTACTTTTAGACAGGAGGGCCAACGAACCAAGACTCGAAACGACGTTCTTCTCTTGCAGCACAATCTTCTCTTGGGACTTGAGAATACCCACCAGTTTCGCCAAAGAGTATGATTTAAACTGCTCATGGGCTTTGACTGTGGAAACCACTGCTCTCCATTCAGACCTTAGTCCATTCAAGAAAGTAACCTTCTGTTCGATAAGCTTCCTTTAAATATCGTGTTTGATCATCTTGCTGAGAAGATGATTGAAGCGATCGAACGTCTGGGTCACCGTTTCTTCGGCCCCTTGCCTGAATTCTCCAAACTCAGATAGAAGCAAAGTTTGGATAGAATGTTCAAGATCCTCGTCTGTAGAATACAGTTCACGAAGTCTATCCCAAACTTCCTTTTCCGTCGTGCATGAGCTGACCAATCTGAATGTGTCGGACTGAAGGGCGAATCTGATCAACCTTAACGCCTTAATATTGCACTGGAATTTGTCCTTTTCATCTTGTGCAATATCCTTCACATCCTTCAGCAGATCGTTGTACTCCTTTTGTGTCTTAATAGTCCTGGACGTTGCAGAATGAGAAAATGGTCCATTAATGATAGCTTCCCATATGAGGTACCCATTGTCCTCAGATCCAATCACGTAGTCTTCGAAGTGATGCGCCCATACTTCATATTCATGGGTGTATAAGATTGGAATCTTTGTCATCGAACCAATGCTGTTGGAAATATTAATAGGGTTTATTTGCGTCTCGTCCATTATGATCGAAAAACCTGTTCAAAGATCAGACTTGTAATAACTCAGATTAGGGCAAAACAATAAATATCAAGATACGTCAATAATGAGATGACAGCTCAATAAATATTATTAATTGCGGAAAAACCCTAACAGTAACCTTTTCACAGAAAAGATGTGTATCGATTACACAGCCTCCTGCTCTGATACCAATTGATGAGATTAAAAATAATCTTTAATCTATGAAGATCGATTAGATCTCAAACAGGTAAATAAGTATAAAATTTTAAGAACACAAAAATATGAACAAGACAAGTGTGAATCAAACGAGTCGAATGATTAAACAAAATCCTCAGAAGAGCTCGATTAAGAACATCAACTGTAGAGGATTGGTAGGTTACAAGAACGATTAAAGAAACCTGGAAATTACTATCGTTAAGCTCTCAATCGTTTTCTCTAAAATCGTTAACCTAATATGCATGCAAGCATTAACTTATATACAAAACATAAAAGGCTCTCGGTTGGACAGGCCCAAACCGGAATACAAGATAACTATACTATCGAGCCCAAAAGACGCAATCTTCAAAATGATCTTCAGCCCAACACATCATATCATACCAGCACATAACATAACACAGGTAGTAGTAATTCCTAGATGAATATCACAGAGACAAACATCTACATATAACTCCTACTGGTGGACCGGCATTGTGGCCGTAGACCCACCACTACTGGAAGGTAACTCACCTCAAAGTAGTTGTTGATCTGATCGTGAACTGACTGTCTACTACTGCTGCTGCTGCTCCGGAAATCCTCCGGCTGCAATTCCCACAACATACTCAATCAAACACTGCTAACTGTCCTTTGGGTAAAATGACCATTTTACCCCTGATCATGTCATCAAACAAAGTCAGAGTCAACTTTCAGTTGACCCGACTCGCCGAGTTGGCTTTCCAACTCGTCGAGTCCCTACCCAAACGATTGCCCCGAATCCCGTTCTTACTCGTCGAGTTAGGCGACGACTCGACGAGTTCACCTTCTACACTGATATTCAAGTCCTTCATCCTACTCGCCGAGTTGTATGAACAACTCGTCGAGTTCATCTTCATCCGACGAACACTTATGCTAAGACTCGCCGAGTTGTATGAACAACTCGCCGAGTCCATCTTCATCCGAAGAACACTTATGCTGCGACTCGTCGAGTTGTATGAACAACTCGCTGAGTCTGTTCTTGATCTAAGGAGATTGCCTTGAACTCGCCGAGTCAGGGCATTGACTCGCCGAGTACCTCCATAGATGAGTTCAGCTTCCGACTCACTGAGTCACACCCCGTGACTCACTGCTCACTCGACACTACGAAAAGGGGACAAACTCGGAGACTCGCGAACAGACTCGCCGGGTCACATGAACGACTCGTCGAGTCGTTGCCATGCACCCACTAAATACACAGATTTGCTCGATTCCAGTTCATGCCATTCACAGATCTGGACTTCTAGGACACGAATCACACGTAAAGTTTCCAACTTTACGTGTAGATATTCACCAATATGGATTTTAGGGCTCAAAATGCCTCAAAAGGGTAGATCTAGGGTGGACAAGCAACATGGGACCATAAAGCTAACAGATCTGAGCTCCTGGAGCTCAATCTTGCCTAGATCTAGAGGCCAATCAACTTATTACAAACCCTCAAGCATGCACAATCTTGGAAATGGCTCAAAAAGGACTTTAATGGAGCTATAAGGGACAATAAGCTTAAAAACAGAGGGGAAACGAGCTATACCTTAGGGGAAACATTGGAATGACACAGAGATGCTTGGCCTCCTTCTCCTCTTCTTGATTCCCTCTTCTTTTTCCTCAAAAACTTCAAGAACACCACAAAAACACTTCAAACTTCACAAGGAAGCAAGGCTAGAGAGAGATATAGGGCTCTGAGGGTGAATGGGGGCGAGGTTGGGGCGGATATGTTGTTTAAATAGGGTGCAACCCCTGAAACTTAGGGTTTCATCCAACAGTTGTGACTCGCCGAGTCGACAACTTAAACGTGTCCCGGGTCCCGCATCTACTCGGCGAGTCGGACCTGTGACTCGCCGAGTCCAAGGCTAAAAGAAGAGAAATACTCAAATAAGATTTACGTACCAGGAACCAAGTGCTACAGAATTCTCTCGTAACTAGAGTACCGACCTAGCAGGTCACTAACATACCATTCCTTACGGATCATAAGCGCATAACATACTGTCTACCCTGATTCCAATCTAACAGATCATAACCATATGTAGCATACCGTAATATTAGCAACTAAAGGGTTGGCCTTGGTTCCGTAGACCCTATCGATATAATGAGGATAACTCACCTCGCAGATGTCGACACGAAAGGTAAACTCCAACTTTCAGATCACTTGACACAGGTTCCACCACCTATCATCATAGTACATCATACTCATAAGCCCTTAACCTTATAAGGTACTCCATAACCCACTGGTCAGCCCCTGGTCAAACTCAAAGTCCTCATTCAAGTTCAACAGTCCATGTTGACCCTTAACTCGCTGAGTACCCTTGGCTACTCACCGAGTTCCCTAAAGTACATCCCAACTCGCCGAGTTATCGGAGTGACTCGTCGAGTTTCTTTGATTCTCGATCAAACTTTAAGGCCACCCGTCGAGTTTCCTCCTTGCAACTCGATGGATACACACTCATACACATCCAAGAGAAAACTCATCCGACTCGCCGAGTTGTTCTTCAACTCGTCGAGTCTTATGGCGATCTTCATCGGACTCGCCAAGTTGTTCATCAACTCGTCGAGTTCACAACCATCTTCACGTGACTCGCCGAGTCAACCTTGCGACTCGTCGATTCCATTCAGTCCCTTTTTCCATACAGACTTGTTTTGAGCCATGCAACGGTTCCAACTCATATATCCAAGCTTCTAGGGCATGCTTATCACGTAAAGTTGCAAAGTTTACTTGCATGCATGGCTATAAAGGCTCTAAAGGCCTATTTTAAGTTCTTAATGGAACTTCATGCTCAAGAGGGACCTTAATCACAACCAAGACTGTGACTTTATGCTTCTAGAATCCAAGGAGGGTCCAGATCTGAAGTTACAACTTCAGATCTAGCCCATATCTCATCATACCAACTTGAAAATCCATAAAAAAAACCCTAGAAACTCAACAAAAGGGAAAAAGGGAAGTAAGGATGGCACTTTGATACCTCCAAAGGATGCTAGCTGAGGTAAATCCTGCTTCCCACTCCTTCCTTGCTTTAAGTTCCTTTACATTCTTAGCTTTCTTCCTCCAAGATTCTCTTTTCCAAGCTTCAAACACCACACCAAGGAACACACACACGAATTAGGGTTTTAAGGGGCTCTCAAAGACTGTAAAGAGGCCAAAGGAGGCTAAGGCTCCTTAAAATAGAGGTGAAAACCCTGGGATTTAGGGTTTCCACTGCCAGCTCCTACTCGCCGAGTCCCAACATGGACTCGTCGAGTAGGTCACTTAAAACGCGATCTCATCTAGCTGCTACTCGACGAGTAGGTCAACCAACTCGTCGAGTAGACCTTAACCCAATAAATCTTATTTAAGCAATACCTGAGAATCGGGGCGTTACAAAAATTGCAAAATCAGCTTTACTCGGGAGCCAAAGGTAGATACATATAAATCACATGTGATTCACATATAAATCACATGTAATTCACAAGTGAATCACATATGAAATATATGTGATTCACATATAAATCACATGTGATTCACATGTAATTCACATATGAGTAACATGTAATTCAGAAATGAATCACATATAAATCACATGTGATTCACATATAAATACATGTGATTCACATATAAATCACATGTGATTCACATATGAATCATATGTAATTCACAAGTGAACCACATATGAGTTACATGTAATTCACATATAAATCACACGTGATTCACATATACATAACATGTAATTCACATATGAATCACATGTACTTTACAAGCGAATCACATATAAAATATAAATTACATGTGATTCACATATAAATCACATGTGATTCACATATGAATCACATGTAATTCACAAGTGAATCAAATATGAATTACATGTGATTCACATATAAATCACATGTGATTCACATATAAATCACATGTTATTCACATATGAATCACATGTAATTCATATGTAATTCATGAGTGAATCACATATGAATTACGTCTATATGCACACATGCATTTTGTGTGAGTGTTCTTTGTTTTCATTTTCTTGTGAATTTCACATTTGAAGTTTAAAAGATACAATCATATGTGAATACTACATGATATATACATATGCATTTTTGTGAGTGTTCTTGCATTAATCATTTTTATTTTCTTGTAGATTTGAAAGAAATTGTGGAAAATTTTGAAGATGCAAAAAGTGATAAATTGAAGAAAATATGAAAATCTTCATATGAAGAAATGATAACAATGTGAATCTTTGTAGCTTTTTTATTTTATATATTTTATTTTGTATCGAACAAAATATTTGTACTATTATGTTTATAGATTGATTAATAAAAATTATATTTTTTTTCTGATTTACTTACAAATATTATTGTATAAGAAATATGCATATATGCATTTGAAAAAAATATGCATATATGCACCGCACCTAAAACATTGATTTTTTTTTTGTTAAAAGAAATTAGGTTTTTTTTTTTTTTTTTTAAATTTACCGATTTTTAAAAATTTACTTTTTTTCAAAAAATGCAATTATTTTAAAAAAAAAATTGGAGATTTTTTTTTTTAATTGAACCGGTCGGGTGACGTTTCCGGTTCAACCAGTTTAACCAGTTCAACCGGATGGTCAAACCGGTTCTATATCTTTATATGTTTTTAATTATCGCGCATACATTGATTACAAAACTTGTCATTTTTTTAGTATTACAAACGTAAATAGAATGCAACATATAAAAACAATTATTATAAATGTCAAAATCAAACAAAGAAGTCAAAACAAACACAAAAATCCAAAAATGTCTGCTTCAATCCGGTCCATTCCGGTTCAATTCAGTCGGTTGAACCAGTTTTTTACCAAAACCGGCTGGTTCAATCCGGTCAGGAAATCATTATAAAACCGGTCCAAATCGAACCGCCCTCACCTTCGGTTTCTGGTTCGACCAGTTCAACCGGCCGGTTCGAACCGGTTTTTAAAACACTGGTTAAAAATATATCCCACTAAGTATGTGTCGGCTCAAGTTCCCGAAGATTCTAATATCTTTCTATTTTATTCTCTATTTATGTATTTATCTTTTCGGAATAATGAGTTAGGATATCTGTGATAAAACGTAAGCTAATTTTTTATAATTTAATTCGTTTGATAAAACCATAAAAGTATTTTATTATAACTTATAAACTAGTTTAAAACAACTCATAAGATAAAATTCAGCTTAAACTTAACCTTAAAAAATATCACATTAAAAGATATATTTTGGATAACTGAACCATCTACATACATGCATTAAAACACGTTTGAAATAAATCTTAATCCAAAATATCTTAATATCATATAATTACAGTAAGGCGACTTTTGATTGTTTTTCATAATATTTTTTTGGCATAAAAGGTATCATTATATCCAACTACTTTTTTAAAGTTATCTATTTATGCACAATGGTCGCTTATTTATTGTAGAATATTATAAATCACAATAACATCATTATATTTTGGTCAGTCTTTCAAGTTTTTATGTAGTTTCTCTCATCCTGACGTGTTTTTTCGATAACGCGTCTGCCAGTGTGATCACTCCTTAAATGTTTATATCGATGTAGTTTTTTTGGTGACGTGTATGCCAATGCGTTCACTCCTTAATTGTTTGACAAACATAATAACGTAATATCCTTATTACACTACTTAAGCAACCCCATTTGCTCATAACACAATGAGTTCACTTCTCTTCATAGAATTCCTTAGCAATATGAGTTCTAAACTTAATACCGTGATCATATTTAACTGTTGGACACACACACACACACACACATATATATATATATATATATATATATATATATATATATATATATATATATATATATATATATATATATATTTCTCAACCTTTTCATCACTTTGATAAATATTTTGATCTCGTCTTATGCATCACTTTTCGCATGAAGAAAAATAATACATATATACCTAGTGAACTCATCAATGATTACCGATGTATATTTTCTTCCGTAATGGCCAATAGTAAGAATATATACAAATAGGCCCGTATGTAACAAACAAAATGGATGAAAGGTAGAGAATTTGGCCCGATATAGGTCCATAGTGAGAATATACCAATAGGGATAAGAATTTGATTCAAAGCCTAAACCAAACTGAAACCGGAACCGAATTAGGCCCGAATAAGCAATTCAATTCGGTTCTTGGGTATTTATATTTGGTTTATTCGGTTCTCGCGTTATTCGGTCCAAGATATAGACCCCTAAACATAGGGTATTGAAGCTGAGTTTTCTGTTTCGTTATGTTTGCAGAATTTTAGGCAACTTTGAACTGTTATAACGTTTTCGTTATTTATCTAACTAGTCTGATTTTTTTTTTCAGCCTGTAGTTCACAATTTAAAATAGTGTTTACATAGTTTATATGTTATTTTTGGTTATATATTCAATGGGATATAGGCTCCTAAGACTGTTTTTTTGATAAAAAAAAAATAAATAAATAAATAAAAAAATAAAATAAAATAAAGTTAACATTTTACTCTATTGTAATAGATCCTATGTATGTTCGAAATGTTTTGACCCCTAACAAAAGATTTCAATATTTGTAGAGCTAAGGTTGGATTTCTCGAGAAATTTAAGGTGAAAACCAACATAGTATCGACGTCAACAAAACTGCTGACACATTGTTTTTTTTTTTTTTTTTTTTGGAGAAATCTGTGATATGTACAAAAACATTAAGGAATGAGCGGTAACTCCTCAATTTTGTTTGATCGGGAAGGACATGATTGAAAAATACGATAAGTATTGCGGTGACGAGAACGACTTCATGGGTGATTTAATAGTACAAACGGATTAACCATCGACATCAATGGAAACGGAGTTGACACGATATCTAAACGACCAATC
This sequence comes from Lactuca serriola, assembly GCF_051521515.1. Taxonomy (NCBI): domain Eukaryota; kingdom Viridiplantae; phylum Streptophyta; class Magnoliopsida; order Asterales; family Asteraceae; genus Lactuca; species Lactuca serriola. Next base: position 349,561,739 of record NC_136411.1, read on the forward strand.
AGTTAAATACAATAAAGATTTTGATATTCTTCTTTGGTGGAAACAAAACGAATCTCGTCACCCTATTGTATCATGTATGGCGAAAGGTATAACTTTATATTTGTATACTTTTTTTATAATTATATTTTAACACTTTCTATGTTTATGTTGATAGATATTTTGGAAGTGCAAATCTCTACCGTGTCGTTAGAGGCGGCTTTTAGTACAAGCGGGTGGATATTAGATCCATATCCAACAAATTTTTCCGCAAATATAGTATAGGCTTTGGTTTGCACCTAAGATTGGGTAAAGAAATCAAGAACGCCAATTGACAACATTGATGAAATTTTGAATGGCGATTAGGTTGCGAAAGCTTTAGAAGAGGCGATAAACAATGGAGGTGGAAAGGGAAAACAACCAATCAATATTATCGAATAGTTAATTCGTGTTTGACAAATGTTATTTTGGATATCGTTAGAAACTTAAGATTCATATTTTTTTTTGGGTGTTGAATGTTTAATCTTTAACTTATGTACTTATATATGGATTTTTTGGTGTTTTGGGTGTTTGATATTTAGTGTTTAATATGTTGCTTTATAACTATATCTAAGATATTGTTGTTTGGATTTTACATTCTTATATCTCAAGAATAGTTAATTCGTGTTTATATTCTTACTACACAAATTCTAACATTTTTTTCACCTTCGAAACAATTATATATACTTTGCATTTTTTTTAATTAACAAATTTGTTTCTACAAAAGATTTGTTATGGAATCATTAGCTATAAAAGTCATAAAAAATACAATGTTTATAATCATATGGTAAATTTTATTTGGGTTAGAGAATCCTAATAGAGTTTACTCGGTGCTTTTCGGTTATATTAAGTCCTTAATCATATTGTATATGTTATTCGGATAATAACTTAACCGAACTAATTAATACCCGAACCGAACCGAACCCGTATTGGTTATTTGGTCCGGTTTTCAGTTCATGCAATTACCCTTATTCAATTTTCGGGTTATTCGGGTTTGGGTCGGTTCGGTCCAGTTCTGACCTGAATAACATCCCTAGGTAAAGGTACACTACTTTGATTCACTTTGACATCAACATAATAGACTTCACAAGCTATCCAATCATAAGATGACCACGACAACTTGAAACAACTCTTAGGCCAAATGAGAAATCTTGATAAATAAGGCAGACTTAGACTCGAAGGAGTGGGGTTCAACACTCCTCAACACAACGAACCTCGGCTTTTTTTGCATCGCCTTACGAACCCTATTCAAATATTCTATTCAAAATTTCAAATTTTAAACCCTCAATCCTCAACTATAAACACCATCATCTTTATTTATTTTTCACCACATTCAAATATTCTTAATTCAATTGTCATAACTTTCTTATTTTTCATCTTCTTCTAAACCTCCTCACTATAAATGACTCATGTTTGGTCCCCTGAAGAAGAGACGTTACTGGCTCGTTCATGGGTTGATGTAACAGAAGACCCAATCAACATTAACGTCAATGCGCGTACTTTTCGGGGGAGAGTTGTTGAAACATACAATCGCCAAGCCCTTGTTCTTCGAAGTAAAGATCAACTCTTCTTGGAGACATGCAAAAGCACTTTCAAATTAGTTTAACAATCTGTTTCGTAAGGCGATGCATGAAGCCGAAAATGATGAAATTGAAAATAATATGTTAGAGAATGCTCTTGAGGCTTACCATGCTGAAACCGACAAACATTTCCGACATCTTAAGTTTTGGCAAATTGTGAGACAGTGCCCAAAATGATGTCAAATTTAAAGTCTTTGTCTTGTAATTTCTAGTGGGTTGTGTGTTTAAATTTTAAGTGGTCTTGTGTTTTAGTTTAATTTCAAGTGTAATGTTTGTAATTTCAAATGATGTTTTAAATTTCTAGTTGTCTTGTGATATATTTAATTTCTAATGGTGTATTGTACTTTTCTTTTCTAGTTTAATGAAATTTTAGTTTTTAAAAAGTAATATATTTGAAATGTTTATTTTTTTAAATTAATTAATTAAAAAAATAGCATGACAAGTTTGACAACCCGTGCCATGTAAATAGCAAAAATTGAAGCAGTGTGACAAATCCTAAGTGGCGCCTACATGGACTATAACAAACTTAGCACCACGCCCTCCAACCTTAAGATATATTTTCATCGATATACTAAGTAGTTTCCTCGATGAACTGACGATAAATGACAGAAGAAATAACCGATGGTTAGAATTGATCCCCTCTTTTGTTACGAGGGAAACCAAGCAAATTAAAGATTTAAAAAAAAGTAAAAATTATAAACAATGACGATTTTTCTATAAAAATAGGACAAAACATTAAAAAAAGTGGTTAACTATATTGGTTTATTGCCATCTGCAATATTTTGCAACCAGAAAATGACCTGATAGCATATTTGAAAACAAAATGGAACCAATGATGCTTTTATTTTGAAAATAGGACCGAATTACTAGAAATTAAAATAATATATATTAAAAATTAAATGAAAATTTGATTTTTAGATTCATGAAACCCAAAGCTGATCTTTTAACACGTAGTATTTAATATGCTGATAAATCTATATGTCCACTAGTGGACCAAAGCCCACCAATATAATGTCAAGCCATTTTAGGCACTTAGCCCATTTTGATTACTACGAAGAAAGAAAGTCTTATAAAGCTTACAAAACTTTCATATTTTCTCTTATTCGAACAAGCTAACAAAAACACTTTCGGAAATTGTTTACCCGATGACCCTCTATCTTAGAATACTATATTAATTTTACCTAATGAAAAAGGTATAACCTAAATCGTGTATCTATTTATTTAAGACTTTGAAATCGCATGAAATGGGACATAAAGCTATCATTATTCTAAATCGAACATGGGCCATAAATATATCTTTGTTGTATGAAGAAAATGGGCCTCACTTATTCTTCTAAGTTCTAAGAAAAAAAGGGCTACATAGATTCATCTTATTTGATGGATTCCAAGGAACAACTATATATTTGACTTCAATCCAATTTATATTTTTCAAGCATTTGATATGTATCCATAATTCTTATGCAAAGTAAATGAACTTTTTTAAATTATGAGTGTGCATAAGTTTAGATAAAAGGCAATCAGAGTTAACTATCGTTGACTGACAACTTCCCAACATGAGAAGGGGGTAACAAGGTCGATTTTAAAGAAATTATCATGAGCGATTGTGGAGAATATAAAGAAAACACATGTAGATTAGCATTGGGTCTTTGTGATAAAGTAAAAAATGAGTGAGAAACCTAATGTCAAGAGTGTGGAATTGGTGTCATCATTGCTGTTTGTTATAGATTTTCCAACTTTTGTGTATTCTAAGGAATTATGGAAGGTGTGTGTGACATTCCCAAATTCACGGCCAGAAAGATCGCTTTAATTTATGTTTTTAAAATAATTTCAGAGTAACCCATTGATTAAAAGGGTTGCGGAATTTGTTCCCAAAACAAAATATAATAAAATAAGATTTATCAAAGCATTTCATAAAGAAATGCATTTTCATTATATAACAAAACTCGGGATGTCATGTTCCGATACAAACCAAAATGTATTTTCATTATATAGAACTACTGGCCTATAAACAAAATATCTTCACAATTTGTCCAACTTATGCTTTTGCGCCACTACCTGTACTACAAAGAACTGAGTGGGTCAGGTTTGGGAGCTGGTGAGCATATATAGTTTTCAACCCACAATAAATAATTATATTTATTTTTCACCAACCAACAATAACCCAATTACCCATTCCCGTTATCCTCACCTTACGTCCCTAAAACAACAACTATCACAAGAGACTTAATGTAGGATTTTCATCGGGACGGACATTACTACAAAGGGGTTTCCTCAACAATAGATGTCCTAAAGACAACCATGTGGGGGATAGAGTACACCGGTGAACACATCGTTCACAACACCTACAGGTTATGAACCTGCCAGCGTTCCACTGGACAGTCTAGAAAGAGTCCGTGGTCGTCATCTATACTCCGCTAGATGACTAGATCAACAACAACATCGATGACTCTCATTATTATATTTCATCACATATCAACTATCTACCCATGTTCTACCCAAAATATTTGTAGATAAAAGTATATACATTTATATATAACTTAAAACCTGTACAAATCATTCATTCAACATTTATTTCAAATAAGCAAATAATATACAAGCACATAACACGTATTTTGTAGAGAATACTTCGTATCTATGTGTTAGAAGAAAAGGAATATACACTCACTTGATAAAACGATGCTCGGACAGCACTACGGATCTTAAAATAATAATCTTCGATGAAACCGGGATATCTTCCAAAAACTGGGCTTCTCGCGGGCAGAGTTTCGGCTTGATAAATCTATTTCTCGGGATATTCGGGGCTTCGGAACTTGCTTCAGGTGTCTGGATGATACTGGGGCTTCGGGGGTATATCTTGCATGTAAATTGAGGTAATAAGCAGTGAGAGAGAAGAGATTGAGCAACCAATTCGGCTGGACTCAACTTCTATTTATATGGTTGGAGTTGGTCTCGAACGCAGGGTGTTCCCTGAATGCTGGGCGTTCCCTTCGAACGCGGCGCATATGAGCGGGGTTCCGATCCTATCCCTTATCCGTTGAGTCAGCATCGACGTGGCCAATCCGGAGCCAAGCACTGAACGCGGGGCGTTCCCCAATTGAACGTGGGGCGTTCCCTCTTTGGGATACGTGCCTCAAACTTCAGAAAATCATAACTCTCACATATGATCTCCATCTTCGGCGTTCCTTATATCCACGTGTAGGTGAGATTATGCTCTACAACTCTCGTTTAGATTCCGTCGGCTAATTTTGACTTTATTTTTATTATATTATTTTTAGTAGGCCGGGACAGGAAAACTCCATTAGAAATTCATAACTTCTTCATCTGACGTCCGTTTTCGTTTGTCTTTTCACCGTTGGAATACTATCAACAAGATCTTCAATTCTCGTTTAGATTGTTTCGGCCAAATATCACTCGATCTCAATTTCGAGATTTGGGTTGTATACCGCTAAGTCGAAACTTAGAAAAATCATAACTTCCTCATACGAAGTCAGATTTAGACATTCTTTTTATGGACGCTCTCGGTTTAACGTATTCTACGACTTTCGATTAAATCACCAAGGCTAAATATTGCTCTATCGTAAATTCACTATTTATGTCACGCAGTGTCGTACCGGTTCTATCACGAAACTTCGACAGGTCATAACTTCTTCGCTATAACTCGGATCTCGACATTCTTTATATATCCGGAACCCTTGTTACGACCACTACAACTTCCTTCATAGTTATCGGGTTTATCTAATATTTTATTATTACGCTTATTTTTATTCTTAATTCATTTAAATCACACAATTAAGCAATAAACACATAATACTCAAATAATACATTCTTATTATTTCAAAACGAGTTACAAAGGTTAACCTAGACTATTCATCATCATTAATGCCTAGCCCATAAACACGAACGTTATAGTGTATGACAGATATGGTGTATTATCAAACATCTAGGTAGTGAATAAATTGGGGAAAGAGATTTGGGTTCATTAGATTCGTAAGAGTGAATAATTAGGCATGCCTTATAAAAAAACATTAAGTAAGCGTGGATGTGAAATTTTCACCTTTTCACTACTATGGATCATTTCAAAAGAATGGACAAGCAAAAATGAGGAATATAGTTAGTACTAATAAGGTAGAGATGGTTAAGACACAAGTGGATGACAAGAGATCATCTGTGTTAGTCTTAAAAAAAGCAAGAGGATTGGAACAAAAAATCAAGTAAAATCGGTAGCATGGGAGCAGAGAGACAAATAAAATTGGTTATAACGAATTCTTCAAGTATCCTACTTAGACCGGTTATACCGGAATCTTTAAGTATCATACTTTTGTTTGTCTGTGATGATGATCTAATTAGGAATGTCTAAAGAAGGTTTTATAAATGTTAATATTGCATACGTGGGAGGTTTGTGGGTCTGGATGGAGTTTAAGTCTCCAAAAACCTGTACAATGTTTGTAATACATGATGAGAATAAATGGTATTTTATGGAGATTAAATTGTTATTGAAATCCTATGTGGTAAAAGAAATAATGATTTGGTTGGAGAAAGGAGATGAGAAATCATCGTCATTTTCAGGCACATCGGGAGGACGTATGGAAAGGAAGTTTCGGTCTAAGAGTACAAGTAGAATAAAATTTAATGGAGGTTCTCTTATAAATAATTTTGTTAGATATATTCAATTTGGTAAGTTACTAGGATATGAAATAAAGATGAGTAAGAGCAATTTGTTGAAATATATTAATAGAATTGGTGAAAAGATGGTAGATAAATGAATATACTCTCTTTAAACATGTGTGGGATGGGGGATTGCCATAAAAAGAAAAAAAGGTGATGCAATTATGTGTAAGACATGGCGTTAATTGTTTTTTGGTATTCAGGAGACTCATTTGTTGACGATGGATCTTTTTAAATTCAAAAGTATTTGGGGGTAACTATAATTTTGATTTTTCTTTGTGTAGTGATAGAAGGCGTTCATAGGTTTGTTGTCTATATTGGATCCCTCTGTTTTAGGAAAGGAAGGTATTATTCGTGCATATAATTTATTGATTATGGAGGATGAATGAGTTTTAATTTTTTTGAAAGCTTTATGGTGAATGTTTATGCACCTTCGAGGATAGGAAGAAAACTAAATATAGGACGTTATATTGCGTATGATGAATTGTAGACATGGTATTTACATGGTAGCAATATGAGCTGTAGGTTTAGTCAAAGATCGGTTTCTTAATTATTTGATAAACATTAACAGATGAAGAATACTTACTAGAAGGAAAACATAATTTCATTGGGGTGAAGATGATGATGCCCATTGATCCTACTAAACTTCTTGTAATGGTGTCTTCGTTGATCAAATCTGATAGATGGGTTTTCATAGACTAGATAATGGTGTTTTGTAGAGAGAATTGAAGAGTAGAAGAATGATTTTTGATGTATCTCCACGTTGACGTATGATCTCTCTCTTTCTCTCTATGTATATATATATATATATATATATATATATATATATATATATTGTGTGTGTGTGTGTGTTAATGAATCAAGTTTACACCTTATGGGAACGTCTTTAGAACCACACAGATTTAGTTCTTCAACTTAGGGAAAAATGTCATATCCATCATACTACATATAATAAATCATAGGACCTGATGTATCATATGAAAAATATTATGGTACAGAATATAAATGTAACCAACTCATAAAAACTTTACAAAATAGTCTGATGGTCACATTAGTGAGTTATTTCCAACATGAGCATGTTAGGTCGGTGTTTTCTCTAGTTACAGTTGGTCATTTAATAGTTATATATCAAATGCAAGTTTATTTGATGTTCCTATCGGTGGTTTCAACTTTACATGTGTGATGTCAAAATAAAAAAAATAAGTAAACTGGATGCATACTTAATGTTAGAGGAGTTATGTGATCTTCTTCTAAATATGATTTCTAATGCTCTAGATAGAAAAATTTCTTATCGTAGTCATATTGTTTTTAGACAAGAGGAGGTAGACTATGTTTCGATTATATTTAAATTGTCATTACTTGAGTGTGAGGGATTCTTAGACTTAGTGAAGAAATCATGGAAAAAAAGCTTGTCGTCGGTATTTCTAAACCCACATGTTTGGTTTAAGGATAAAATTAGAAGGTTTAAAGGTGTATTTCAAGAGTGTATCAAATAGAAGTGTATTGATAAGGAAGGTGTGAGAAAGGAGTTAGAAGGTGAAGTTCATTGTGTTGACACAGAAATTGAGCAGGACAAGGCTAATGCATAACTAATGGGGCAATAGGGTATGGTGGTGAGGAAACTTAAGGAGATTGAAATATTAGCGATGTTGGATGTTGCATAAAAGGTTAAGCTCTATTCGGGGTTGGAAGGTGATGAAAATGATTTTTTTCATGGTCTTCTAAAATGAAAGTGCCGATAATCTACTATTAATTGGGTGAAAAATGTTGGTGATGTGGTTACAACTCCTTCCGAGGTTAAAGTTGTATTATATGATTATTTTAAGAATAAGGTCGTGAGGTTTAGTGGAATGGTTATTCAAAATTGTAGCCCAAGATTTAAGTCCTTGCTACTGTTCTTGTTGATATGTTGGAGGCTGTATTCACAGTCAAGAAGTTAAGGAGGCAGTTTGGGCTTGTAGCAGTCAAAAAGGACTTGGTTCGACGGGTTTTCCTTTTTCATTTAGTGAATAGCCATTGCGAGATTCTGAAATATGACATTACAACTTTTGTGTGTGATTTTATGATAAATCGAAAATTCCTTAGGGATACAACTCGTCCTTTTTTGATTCCTAAATTCTATAGTACTATGTTGGTAATATATTTTTTTTCCTCGGTTAGTTTGATTGGCTGTTAGTATAAAATATTAGCTAATGTTTTAGCTATTCTCCTAGCAAATGTGGTGGGTTCCATGGTATTTATAGAACAATGAGTTTTTATTAAAGGTAGGGAGATTATGGATGGCCCCTTAATGATAAATGAGGTGATACATGTGTTGGATTAGGTGTCTAAGCCCATAACGATAATTGGTATGTACTTGACCTAAGAGTAGCATGGTCCATTTGGGTTGCATATCACCACGACAATTTGATAGGATGGACTTTTGAGAAGAGGTTATTTATGATTTATCAATATATTATAAGTTCCAATATATTAATATGAGATCATATGGTTTAATTAGTATTGATCAAGAATTAATTTGGAATTAATTTAGTGATCAAAAGAGACTAATTAAATTAATGGGGACTAATTGTGTAAACTAGTTATATATATATTTTTTGGGCTTATGATACATGATGGACTAAGTTTATGGAAGAATCCATAAAGAGTTAGCCCACTTGAATCATGGATCATGGATAATAAGCCCAAGAGTATGGATTAGGGTTTACCCATGACTCTTGGATTCCTAACTTATATATAGAGCACCCCATAGCTAAAATCGCCAACTTAATGTTCTAAGAGTTCATGGAGACGATTTCTAGTGCAAGAATACTCTCTCAAAAGTCATCCTTCATCCAAAGTGTTGTGAACCATTTGAGATGCAACATTTGGGGCACTAAGTTCTTAAAGGCCAAATACAACAAGTTCTACAAGCTACATAAACAGGTAAACTCCTAACTAGTATTTTATGCTGTTTATGTCAATTGTATGCTAGTTGTAGGCTTAATGCTTAGGAAACAATATTGCATGTATAATTAGAGAAAACATAGATCCAAAGTATTTAAGGTTGTATGTGCACCATAGGATGTTGTAGTATACTAAAACCCAACAGTGGTGTTAGAGCCAGGTTTTATTCCATTATACTTGATGCTTATTGGTTTTTAAAGTTGAAAAAATTGATTTTCTGCATTCTGTCTGATGAACTCGCCGAGTCCATGAACTGAATCGACGAGTACGTCCACTTAGTAAAGCATGAACTCAGCGAGTCTAGTTCATGAACTCGTCGAGTAGGTGCTCCAGGGGTGCAGATTTTCGAGTTTTGGCCAAGAAATGGATAGGATCATTACCCTAAACTGTTTTTTGAACCATGAAATCTGTTTTTTATATGGTAATGATCATGCTCATCCAATTCAAAGATAATTGTCATAGTTTCAAGATTTGTATTGGTTTATATGATAGGCTAATTTCTTGCAAATAGGTGATGTGATTTGCCTTGACTTATGAGTTTAGTTAGATCATGAATAAATTATTTGATAATTTTTTTAGTTAAAAATATGATCTAATTTCCTTAATGAAATCCATAACTTGTCCTCAAGTTGTGGAAAAATGAAAAAGTTTCCTTTTAAAAGGTCATTGAAACTCATAGGTTATGGAAAATGAAAGGTCTCATTTTTAAGAGTCATTTTAAATGGTTTTAAAGTATTCCATAACTTGTCCTCAAGTTATGGATCATGAAAAGTTTTTTCATAAAAACCACATTAAACTCATAAGTTATGGAAACCAAAAGTTTTGACAAGTTTCAAAACTTTCCCTTAAGTTTTGGAATCTATAAAGTCTCACTTTTGAATACTTTAATTCCAAACCCTAGAGTTTTAAAAGTTAAAATTCAACCCTTATACTTTATAAGATTATAGGTTTAATAATATATATATATATATATATATATATATATATATATATATATATATATATATATGTATATATATATATATATATATATATATATATATATATATATATATATATATGTATAAGAATAAGTTACTCTTACCGTTAGTAGACCTCATTCACGAAGTCGGTCTATAAGGGGGTATAAGGTTATTGCCTATAAAATAGAGGTTTAATGGGTGTCCACTCTCACTCACCGCTTCCTTTACTAGTGGAGGGTCGTTAGCCGAACGGGTAGGATAGGACATTAATTCTTATTATAAGTATTATGATAATTATAAAGTAACTAAACTTTTATTAAATTCTCAATCTTAGTTACTTTAGGAAAAATGTGAAAATGGTGCTATCCCATGAAATTGCATTTTGCACCTTGTCAAGTCATTAGTGGAGCATGTGTGGTTAACCGACACACTAATATGGGACTCACAATGCGTGGCAACGGGTAGCTTGATGTTAATCATAGATCAATGGAGTGTGTGTGGTTAAATGGCACATTGATTAGGTGATTTATAACATTGAGAGTACCAAGCTAATATGTATGGTTATTCAAACCTTATTTGTGATTCTCGACATCCTAGTCACAAACTTGAAGGACATAATCGAGATTTAAACATGCCATTGTAAATTTCAATGAATCTCAAAGGATCTAGGAATTTCAATCCAATTAAAACTTAATAATCAATTTCGTTTTTCATGGCGGAAATTGGTAAATCGTCATTTACCTACCTTCAAATATTTTGCAATTAGATTACGGCATCCCTCTTCCGAATTGTAAAATATTATGTTAGGTCCTAGCCTTAATATTTCATTTGGGTGTTATATTAAGGACTTAAATCAACTAACTTGAATTTCTCCCTTGTAGATGTCTAGTTCAGACAACTATGGTCTTCCCAAATCTTTTGGAAAAAGTTTTCCACATGAAGATGATATTCCATAATATCATACTTCACTTCCTCCACCTTCTCCAGTTATTCGCCCTAACCCACAAGTTCGTACATTAGAAAAGTTCAAGGTCACTCAAGCCCTATTTGCTAGCAAACACCAATATGGAAGGTCTGTGTATGCACATGTTTTGGATATGAAGTGACATATTGACAGGCTGGGAATGTTGGGTGTCGTTTTCCTAAGGAAGTTGGTCGTTGATTGGGTTCTTCAGTCACTTCCCGGTATAGTCATTTTGTTATAGACTACTATATGATAGATCACGTCATAACCCTTATTGATCTAACATATTTGCTAATTGCTGCTGAATCAGCAATGATTTGGCGCATTGGTCAAGCAAATTTGATTGGAAGATCTACTTCCCAAACTTCCATTGACATTGACAATGGTAACATTGGAAATCCAAAAAAGCTTTCTCTTCCTAATGGAAAGGGATCGGCCATGGTCAAGTCATTTGACCAAATGGTGAAGAGAAAGGCTAAGTCTAAGATAGTCCCATGCACTATTCCCAAAGAATCAATATGTTTCTATTGCCAAAAGAAAGGACATTGATTACGAAGCTGCCATATTTACCTGAAAGATCGCAAAGATAGTAAAGTCAAAACGTTTGACTCTACTTCAAGTAAAATCCACTATCTAACTCTATTAAGTTCCTATTTGGAGATTCTTAATGCATGATGTAATGTAATTACATTGTGATGTTATGTAGGATCGAAGAAAAGAAAGGAAGCTTAAAGGAAGAGCAAGCTGAATTTGGTCGCGGATCGGATTTTTGAGCTGCTGCTTAGGAGTTATTATAGATTACTTATGAAATATTTTGCAACATAGTTTTCATATGTAATTGCATCGTAAGGAATTTTTTTTCCGCATTTGATAAATAAATAATTTTTTTGTTGATTTTATCTTACTTATATCTCTTTACAATTTCATTTGTAAAAAAATGATGTTTGTATGTTTCTATCAATATTGGAAAAATGGATTTCATTCTTTCGTTTGTGGTAGTGTCAAAATTTACCAAATAACGAAAGATTCCCATCACCCGGGTTTCGGTTGGACAGAAACTTGGAATCATGCAACTGGTATTGTATGATGAATGAGAATTTTCGTCTTTGGGAAATTAAGACTAATTCCTTGTTCACATGAATATGTGAGTTAAGTGAAGGACTAGGGGATCGGGTACACTGGGTGAAGGCTGGTCAGGTCCAACACAGAGAACGATAAGACTATTCGTCATGATTTGCTAAACTTTAGTAAATATGGTTATGCTTACACGTTTAAGTATAATCCTAACAATCAGAAAAGTTTTAATGTATGGTAGGATGAATAAGAATAATCAAATTAGGCAGAAAGATAAAAGTTTCTCCAATCTGAAAGGATAGGAGAGTACTTGAGTATCATGTTTTATGATCATCTTAGTGATTATGAAACCATATCACAATTGATCCACTAAGGACATCTTAGTGCATTTGTATGGCTAAGAAGAGGAATCATAAATTGTTGAAATGGTTAAATCAAAAGATGAATCATACTTCGTTTCAAAATCAAGTCTTAGAGTCATACTCCAAGATTGTAAATTGAGTGATATATCTTAAGGAAGGTTTATAACACTCATCAAATGTAGAGTAAAATGTTTTCTATTCTTGTATATTTGAAATTGGTAAGTTGTGATGTTTTGGATAGAACAAAGACCAACTAAGGCCAATTGTGTGAAGAGTTTGTCTTCATTAGAATCCACACCAACTCTTGAATATTTGTTTGCCAAGTAATGTTCCTTGACAAAGTGAATCTTATATGCCAAGAGGCCAGTGGGAGTCTTAAGGATCTTGAAAATCTTCAAGAACTAATCAAGAATAAACCTATTGTTAATCACTAGCCCACGACTTGAGGTTTTAACCTATCGTGTTGACATATTCTTGTTTCTGTGCCCTTTCCAGTTAAATTTGACTATGGATGCGAGTTCTACTAGTTTTCAGTTGTTTACATAACAACTTGGAAGCAATGGCAGGCCCTTGTGCTGCCAGGTGGCAAAAAATTAAGATTGAACAAGTTCAGTCCATATGAGTTTGGATTTGTCGCTAACCTTGTCTTGTGATTATGGTTATGACAAATTCACATGGATAAGAACACATACACCATAAAATCTAAGTTTCATAAGGTTTCTCTCCGATTCATGAAAATGATGGTGAGGAAACGCTTTGACTAAGTAGATTTTAAGAAGATAGCAGTTGTGATGTTTGCATTCTCAGATTTGATTATGATTACGAAATCCATTTTCATAATTCGAATTGTGAGGAATGGAAAAAATGTCTAAACACTTGAGACTTATTACTGCAAGTTCTTAAAATTGTTTAGACGCACATGTGAGCTGTCTAAGGAAAGGTGTATGAGTTTGAGAAGCCTAGATAAAGTCTTATCGAAGCATCTAATATAAGAAATCTGAACTTTGGTAATGAAAGTCAATAAGTATTGATTTCTAGAAGTCTAGCTGATTTCTGAATACATGTCAAAGCTAGTGGGAGCATAATTATTATGATGGTAAGTTAATAATTATTATGTTAGTGGGAGCATACTTATTATGGTAAGTGTTGCAAGTTAGCAATGTTAATTATAGAAAACAAAAGTTTCAATTTGCAAAGTTGCAGGGTTTGAAAAGTTGTTTTGCTATAATTAAGGGAGAGGAATTTATACTTCATTTCAAAATCTAAAAGCTCAGATTGAGATTCTAATCAATTTTAGTCAAATATATATAATTATTATGTTGGAATGGTTCAACATAAGGAAATTCTATATATGGAAATTTTAATTGAGTTCTCAAAATTTGATTATGATTATGACATCCCTTTGTATAATTTGAATTATGAGAACATGGCAAATAAAAATATTATAGCAAAAGACTGATTAAGTATCATGTCTTTATGTTAGACATTATGAATCGCATCCCATATGCTTCAGGTATAGGATCGATTGCATGCACTATAATATTCTCATGTTCTTTCCAAATGCCTAGGGAATTAAGAGGGAAAAAGGAATAGAACCGGATTTGACTAAAGTGGTTAGACGATTGTTATGGACAATCTAAGGTTCGCCAAAGATTGGTCGCTTAAGGACAGTTGGAAGCATAGTAATGGATGGACCATATTAACATTATTATGAATAGACAGAATTTAATTAGTAATGATTTGTTGTGTGGCAAATATGGAATGTTTCCATATTGGGAGTTGAAGAATAAATGAGAAAGTTAGAAACTTTTATGCAAGAAGGATGTTTAAAGGAATGTACTTTGAATTTGAGACTTCATTTCAATGGAATTGTCTTGTAACAATCTCCAAAGGAATATTTTGTAATATCATCGGTCAAGTCTCTGTGACTTTTGGCACCTAGACAATACAAAAGAATCATTGCATGATAGTATAGAATCTAACACTTTCTAGCAGTGACAAGGATTTGGAATTCTTACACTTGCAATAAGGATTTAGAATTTTGAAATGAGCATCATTGAAATGTTTTTCAATTGATCTATTTCACAACTTAAGGACCATAGACAAACATAGTATGCATGCTTGGTGCATGGCATAACTATCGTTTAGACAAACATAGTGTGCATGCTTGGAGCATGGCATAACTATTGTTTTAATTCAAGTATTAAGTTGGTTATTCGAAACATTATACAATGAATGATGAGTAATAAATATGGATCAAAAGTTTTGGGGCCATATAGGATTATTATTATTCTTGTGTTTCACTTTGCACGTTTTGACTTCCTGAATAAATAGGTTAGTCAAACCATCCACAGTCGATCATACTTTGGAAGTAAGAATTGAGGCAAGACTATTATGAATAGGTCTGTAGTTTGTCTAGGACAAGGTGGTTGTAGTGTTCATGAGTACTCCTGGAATAAGTTTCGAGTTTAGGATTCAACCCACGCTCATCTGAATCACTTCATGGATTTTATCACAAGTGAATGTGAGACGATAATATCTTATATTCTTGAAACGGATACATGTGAGTTGTAGTTGCAAGTCGGTTGCATATCAACAACAGCTTTTAGGAGCTACGATTGCTATATGTGAGCTATCTAAGGAAAGGTGTATGAATTTGAGAAGCCTAGATAAAGTCTAATCGAAGCATATCGTATCAAAAATCTGAACTTTGGTATGAAAGTCAATAAGTATTGATTTCTAGAAGTCCAACTGATTTCTGGGTACATGTCAAAGCTAGTGGGAGCATAAGTGTTATGCTAGTAAGATAATAATTATTATGTTAGTGGGAGCATAATTATTATGGTAAGTGTTGCAAGTTAGCAATGTTAATTATAGAAAAAAAGTTTCAATTTGCAAAGATGCAGGGTTTGATAAGTTGTTTTGCTATAATAAAGGGAGAGGAATTATACTTCATTTCAATTTTAAAAGCGTAGATTGAGATCCTTTAATCAAATTTAATCAAAGGATATATATGAATGCTTTGTTCAACTTAAGGAAATTATATATATATATATATATATATATATATATATATATATATATATATGTGTGTGTGTGTGTGTGTGTGTGTTAATTGCGTTCTCAAATTCGATTATGATTACGACATCCCTCTTCATAGTTTGAATTGAGATTGCGTTCTCAAATTCAATTATGATTACAACATCCCTCTTCATAGTTCAAATTGTGAGAACATGACAAAAAGAAATATTATAGAAAAATATTGATCAAGTATCATGTATTTATGTAAGACATTATGAATCGTGTCCCATATGCTTCGGGTATAGGATCGATTGCATATACTGTAATATTCTCGTGCTCTAATTTTTCCAAATGCCTAGGGCATTAAGAGGGAAAAAAAGGAATAGAACCGTATATGACTAAAGTGGTTAAGCAATTATCGAGGATAATCTGAGGTTTACCAAAGATTGGTTGCTTATGGATAGTTGGAAGTATAGTGTAAATTTTGGAAGGATCATGTTGGCATACTCTAAGAAGAGGTAACTCTTGTTCAGAAGTGATAGTAAAAATGGGAATATGGAAATGTTTCCATAAGTGGAAGTTATTCTTTAAATCTATGTAATATTAGGTAACTTAATGCAAGAAGGATGTTCAAAGGAATGTACTTTGGATGTGAGACTTCGTTTCCATGGAATTCCTCTCCATTGGAATACTTTGTAATGTTTGTTGCCAAGTCTCTGTGACTTTTGTGCATAGTCATTATAAGAGGATCATTGCATATAAGTTTAGAATCTAACAGATTATAGCAAATGGCAAGAATTCGGTATTATTGCATTTACGATAAGGATTTGGAATTGTAAAATTAGTGTCATTGAAATGCTTTCAGTTGATCTATTTCACAAAGGAAGGACCATAGACAAACATAGTGTGCATGCTTGGAGCCGTTGGATTAGTGTCTTAAGTTCATAACTATTATTGGTATGTACTTCACCCGAGAGTAGCATGGTCTATTTAGGTTGCATATCATTAGGACAATTTGATAGGATGGGCTTTTGAGAAGAAATTATTTATGGTTTATTAATATTTATATGTTCTAATATATTAATATGAAATCATATTGTTTAACTAGTATTGATCAAAAATTAATTTGTAAATAATTATGTGATAAAAAATAGACTAATTATATATAAGGGGTTGATTTGGTAAATCATTCATTCTTATAAAGTGGGCTTATGATCCATAGTTCTTCATGTTGGGCTAAACCCATGTGGTAACCCATGGATACTCCATGGTGGTTTTAACCCATGGAGCATAAGGGATATGGAAAGTCATTAGGGTTTACATGATGTAACCCTAGTTTATCACACTATATAAGAACCGCTCTAGCTCATGAAATTGGCACTTAAGTTGAATACTATAGGGCTAGTTGATTGGTGTGTGCAAGGAATTTCTTCTAAAGTTATCCTTTGTTCTAGTTGTGTTGTGATTCCATTTGAGGCATTCATATTATTGGTGCTAAGTTCTTAAAGGCTAAAGGTTCAAGGTTTCCAACAAGCTACAAGAAAAGGTATGTTATCTAACTTGTTTTATTACCCAAGTATCAAGTTTTTTATGCTAGTTAGGGTAATACCTTGGAAAGTTCAAGTTTACATGTATAATCAGGGGCGAAGCCAGGATTTTAGGATAAGGGGGCTTATATATATTAAAAAAATCAAATAACATAATCATGTCTGTAAAATTGAAAGAGATACTAATAAAGAAAAAAAATCGTCTAAATAGAAAATGCGTAGATCTTTGTAAGAGCCAATCTTCAAAATTTTTCCAATGATTATAAACACCGATTCTCATATATTAATCTAAAATTATAAAAATAACGAGTTATACATAAATACATATGATATTATGCTCAATTGAGAAGAATACAAATATTTTTTTTAAAAGTATAAAAAGTAGTACCTTGCTCACTTTAAGTTGTGCCCATCTTTGCTTCATAGAAGAAAAATCATCTATAATTTTATCTGTGGAAAACATGTCAACAATCTCTCTCTCAATGTTAATAAGTAGACAAATTTTAAGAAAATCATCATTCATGGTATTCCAAAGTCATGTTTTCACGATTTTCATTGCTGAGAATGCTTTTTCAGATGTCGTGGTAGAAACAGGAAGTGTCAATATAATGCGAATCAATCTGTCAAGCAAAGGATAAGTACTTGACTTTCCTGTTTCATGTAGGCCCCTACACAACTTAGAAATTGTAAATGAAATTTTCAATTGTGGGTGATTGCGCACATCTAGCTCATAATGTCGTAACTCAAGTTTCAGCAAATTAATTTCGTGCTCTATAAAGTCCAAAGGGTAATAAGTTGTTGCCAATTTACATATATCTTCAACATTCAAGGATTTTTTGGATCTAGCGCAACACTAAGACGAAGAAGCTCCGTTACAGACTCATTAAATCTAGAGTTTAACTCTTGTAACTGACTGTCAATAGCAACAATAAACAATTCAACTCGGTAGTGATGCTCTGCAATGATATCATGTTTATCATGCCGTGTTCGAATTACATATCTATAAGTTTCATTTATACCAGGAATCAGAATGTCACTCCTCTTACAAAAGCAAACCACTTGATGCAAAAGCGATTGCCAACCTTCATCTTTTAGTTTTTGAAGCAATATTTTTGTTGTGGAAACCAAGACTAATGTATTAACAATATCTATAGATTTTTTTGTAAAGATTGGAAAAGCTGGTCAGTTATCCCCAATATTTCTTTCATCATATGTAAAACAATGACAAAATCAAATGACAATGAATGTTTAAGTGCAAATACTGCATCACCTTTTTGAGAAGATGTAGAACCTTTTGTAGCAATGTCAGTTAACACTACACAAGATGGACCAAAAAGTCTCATCAAACTACATATTGATTTGAAATGAGAACTCCACCTAGTATCTCCAGGCCTTTGTAATGTTCGCATTTGATTTGTTCCTTTTCCACTCTCAATCTCATCAACCTCAATTAAATAAGAAATTTCAACAATTTGAGCATCTTGTGATTGATCAGTACGCTTGGAAGAAGAACTTATGACATTAACTATAAAGTGTAAAGTTTTGAAGAAGTTATGTACCTCAGTCACATCTTTAGTCGCTGTAACTAGAGACATTTGCAATTGATGAGCAAAACAATGTATGCAATAAGCATAAGGGCATTCCTTTAATAATAAAGCTTGCAACCCATTCCATTCTCCACGCATGTTACTAGCTCCATCATATCCTTGACCCCGAATATCTTGGACACTAGGTTTATGATAAGACAATGAACCCATTATCGCATTTTTCAAGGTCAATAAAGTTGTATATTTGACCTGGATCAAATCCAAAATTCTTTCTTTGACATGTCCTTCTCGGTTAACAAATCTCACAACAATAGCCATTTGTTTCTTCTTAGATTCATCTTGAGACTCGTCAACAATCAAACAAAATTTTGCCATCCCGATTTCATCATGAATGGCTTTTTGTACATTTGTAGCTAAAACACTTAATATTTCTTTTTGGATATTGGGTGATGTGTACTTTGCATTTTGAGGAGCATTTTCTAACACACCATCATCAATAGTCTTGTTATAAGAAGCAAGCAACTTTATAAGTTCAAGGAAATTCGTTTGATTTCTTGAGTCAGGTCGCTCATCATGACCTCTTAAAGCACATGCTTGAAATGTGAGCCATTTAATAGCCTCAACAGAAACTTTAAGGCATAATCTATTATCCATAACTTGTTGAGTCATTTGTTTCTCAATCAAATTTTCTATGTGACACAATTGGTTTTTTAAATCTTCATAGCATCTAACAGAAAAATTATGTGTTGAGGCCGGAGTCTTACCTTCATGGACGATGAAAGCACAATCTTTGCCACAATTCACCTTTTTCCACCTATTAAATCCTGTCACGGTAATTGTATCTGACCCGACTCGTCCAATAGGTTTCTTATTAAAAAGAAAGCAAGGGAAACAAAATGCAACATCTTTTTTCTCAAAATATTCCAACCACCAAAATTTTGTAAACCAAGCTTGTTGAAAACTGCGCATAGAACCATTTGGACCACTAGGACTAGAAGGATACTTTGATTTTTAATTTTGATATGGTCCAAGTGTAGTATACAATTTTCTAATCTCATCCCGTTGGTGACTTGAATAACTTAAAATCAAAGGCCCTTCTCTGGGATCACGAATCAAAGAATCGAAGTTTACCTCTCTTGAATTTGAAATATCATTTTTACCATATTCAACATTAATTGAGTCTTCCATATTACTATTCCTTTTTGGTTGTGGGCATGTATTAACATTTTCCCCAATATTATCACTAACAAGATGCGGTTGCGGATCATTAACATCTTCTATTCATTTGAAAAAAGAATCAATGGTTCTTTTTTGCTCATAGTTTACCCTTTAATTTTAAAAATTATGAAACCAATTAACCAATCATAATACCATCATTAATTAAAAATTATAATGTTAAAAATAAATATTAAACACAAATTACAAAAAGCTTAAATATATACTAACTAGTAAAAATTAAAATAATTACCTTTTGGACGTCCGATGAACAAACTATGATGACTAATTGACTATAATTGAAGACTTGAAGTACTCCCTTTGAAGTATTATCCTATTCAAAATAAATACTACCATAAATTACAAAAACTTTAAACTTTAATATGTATTAACTAATGAGGATTAGAATTTATCTTTTGGGAGTCTTGAATTTAATTGTGATGAATATAACTAAAGTAATACCTTCGAAGTATTGGACGATTTTGCGGCTGCCAATAAATGTTAAATTGTAAATTTCATATGTGGTATGCCTAAAGTAAGTATTTGTTTGTCTAACATTATTAAATAAATGGGTTGTAGCCGATAGGGGGCAGTGGGCTTAAAATAATTAATTTTTGGGCTTATAAAACTAGATATAATAATACTATACAAAATAAATAAAAGATGCTTGGGGGGGGGGGGGGGGGGGGAGGATATCTGCTATCCCCTACATTTCCTCCGCCCTTGTGTATAATAGAGAAAACATAGATCCAAGTTATTTAGGGTTGCATGTACACCTTAGTAGTGTTTGCATGCTCAAAACCCTTCAGTGGTATCATAGCCTAGGCTTGTTTTCAGTTATACTTGATGCTACTTTCTTGGAAATGTTTTATAAGTTAAATTTCAGCTTTCTGGACTGTGGACTCGCCGAGTCCACTAGGGGACTCGACGAGTCCATGCACAAATTTATCCAACTCGCCGAGTCAGCTCCTGCACTCGACGAGTTGGTGCTCTAGAATGTAGTTTTTCGATGTTTTTGGCTAGAATTGTACTAGGATCATTACCCTAAGCTGGTTTTGAACTTATAAACCTGTTTTTGATGTGGTAATGATCATGCTTATCCAATTTATAAGATAATTTTCAAAGTTTCATGTTTTGTATGAGTTTATATGGTTAGGCTAATTACATGAAATTTGTTTGATGTGAATTGTCTTGTTCTTGTGAGCTTAATTTAGATCATAGACAAATTGATTGTTTTTGTATGTTACAGTTTTGATCTAAATGTTTTTTGATGAATTCCATAACTTGTCCTCAAATTATGGAAAATGAAAAGTTTTTCTTTTAAAGAGATCATTAAACCTATAGGTTATGAACTTGAAGAGTCTTTTTCCTATAAATGGTTTTATGAACTTCATAACTTGTCCTCAAGTTATGGATTTTCAAGAGACTTTTCATTTAAACCTATATTAAACTCATAAGTTATGGATTCCAAAAGTATTTGAATAGTTCAAAACTTGCCCTCAAGTTTTGGAATTTGTAAATGTAAAAGTCTAACTTTTGAAACATTTAATTCCAAACCCAAGAATTTTAAAGTTTAAAATTCTACCTTGTACTATTATAATATTATAGGTTATATATATATATATACACACACACACACACAAATATGTGTGTGTAAGAACAAAGGCAGTCTTACCGTTAGTAGGCCTCATTCACGAAGCCGGTCTATAAGGTGGGTTATAAGGTTACTGCCCATAAAATGATAGTTTAATGGGTGTCCACTCTCACCCACCACTTCCTTGACTGGAGGATGGTCGTTAGCCGAACGGGTAGGATAGGACTCTAATTCTCCCTTCATTAAAAGTATAATGAAAAATATAAAGTAACTAAACACTTATAGATTCCCAAATCTTAGTTACTTAGGAAAATGTGAATATGGTGCTAACCCATGAAATTACACTTTGCACATTGTTAAGTCGTTAGTGGAGCATGTGTGGTTAACCGGCACACTAATCAAGACTGACAGTGTGTGGCAAAGGGTAGCTTGATGTTAATCGTAGATCAATGGAGCGTGTGTGGTTAGCCGACACATTTATTAGGTGGTGTAACACTTGGTGTATGTAACGCCTGTGTTTTCGGGCTTGCCATTTTTAGCAATGTAATAGTCTAGGTTAACCTTTGTAACCCGTTTTGAAATAATAAGAGTGTATTATTTGAGTATTATGTGTTTTGTGCTTAATTGCTTAATTATGTGGTTTGATTAATTAAGAATAAAAATAAGCGTCAAAATTTAAGTGTAAAATAAACTTGATATCTTTGGATAATGTTGTAGTGGTTGAAACGAGGTTTCCGAATATATATAGAACGCCCAAATCTGACTTCGTATGAGGAAGTTAAGATTTATTGAAGTTTTGACTTAGCGGTATGCAGCCCGAAATACTCAAGTTGAGATCGAGCGGTTTGTAGCCGAAGCAATCTAAACGAGGATCGAAGGTCTCGTTGTTGGTATCGAAGCGATGAAAAGTTAGGCGAGAACGGACGTCAAACGAAGAAGTTATGAATTTATAACGAAGTTTTTCTGTCCCGGCCTATTAAAAAAAAATAAAGTTAAAATTAGCCAACAGAGTCTAAACGAAAGTTGTATAGCGTAGTCTCACCTTCGTGTGAATATAAAGAACATCGAAAACGGAGTTCGTATGAAGAAGATATGAATTTACGAAGTTTATTAAATAATTTATATTTAAATTTAATTATAAAAACCGGTATTATCTGAAGGGGGAGTCACCGGGCATATCCGAAGTACGCCCCACGTACAGCGAAGCATGACGACCTTCGCACTCAAGTGACTTCGGATGATGAACGCAATGACGATTTCGGACCAGTACGCCCCGCGTAAGTACTCCATCCCCCTCATGGTTGCCTTATTTGACTTATATTGCTGAGGAACCCCCGAAGCATGTGTTGTCGCCCCGATGAAATATTCTTAGACTAGGTCCCTTATGTTAGTTGTCTTAGGGACATAAAATGAGAATAACGGGAATGGGTAATTGGGTTATTGTTGGTTGGTGGATATTAAATATAATTATTTATTGTGGGTTGAAACCCTATATGCTCACCAGGCTCTCAAGCCTGACCCACTCAGTTTTATTTGTATTACAGGAAGTGGCGCAAGGGCATAAGATCAATGAACCATCAACTTGTTTTGTTTACAAGTCTGTATATGTATATATTTGTTGAATGACTTGTAATGTTATCGTTTATGCTTATTGGTCTGTATCGGAACATGACACCCCGGGTTTTGATTATATAATGAAAATACATTTCTTTTATGAAATGCTTTGGTAAACATTGTTTTATCAGGTTTTGTTTTTGGGAACAAATTCCGCAACTCTTTCAAATCAAAAGGATTTACTCTGAAATTATTTTAAAATCATAAATGAAAAATCGGTCTTTTCTGGCCGAGATTTTGGGGATGTCACAGTTGGTATCAGAGCATTAGTTTAAGCGAACTAGGAATTTGTAGGATTTCTAGACTTAAACTTAGAATGCTAAGTGAAATTTTGAGATATGTGTCTGTTATGTTTTAGACACGAGCACTAGTTTATTTTAGGAAAGTTGCCTAAAATACTTTATGTGCTAAATGTTATATGTTGCCATATATGATATTATTTGTTCGGATCTATGGGATCTAGAAACCTTATGTGTGTAGGATTCTAAGCGTATGTCTACGATATTAGAACTAGCATGTAAACGTTACGGAGTGATAAGGATGATTTGAATATCTACCGTGATTGAGGATCTAATTTCACCTTATTCGGTGTGTAGATCAAAATGGTGAGAACAAGAAGTGGAGTTGGAAATGCTGATGAAAACAGGAATCAACCACCAGTGATTGAACAAATACCTGTCGTAGCAGCAACACCTGAGCCAATCACCATGGCTGGTGTGCAAATGATGATTCAAGCGATGTTGGATCGTCAGATGGATGAAACTAGACGGTTGCTTCAACAGAATCGTGAAGAGTTGTCAATTCGTCTGGAAGAGCCTGAATTAAATGAAGGGCACTCAGAAGGTGGAAACTTTAGTGGGTCTATTGGTCAAGCCAACCCACCGATAGTTAGGCAAGACAACCATGATGGAAGGAATGATGGAATGGGATGCAAGTACAAGGACTTTCTAACTTGCAAACCATCGACCTTCAATGGAAAGGAGGATCCGATTAGGGTTATGGATTGGATCTCAGAAATGGAATTAGCCTTCATGACTTGTGGCTGCAGAGGCAAGTTGCAGACTATCTATGCAGTGCGTCAGTTCCGAGGTGGAGCCGTTCGTTGGTGGAACACTCTAGGGAAGACCTTAAGCCCTAATGAGCCACTGCAATTGTCATGGGCAGAGTTCTTGGTGCAGTTCAAGCGCAAGTTCTGCTCGGCTCAAAATCTGTTGGAACTAGAGAACAAGTTTTTGGCATTGACAAAAGGCAGCATGTCAGTTGATGAATACACCAATAACTTCACCGATAAGATGGAGTTTGCCTTGCGTATCGTTCCAGATGAGCTGACAAAGGTGGACCGGTATGCGAAGGGACTCCCATGGGAGTACGAGGTGCCAGTATGTCAGGCACATACTCTAGAGGCAGCTATCTGGGCTGCCAAGTCTGTTGAGAACATGATTAAGGGGAGAACCACCGACAAGGTTGAGGCTGGTGAGAAGAGAGTTTGAGGGAACATCTGGTTCCGGTAAGAAAAACAAATTTTCGAAATCTGATTCGAAAAAGTTTGGAGGAAAAGGAGGCGAAGCGAAATGGTGTGATAAGTGTAAGAAAAAGCACTTTGGGAAATGTAGCGAGGATGTAACCTGCTACAAGTGTGGAAAGGTTGGACATTTTGCCAATGAGTGTCCGAACAACAAAAGGATGTGTTTTGGTTGTAATAAAGAGGGGCACATTTTGAAAGACTGTCCGAAGAAGAAGGAGGCAGCTAGGCCCAACATTCCACCAAAGCCGAAGGCGAGAGCCTTCCAGATGACACTTGAGGCTACGAAAGATGAAGCTGATGTCGCTTCAGGTACCTTTCTCGTAAACGAATTACCTGCTCAAATTTTGTTTGATTCTGGAGCCAACTACTCCTTTATTTCGCATGAGTTTGGTAGAAAACTAGCTTTGCCTGTTGATAGACTAGATAATGCTTTATTAGTCGAAGTTGCTAGTGGCAAGTTTGTACCTGTTAGCCATCGTATGAAAGACATCTTAATCGACCTTAATGGGAATAAGTTTCACGAGGAATTATTGCCTATCGAACTTAATGGTTTCGACATCGTGTTAGGAATGGATTGGCTTAACGCCAATGATGCCGAAATATTATGCAAGAAGAAGATAGTTAAAGTAAACCCGCCTGGGAAAGATTCGTTTATGGTGTATGGGGACAAACGCAGAGTAAATTCTGGAATCATTTCTCTAATGAAAGCCAGGAAGTGTTTGACCAAGGGATGTACATCATATTTAGCATTCGTGATCGATGCTAAGAAGGAAAAGAAGGTGATGCAGAGTATTCCAGTGGTGTGTGATTATCCGGAAGTATTTCCCGAAGATCTTCCTGGATTACCGCCTGATCAACAAGTGGAATTCCGTATTGACTTGTTACCAGGAACCACGCCAATAGCAAAAGAACCTTACCGACTAGCACCGACGGAGATGAAGGAGCTAATGATGCAACTTCAGGAGTTATTGGACAAAGGTTTCATTAGACCTAGTTCATCGCCCTGGGGAGCTCTGGTGTTATTCGTGAAGAAGAAAGATGGAAGTATGAGAATGTGCATCGATTACAGAGAGCTGAACAAGGCAACAATAAAGAATAGATATCCGTTGCCAAGGATTGATGACCTGTTTGATCAATTTCAAGGTTCGAGCTATTTCTCGAAGATCGATCTAAGGTCAGGATATCATCAGCTAAAAGTAAGAGAGCAAGATATCGAGAAGACTCTATTCAGAACTAGATATGGACACTACGAGTTCTTGGTTATGTTGTTTGGACTGACCAATGCTCCGGCAGCGTTCATGGATTTGATGAATAGGGTTTGTAATCCTTTCCTTGATAAATCCATGATAGTGTTCATAGACGACATTCTGATTTACTCGAAAAGCCAGGAGGAGCATGGCAGACACTTGCGAGAAGTGTTAGAAGTTTTGAAGCAGGAGAAGCTGTATGCAAAGTTCTCCAAATGTGATTTTTGGATTCGTGAAGTCCAATTCTTGGGTCACGTGGTCAACCAAGAAGGGATAAAGGTTGATTCAGCAAAGATCGAAGCTGTGATGAAGTGGGAACAACCGAAAAGTCCACGGAGATTCAAAGCTTTTTAGGATTAGCCGGATATTACCGAAGGTTTATCCAAGGCTTTTCTTCGATTGCTACTCCATTAACAGCTTTGACCCACAAAGGAGCTACTTATGCTTGGAGTGATAAGCATAAAGAAGCATTCAAGAAGTTAAAGAAGAAACTATGTGAGGCACCGATACTTTCTCTACCCGATGGAGTTGAAGACTTCGCTGTTTATAGCGATGCGTCTGGGGTTGGATTGGGTTGTGTTTTGACCCAAAGAGAAAAGGTGATAGCATATGCGTCTCGACAACTGAAAGAGCATGAAAAGAATTACCCGACTCATGATTTGGAGTTGGCAGTGGTAGTTTTCGCTCTGAAAATATGGAGGCATTACCTCTATGGCATGAAGTGCAAACTTTTTACTGATCATAAGAGTCTCCAATATCTCTTTAATCAGAAGGAATTGAATATGAGGCAATGACGCTGGCTAGAATTACTTAAAGACTACGACTGCGAGATACTTTACCACCCCGGTAAGGCTAATGTTGTTGCTGATGATCTCAGTCGGAAAGTCAATCTTGAAAGGAAAAGGCCAAGAGCGTTGAGAATTGAAGTTTTCTCGACCATTGTGGAAAGTATAAAGAAAGCTCAAGAGGAAGCTTCTGAGAAGAATGACCGAAGGGAGGAACGTTTGGGAAAAACGTTGGTGTTTGATATAAACAGTCACAGATTGAAGGTGTTCCAAGATCGGATTTGGGTACCTAAGTCTGGAGGAATAAGAGATCTTCTGATGGAAGAAGCTCACAAGACCGTGTACTCGATTCATCCGGGTAGCACTAAAATGTATAGGGACATGAAACCCTACTACTGGTGGCCGACGATGAAGCTTGATGTTGCAAAGTATGTGGCTGAGTGTGTGACTTGTGCGAGAGTAAAGACACAACATCAGAAACCGTACGGAAGTTTAGAACCATTGCCTGTGCCTATGGGTAAGTGGGAAGACATTGCTATGGATTTTGTCACTAAACTGCCCCGAACAAAGAATGGTCACGACATGATTTGGGTGGTCGTTGATCGATTCACTAAGAGTGCGCATTTCATAGCAGCCAAGGAGAAATGGTCTATGGAAAAACTTGCAAATTCTTACGTGAAGGAGATTGTGAGGCTTCATGGTGTTCTGTTAACGATTGTATCGGATCGTGATAGCCGTTTCACCTCAAGGTTTTGTAAAAGTCTACAAGAGGAATTGGGTACCAAGTTGTGTTTAAGTACAGCTTACCATCCGCAGACTGATGGTCAGAGTGAAAGAACAATACAAACACTTGAAGATATGCTAAGAGCATGTACCTTGGAATTCCTAGGTAATTGGGATGAACATTTACCATTGGTAGAGTTTTCCTACAATAATAGTTTCCACTCAAGCATTAAGATGGCACCTTATCAAGCTTTGTATGGACAAAAGTGTCGTACGCCATCTTGTTGGCTTGAGGCTGGGGAAAAGCAGTTTATGGGACCGGAGATGGTTCATCAAACTGCTGAAAAGTTGAAAATAATTAGGGAAAGAATGTTAGCAGCTCAGGATCGTCAAAAGAACTATGCTGACAAGAAGCGAAGACCGATGACTTTTGAGGTTGGAGATTCGGTTTTGCTTAAAGTCTCGCCGTGGAAGGGACTTATAAGATTTGGTAAACGGGGAAAGTTGAGTCCAAGGTTTATTGGACCGTTTAAAGTTCTTCAGAGGATTGGGAACCAAGCTTACAAGCTCAAATTACCAGAAGAACTGAATGGAATTCACAACACTTTTCATGTGTGTTATTTGAGGAAGTTCACGGGATAAGTTCCTGATATAATTCCAATTTTTGAATTGAGAATTGATGAGAACAAAAGGTTGATTGAAGAACCAGAGGCAATTGTTGACCGAAAGACTAAGTAGTTGCGACGCAAAATGGTTGGGTTAGTGCTTGTCCGATGGAAACACACGAATGGGCCGAATCTCACCTGGGAGACGGAGAGTGACATGATGAGTCGCTATCCGCATTTGTTTGTTGATGTGTGATTCCGGGGACGGAATCATTCTAAGGTGGAGAGAATTGTAACGCCTGTGTTTCCGGGCTTGCCATTTTTAGCAATGTAATAGTCTAGGTTAACCTTTGTAACCCGTTTTGAAATAATAAGAGTGTATTATTTGAGTATTATGTGTTTTGTGCTTAATTGCTTAATTATGTGGTTTGATTAATTAAGAATAAAAATAAGCGTCAAAATTTAAGTGTAAAATAAACTTGATATCTTTGGATAATGTTGTAGTGGTTGAAACGAGGTTTCCGAATATATATAGAACGCCCAAATCTGACTTCGTATGAGGAAGTTAAGATTTATTGAAGTTTCGACTTAGCGGTATGCAGCCCGAAATACTCGAGTTGAGATCGAGCGGTTTGTAGCCGAAGCAATCTAAACGAGGATCGAAGGTCTCATTGTTGGTATCGAAGCGATGAAAAGTTAGGCGAGAATGGACGTCAAATGAAGAAGTTATGAATTTATAACGAAGTTTTTCTGTCCCGGCCTATTAAAAATAAATAATAAAAAATAAAGTTAAAATTAGCCGACGCCCCGGATCTCATATCCAAGTTAAGAAGGAAGTTTCGCGCTCCCGAGATCCCGAGAAGTGCGATTCCCGAGCCGAAGCTTTGCCCGCGAGAAGTTCGATTTTTGTAGAGATTTTCCAGATCTGCTGAGGATTACTACTTCTGCAAGTCTTAGTGCTGTCTGATCATCTTCTGATCAAGTGAGTGTATACTACCTTTCATAAACACGATAATAATACAAGTATGGTTTGAGTGTATTAAGTATATTGTGGTTTATACGTGTGAGAGTGTAGTTACTTTCTTCTAACGCATAATTATGAAGTATTTTATACGGAATACATATTATGTGTATAATTTTGTGGTTATGTGTGTGAATGTGTATTCACTTTCTTCTATCTCATGGATAAGATTTACTCTCTATGAAATACATGTTATGTGTGTGTGTGCCTCATCTGTTATGTGGAATATGTATTGATTAAAGCATGCTATATAGGTTTTTATACTATGTATAAAAATGTATATTTTTATCTACTAATATGTTGGGTAGAACATGGGTAGATAGTTGGTGTGTAATAAACAGATGAGAGGCCTCGTTGTTGTTTGATTTAGTCATCTAGCGGAGTTTAGATGACGACCACAGACTTTTCTAGATAGTCTTGTGGAAACATTAGCAGGTTCGCCACCTGTAGGTGTTAATGAACTTGGGTGTTCATTCGATGTACTCCATCCCCCTCATGGTTGCCTTATTCGACTTATATTGCTGAGGAACCCCCGAAGCATGTGTTGTTGCCCCGATGAAATATTCTTAGACTAGGTCCCTTATGTTAGTTGTCTTAGGGACATAAAGTGAGAATAACGGGAATGGGTAATTGGGTTATTGTTGGTTGGTGGATATTAAATATAATTATTTATTGTGGGTTGAAAACCCTATATGCTCTCCAGACTCCCAAGCCTGACCCACTCAGTTTTATTTGTATTACAGGAAGTGGCGCAAGGGCATAAGATGGATGAACCATCAAGTTGTTTTTTTACAAGTCTGTATATGTATATATTTGTTGAATGACTTGTAATGTTATCGTTTATGCTTATTGGTCTGTATCGGAACATGACACCCCGAGTTTTGATTATATAATGAAAATACATTTCTTTTATGAAATGCTTTGGTAAACATTGTTTTATCATGTTTTGTTTTTGGGAACAAATTCCGCAACTCTTTCAAATCAAAAGGATTTACTCTGAAATTATTTTAAAAGCATAAATGAAAAATCGGTCTTTTCCAAGGAAAAGAGAAATGCTAAGTCTGAGATTGTCCCGTGTGCCATTCCCAAAGAGTCTATATGTTTCTATTGCCAAGAAAAGGGGCATTGGTTGTGAAGCTGCCATATTTACCTGAAAGACCGCAAGGACGGTAAAGTCATAGCTTGACTCTACTTCAGGTAAGTCTACTATCTAACTCTATTAAGTTCCTAATTGTTGATTCTTAATACAGGATGTGACAAGGTTGCATTTTGATGTTTTGTAGGATTAAGCAAAGGGAATGAAGCTTAAAGGAAGAGTATGTTAAATCTGGTCGCGAAGATGGATTTCAATCGCATGGTTCGAAGATCGGATTTTTGACCTGCTACTTAGGAGTTATGATAGATTGCTAGGAAATATGTAATAACATAGTTTTCATTTGTAATTGCATTGTAAGGGAAATTTTTTTACACATTTTATAAATAAATAAAAATTTGTTTTTATTTTTATCTCCTTAGAATGGCATTTATGAAATTGATGTTTTGTATGTTTCTATGTTAGCAATATGAATTTGATTCTTTCGTTTGTGGTAATGTCGAGTATTAGCCAAATATGGAAAGATTTTCATCACCCAAGTTTCAATTAGACAGAAACTTGGAATCATGCTAGTTGTATTGCATGATGAATGAGAATTTTCATCTTTAGTAAATCAAGACTAATTCCTTGTTCACATGTATATGTGAGTCAAGTGAAGGACTAGGGGATTGGGTACACTGGGTATGCACTGGTCAAGATCCACCACAAAGATCGATAATACTATTCGTCATGATTTACTAAAGTTTAGTAAAACATGGTTATGCTTATAATTTTAAGTATAATTCTGAAACATTGGAAAAGGTTCAATGTATGGCAGAACGGATGAGAAGAATCAAATTACGCAGAAAGATAAAAGTTTCTCCAATTTGAAAAGATGGGAGAGTACTTTAGTATCATGTTTTATGATCATCTTAATGGTTATGGAAAAACATATCACAATTGATCCTCTAAGGACATCTTAGTGCATTTGTATGGCTAAGAAGAGGAATCGTGAATTGTTGAAATAGTTTAAATCAAGAATATTAGTCATACTTCATTCCCAAAACAAGTATTAGAGTCATACTCCAAGATTGTAACCTTGCGTGGCATAATCTTAAGAAAGGTTTAAAACACTTATCAAATGTAGAGTAAAATATTTTATATTCTTGTACATTTGAAATTGGTAAGTTGTGATGTTTTGGATAAAACAAAGACCAATTAAGGCCAATTGTGTGAAGTGTTTGTCTTGATTAGAATCCACACCAACTCTTGTATATTTGTTTGCCAAGTAATGTTCCTTGACAAAGTGAATCTTATATGCCAAGAGGCCAGTGGGAGTCTTAAGGATCTTGAAAATCTTCAAGAACTAATCAAGAATAAACATATTGTTAATCACTAGCCCACGACTTGAGGTTTTAACCTATCGTGTTGACATATTCTTGTTTATGTGCCCTTTCCAGTTAAAGTTGACTATGCATGCGAGTTCTACGAGGTCTCAGTTGTTTACATAACAACTTGGAAGAAATGGCAGGCCCTTGTGCTGCCAGGTGGCAAGAAATTAAGATTGAACAAGTTCAGTCCATATGAGTTTGGATTTGTCGCTAACCTTGTCTTGTGATTATGGTTATGACAAATTCACATGGATAAGAACACATACACCATAAAATCTAAGTGTCATAAGGTTTCTCTCCGATTCATGAAAATGATGGTGAGGAAACGCTTTGACTAAGTAGATTTTAAGAAGATAGCAGTTGTGATGTTTGTATTCTCAGATTTGATTATGATTACGACATCCATTTTTCATAATTCGAATTGTGAGGAATGGAAAAAATGTCTAAACACTTGAGACTTATTACTGCAAGTTCTTAAAATTGTTTAGACGCACATGTGAGCTGTCTAAGGAAAGGTGTATGAGTTTGAGAAGCCTAGATAAAGTCTTATCGAAGCATCTAATATAAGAAATCTGAACTTTGGTAATGAAAGTCAATAAGTATTGATTTCTAGAAGTCTAGTTGATTTCTGAATACATGTCAAAGCTAGTGGGAGCATAATTATTATGATGGTAAGTTAATAATTATTATGTTAGTGGGAGCATACTTATTATGGTAAGTGTTGCAAGTTAGCAATGTTAATTATAGAAAACAAAAGTTTCAATTTGCAAAGTTGCAGGGTTTGAAAAGTTGTTTTGCTATAATTAAAGGAGAGGAATTTATACTTCATTTCAAAATCTAAAAGCTCAGATTGAGATTCTAATCAATTTTAGTCAAATATATATAATTATTATGTTGGAATGGTTCAACATAAGGAAATTCTATATATGGAAATTTTAATTGAGTTCTCAAAATTTGATTATGATTACGACATCCCTTTGTATAATTTGAATTATGAGAACATGGCAAATAAAAATATTATAGCAAAAGACTGATTAAGTATCATGTCTTTATGTTAGACATTATGAATCGCATCCCATATGCTTCAGGTATAGGATCGATTGCATGCACTATAATATTCTCATGTTCTTTCCAAATGCCTAGGGAATTAAGAGGGAAAAAGGAATAGAACCGGATTTGACTAAAGTGGTTAGACGATTGTTATGGACAATCTAAGGTTCGCCAAAGATTGGTCGCTTAAGGACAGTTGGAAGCATAGTAATGGATGGACCATATTAACATTATTATGAATAGACAGAATTTTATTAGTAATGATTTGTCGTGTGGAAAATATGGAATGTTTCCATATTGGGAGTTGAAGAATAAATGAGAAAGTTAGAAACTTTTATGCAAGAAGGATGTTTAAAGGAATGTACTTTGAATTTGAGACTTCATTACAATGGAATTGTCTTGTAACAATCTCCAAAGGAATATTTTGTAATATCATCGGTCAAGTCTCTGTGTCTTTTGGCACTTAGACATTACAAAAGAATCATTACATGATAGTATAGAATCTAATACTTTCTAGCAGTGACAAGAATTTGGATTTCTTACACTTGCAATAAGGATTTGGAATTTTGAAATGAGCATCATTGAAATGTTTTTCAATTGATCTATCTCACAAGTTTAGGACCATAGAAAAACATAATATGCATGCTTGGTGCATGGCATAACTATCGTTTAGACAAACATAGTGTGCATGGTTGGAGCATGGCATAACTATTGTTTTAAGTCAAGTATTAAGTTGATTATTCGAAACATTATACAATGAATGATGAGTAATCAATATGGCTCAAAAGTTTTGGGGCCATATAGGATTAGTATTATTCTTTTGTTTTACTTTGCATGTTTTGACTTCCTGAATAAATAGGTTATTCAAACCATCCATAGTCTATCATACTTTGGAAGTAAGTATTGAGGCAAGACTTTTATGAATAGGTCTGTAGTTTGTCTAGGACAAGGTGGGTGTAGTGTTCGTGAGTACTCCTGGAATAAGTTTCGAGTTTAGGATTCAACCCACGCTCATCTGAATCACTTCATGGATTTTATCACGAGTGATTGTGAGACGATAATATCTTATATTCTTGAAACAGATACATGTGAGTTGTAGTTGCAAGTCAGTTTCATACTGACATATGTAAACACACCAGTAACTTGGATGTTATAAAACCTATTGTTGTGTGTAATTTGATGAGTAAGCACAAGCAAGCATTTGGGTCAAAGTTTATCCATTGCTTTTACCCCATGTAGATAAAAGCGATATTTGTGGGCCCCTCGATGATTTAGTGATGACATCAGGGATGGACTGATTTGATTTGTTGAATTAGTCGGTCGTTATAAATCGAAATCGGGAAACAACAGATGGACAAAGAGAATGATTATAATCCATTTCTCATTCCATATGATATCTAGAATGGAGGAATATATTATCCCTTATCAAATGGACACATCATTGACTAGGTCAGAGTTCGACAACAACTTTTAGGAGCTATGATTGCTAGTTGGGTTGTAGTCATGCTTGCAATGATAATTATTAGACTTATCCAAGTGGGAGACTATTGGATTAGTGTCTAAGTCTATAACTATTATTGGTATGCACTAGACCCGATAGTAGCATGGTCCATTTGGGTTGCATATCATCAGGACAATTTGATAGGATGGCTTTTGAGAAGAAATTATTTATGGTTTATTAATATGGTATAAGTTCTAATATATTAATATGAAATCATATTGTTTAGTTAGTATTGATCAAGAATTAATTTGGAATTTATTATGTGATCAAAAAGAGACTAATTATATATAAGGGGTTGATTTGTTAAATCATTCATTCTTATAAAGTGGGCTTATGATCCATAGTTCTTCATGTTGGGCTAAACCTATTTGGTAACCCATGGATACTCCATGGAGGTTTTAACCCATGGAGCATGATGGATATGGAAAGTCATTAGGGTTTACATGGTGTAACCCTAGTTTTCCACACTATATAAGAACCGCTATAGCTCATGAAATTGTCACTTAAGTGGAATACTAGAGGGCTAGCCGATTTGTGTGTGCAAGGAATCCCTTCTCAAGTTATCCTTTGTTCTAGAAGTGTTGTGATTCCATTTGAGGCATTCATACTATTGATGCTAGGCTCTTAAAGGGTAAAGGTTCAAGGTTTCCAACAAGTTACAAGAAAATGTATGTTATCTAACTTGTTTTATTACCCAAGTATCAAGTTTTGTATGCTAGTTAGGGTAATAGCTTGGAAAGTTCAAGTTTGCATGTATAATAGAGAAAACATAGATCCATGGTATTTAGGGTTGCATGTACACCTTAGGAGTGTTAAAATGCTCAAAACCCTTCAGGAGCATGGCATAACTATTGTTTTAATTCAAGTATTAAGTTGATTAGTCGAAACATTATACAATGAATAACATGTAATCAATATGGTGATCAAATAAAAGGTGTTTTATTTATACACATAAGTTCTGAGACCATATTGGATTCGATTATTCTTGTGTTTCACTTTGCATGTTTGGACTTCCCGAATAACTAGGTTATTCAAACCATCCACAATCGATCATACTTTGGAAGTAGGTATTGAGGCAAGACTATCATGAACCTAACTGTAAATTGTCTAGGTGATTTAGACATAGCGCAAGTTTGCTGAAGTGTTCATGAGTACTCCTGGAATAAGATTCGAGTATTGGATTAAACCCACGCTCATCTGAATCACTTCATGGATTTTATCACGAGTGATTGGTGAGACAATAACATCTTATATTTTTGAAACGGAGACATGTGAATTGTAGTTGCAAGTGTGTGGGCCCCTCGATGATTTAGTGATGACTCCCTAAGTGCTTGGCTAAGCCTAGACTGATTTGATTTATTCAAGTAGTCACTCGTCATAAATCGAAAATCGGGAAACAACAGATGGACAGAGAGAATGTCTATAATCCATGTCTCATGTCCATATGATATCAAGAATGGAGGAATATATGATCCCTTATCTAATGGATGCGTCATTGACTAGGTTAGAGTTCGACAACGGCTTTTAAGCGCTATGATTTCTAGTCAGGTTGTGTAGTCGTACTTGCAATAATAGTTATTAGACTTATCCAAGTGGGAGACTGTTGGATTAGGTGTCTAAGCCTATAACTATAATCGGTATGTACTTGACCCGAGAGTAGCATGACCCATTTAGGTTGCATATCACCACGACAATTTGATAGGATGGACTTTTAAGAAGAAGTTATTTATGATTTAATAATATATTATAAGTTCTAATATATTAATATGAAATCATATGGTTTAATTAGTATTTATCAAAAATTAATTTGGAATTAATTTAGTGATCAAAAGAGACTAATTAAATTAATGGGGACTAAATGTGTAAACTAGTTATATATATGTTTTGAGCTTACGATACATGATGGACTAAGTTTTTGGAAGAATCCATAAAGAGTTAGCCCACTTGCATCATGGATCATGGATGATAAGCCCAAGATTATGGATTAGGGTTTACCCATGACTCTTGGATTCCTAACATATATATATATATATATATATATATATATATATATATATATATATATATATATATATATATATATATATATAGAACCCCATAGCTAAAATAGACAACTTAATGTTCTAAGAGTTCATGGAAACGATTTCTAGTGCAAGAATACTCTCTCAAAAGTGATCATCCGTCTAAGGTGTGTTGTGAACCCTTTGAGGTGCAACATTTGGGGCACTAAGTTCTTAAATGCCAAATACAACAATTTCCACAAGCTATATAGCTTCAACTTATTAGTTGGTACCACCTTAGTAAACATATTAGTTAGATTCTTTGTACCAAGGATTTTCTTCATATTTTGTGTACCATCGGTTATTAGTTCTCTTATGAAATGATATCGTATCATTATGTGTTTCGTTCGACTGTGAAACATCGGACTTTTTGCAAGATGTATTGTACTTTGATTGTCACTGTGCATAACACAGTCTTCTTGTTTTATTCCCAACTCTGACGGAAAATTCTTCAACCATATCAACTCTTTGCTTGCTTCTATAATTACCATATATTCTGCCTACGTAGTTGAAAGAGTAACACTTTTTTGAAGTCTGTACATCCAACTCACTGTTGTACCTCTGATAGTGAAAACATACCCAGTAGTGTTTTGTCCCGAATCCGCACACCCCCTTAAATCAACATCAGCAAATCCTTCTAAAACCACTTTAGTTTTGCAGAAATATAGAGCGAATTTAGATGTACCTTTCAAGTAATGCCACAACCACTTGACCCTTTACCAATGATCTTTACCCAGATTTGACATAAATCTGCTCACAGCCCCTACTACGTGTGCAATATATGGTCTGGTGCACACCATAGCATACATCAAGTTGCCAACTGCTGATGCATACAAGATTTTGGCCATTTCTTCTCTATCTTCATCCATCTTTAGGGACAGTTTTTTGGAAGGTTTTATCTGACTTCACAAAGCTTTACTTCTTGGTTTTGCATCAGTCATGTTGAACTTCTCTAGAAATTTTCTGATATACTTCTACTGTGAAAGCTTCATATTTCCATCAACTCTGTCTTTGACTATGCTCATCCCAAGAATTTGTTTGACAGCTCCCAAGTCCTTTTTCTTAAACTCTCTGGAGAGATACTGCTTCAGTCTGTTGATTTCATGTATATCTGATCCAACAACTAACACATCGTCAACATATAATAAAATGATAATGTAAAAGGACCTAAACTTCTTCATATAACAACAATGGTTCATTTCACATCTCTTGTACCTATTTCTCTACATGAAGACGTTGAATTTTAAATACCACTATATTGGGGCTTGTTTCAATCCATATAATGTTGAATCATAATAGTGACCCTCTTGAACTCAGCTACCGCAACCATCTCTCTACCGCAACGGTTCAGCACCCGCAGCCAATTCAGCACCCGGAGTCAGTTCTTCATCAGCAACCGCAATCAGTCTTTTGCTATCGCGGTCTACTTATCTAGATTACTTATTGTCTTTTACGTAATACACTCTATTATCCAGTATGCCTTGCATGGCTGCTTATAGAGTTGTAGTCTAGAATAGTTCAGAGTCTAAATAGAGACTTATTCTCTTGTATTAGAATATCTCTACACTCAATCACTGATAACTTGCGTATTATTCTGAATACATTTCTCCAAGTTATCTTCTTCATTTCTCTATCTTTCTATTCTTCTTATTCTCAATTGTTACTAAAGCATATCTGATTATAACCTCTCTCCGGAGCAAGTCTTTAAGACTTGATCACTAAGTTTGATCTCCCTTACTAACTCGGAGTGATTGCATTCCTTGTTACGAATCAGCTTAAGTGTATTCTTGATATAACAATTGTTGTCATTTATATTTCTTTACTTTCCGCAACTAACTCTCTAACTCTCTAACTATATTATTGTTGAGCTTTTATATCCTTTGAGATTAACTATTCCGCAATATACTTGTTCTAACGTTTGTTCAAGAGTGTCTCCAAGTTTTTCTCTCAACAATTGGTATCAGAGCCAAAGTGGTTGCTTTTTGAATATCGGAACTCTGATTTTTCAATAAGCCTTCTATACCACTAAAGCTCATTTCTTAAAAAAAAAATAAAAAAAACAAAAACAATCTCAAATGGCACAATCGTTATCTCTGAATGTCTCCAACAGTGTTGGTGGTTCTAACCGAGCTCCAATACTGGTAGCAAATGAATATCATCACTGGTCTCAAAGAATGGAGAGGGACTTAAGAAGACTGGGAAGAGATGTATGGTGATCCGTAGAAGAAGGACCACATGTTCCAATCCTTACACCAGTCCAAACTGACGGCACTGCAACCAGGCTAGGAGGAGGTCAACCAACCATGAGCCATCCCACCAAGGATGATCTCGATAAAATTGAAAATGATGTTGTTGCTTTCTATGAAATTTTCTGCGGAGTTGCTCTTGAAAACTTCGATATTATCATAAATTGCAAATTAGCAAAAGAGATCTGGGATGTTCTGAAGAACCTGTATGAAGGCTCAGAACAAGCACAAGACAAGAAGCTCACTACCGCACTCAACGATTTCAACAACTTCAAAGCTCATACTGGTGAGAGTTTGGAAGACTCCTTCAAAAGGTTCAACCTGATAGTCACCAAGTTATCCAATGCGGGTACCATCTGCAGTAACCATGAAACCAATCTCCAGTTCCTTAATGGTTTAGGAAGACATTGGACTACAACTAAGATGATATTCCAAGGCGACATGAAGATTCACTCTTTATCACTATACAAACTCTATGGAGAGTTTCAAGCACAAGAATCCACCATACTCAAAAACTGTGCTGACTTCGGAGGACCACTTGCTCTCATAGCACAAGCTCCACCGCAGTCACCCTAATCCTCATCGTATGACACTCCACCGCAGTCAGACGAAGCAGAGTCTGAGTATGATGATGAAGAAGAATTTCAGTAGACTATTGCTCTGGTTAGCCAACAGTTCAACCGTATACCACCTCCTTCCTTCCGCAAGAATCACCAGTTCAACAAACCTCCAATCAACCGTAACTTCAGTTCTCAGAACAACCATACTCTAAATCCCAAAAGTTCTCATCTACCACCGCAATCTCAGAACAATCAACCAAAGGAGGTACCGCAGTCTACACAGACCATTGACTCTAATACTCAATCAAAAGAAAAGACTGATGTTGTAATTTGTCACAAATGCAACAAAGAAAACCACATCGCAAGCGATTGTAAGGCCAATGTAGTCAAAGACAGAGCATTCTACCTTAGAATGGCTCAAGAGCTGGAAGAAAAGGAAAAGGCAAGAGCATATGTGGCCCATGTCAAAAGAGATCATAAAGTTTGGTCATCCAGAGACGAAGAAGAGACCATCAGTAGTGTTAAAGGAAAAGGGAAAATCTGCATGCTGGCCACTGCAGATGATGATGGATCTACAATGCTAAACAA
Organism: Lactuca serriola; assembly: GCF_051521515.1. Classification (NCBI taxonomy): domain Eukaryota; kingdom Viridiplantae; phylum Streptophyta; class Magnoliopsida; order Asterales; family Asteraceae; genus Lactuca; species Lactuca serriola. The sequence continues at coordinate 349,601,219 of NC_136411.1, forward strand.
GAACTACTGCTACATGGCAAAGGATGGAACTCTAAGCATCGTCGAACAGGTAAAACTCATGATCCAAACTTTAAATTATAGTATGCATGACTGTCAACCCTACATAGATGATCTTAATGACACTTGTGTTGCCGTCCTTACAGACTATTGTTGGGTTTTGAGCATTCTAACACTTCCTAAGTGTACATGAAACCCTAATAACCTTGGATCTATGTTTGTCTAATTATCATGCAAAGTTGATTTCCAAGGTTATGATCCTATCTAGCATACATGGGGAACAAATTTAACTTGAATAATAGATAGAACTACATACCTTGTGGTTGTAAGTGTTCCTTGAAACCTTGTGAGCCTAGCACCTCAAGTGTGATGCCTCAAATGCTTCACACAACACCAAATGCAAAGTATAAACTTGAGAGAATACTCTAACACACTCAAAATCTGCCAAGCCCTCTTGTTTCACTAGTGTAGCCGATTTTGGGGAGAGACATGGTCCTTATATAGTGTGTTGCATTAGGTAAAACCTTAATGTACCATGACTCTTCATTTCTCAATCCATGGGTTAACTCCATGGAGCATCAATGGAGCATCCTATGGGTGGAACCCAACTTGATAATCCATGGAGCCTTTTAGCCCACTATATAAGATATGGAAGATTTACATAATCTACCCATATATTTAATTAGTTATTCTTTTGATCACTTAATTAATTCTAAATTAATTCTTGATCAAAACTAATTAAATAATATTATTAATATATTAGAACTTATAATATATTAATAAACCATATGTGTTATTCCTCGCATTTAGTTTATCCAATTGCATGGTGCCATGCAACCCAAATGGACCATGCCGGGTCGGGTCAAGTATTTACCAGAAATAGTTATGGACTTAGACACCTTATCCAACAGTCTCCCACTTGGATAAGTCTAATAACTATAACTGCAATACTTCAGGAACCGATTGGCAATCGTAGCTCTCTCAAGGTCTCTCGGAACTGAGAAGATGTTGATACACCATTTTTAGATAAGTGATCATATAATCCTCTGTTCTAGATATCATCCGGACAAATACATGGACCAATGTCTTACTTATTGTCCAGCAGTTTGTTTCCCGATTTCCGATTTGTTTGACAAAGAACTTAATTGAACACATCAACTTAGTTTTGACCGGGCTCGGTACATAGGTCAAAACAAAATCATCGAGGGGCCCAGATATTAGCTTCTAATCCAAGAAGAAACAAATAAACTTCAACTCATATGTTTGTTCTACCACTCATTGAATTACACACAAAAGCACGTTTTATAACATTGAGTTACCAATGTGTTTTCGTACAATCAATGCATAACCAACTCGTAAGTAACAAATCATATCTCTAGGTTTGAAGACTTATATGATATTACCGTCTCACGATCACTCGAGATAAATTTCATGAAGTGATTCCAGTGGGCGTGGGTTGTGTCCAATGCTTAGAACTTATGAGTACTCATGATTGTTGTAGCCATGTCCAACACCTTAGACCTCTGCAACCAATCATGACAGTCTTCATTCATACCTACTTCCGACATATGAACGATTGTGGAGGCTTGAATAATATGATATACCAAACATAATTATTCTGGAAGTCAAAACATGCAAAAGAAATTATAGTAAATGATTGACAAAAGATAGTAACACTTTACTCATAAATAAACACAAATTTTATTCATCATCAAATGTCAATTACACTTTACAAATTTCATAATTTATCTAACTACTAAAACTTATCCTTCAGCCCTATGCTCCGAGCATGCTGGAGATGCTTAACCCGACTCAGTCCCTTCGTGAGGGGATTTGCTGGGTTCTAATCCGATGATACCCTATTTTCCACGAGGATTCCTTTTTTATGCGATGTCTGATAAAATGATATTTTCTGTCAATGTGTCTGGATCTCCTGTGATCCCTTGGTTCCTTGACTAAGGCAACAACATATTCACTATCACAGAAAATTTCCATGGGCTCTTTTATAGTTGGTACAACTCCAAGGTCTCCAATGAAGTTCTTTAGCCATATTACCTCCTTTGCTATCTCGCTCGCCGCTATATACTCTGATTCACAAGTGGAATCAGCCATTGTCTCCTGCTTGGAACTTTTCCAAGTAATTGCCCCTCCGTTTATGGTAAAGACCCAGCTCGACTGAGAGCGGAAATTATCCTTGTCAGTCTGAAAGCTCGCATCACTATACCCTACAACTCTCAAGTCATCGCTCCTACCATGGGTAAGGACCCAGTCCTTAGTCCTCCGTAGGTACTTGAGGATATTCTTTACCGCAGTCCAGTGTGCCTTGCCAATATTCCCCTGATACCTGCTAACCATGCTCATGGCAAAGGCTACATCAGGTCGAGTACACGTCATAGCATACATGATCGAGCCTACTGCTGAAGCATAAGGTACTTGACTCATTTCTGCTATCTCAGCCTCGGTACTTGGGCTTTGTGTCTTACTCAATCTGGCATTACTTTGGATGGGTAACTCTCCTTTCTTGGAGTTCTGCATGTTGAATCTCTTCAACACCTTGTCCAAGTATGTACTTTGACTAAGTCCAATTAGTCTTTTACACCGGTTTCTCAAAATCCTTATCCCTAGAATATAGGAAGCTTCTCCTAGGTCCTTCATAGAGAAACACTTCCCAAGCCAGGACTTAACTTCCTGTAGAGTTGGGATGTCATTTCCTATGAGTAGTATGTCATCCACATACAATACCAAAAAGCTAACTATACTCCCACTAGCCTTGACATACACACAAGATTCATCTTCACTCCTAGAAAATCCAAATTCCTTGACTTTCTCTTCAAAGCAAAGATTCCATCTGTGAGGTGCCTGTTTCAATCCATAAATGGATTTCTCGAGTTTACACACTCTATTGGGGTACTCTGTACTGACAAAACCCTCTGGCTGAACCATGTAAACATCTTCAGCCAACTTTCCATTAAGGAAAGTGGTTTTGACATCCATTTGCCATATTTCATAGTCATGAAATGCATCAATGGCTAACAGAACCCTAATAGACTTTATCTTGGCCACTGGTGAAAAGGCTAGTGGCTTTTTCCATTTAGCAGACTCAGGGCCTGCCAAACTTGATTGTCATACATGGATTGTATCTCGCTATCCATAGCCTTTTTCCATTTAGCAGACTCAGGGCCTGCCATGGCTTCCGTGTAGCTGTTAGGTTCATCCATACCTACTGGTGTTTCATCACTAATAAGTGTCTCACCTTCTGCAGTAATATGGAAACCATAGTAATGCTCAGGTGCATTCCTAACTCTCGTGGAACGCCTCAGAGGTAAAGATTAGTCAATTGGCTCAACAGGAGTTTCCTCCTCAAGTTGAGGGCCAGGGTTTGAAGTTCCTTCACCGCTTGACTCTTGAAGTTCTTCAAGGTCAATTTGCCTCCCACCGTCTCCTTGGCTTATAAATTCTCTCTGTCGAAAGACTCCTCTTCTTGCTACAAAGACCACATTATCACTAAGTCTGTAGAAGAGGTAGCCAAAGGATCTTTGTGGGTAGCCAATGAAAATACACCTCTCGCTTCGGGGTTCTAGCTTATCATGAGACTCGCGCCTCATAAAAGCCTTGTAACCCCAAATCTTGATGTGGTCTAGTTTAGGTACTTTACCAGTCCACATCTCGTGAGGAGTTTTGGCAACTTTCTTTGTAAGGACTAGATTAAGAATATGGGCGGTAGTCTCTAAGGCATACCCCCAGAATGAGATTGGTAGCGAAGCTCGAATCATCATGGAACGAACCATATCCAACAAGGTTCGATTACGCCTCTCAGCCACACCATTCAACTGTGGTGTCCTGGGAGGTGTCAATTGTGAGACAATCCCACATTCCCTAAGATAGTCGAGGAACTCTGAACTAAGATACTCACCACCTCGATCGGATCGAAGCATCTTAATGTTCCTGCCCAATTGATTCTCGACTTCTTGTTTAAATTCCTTAAACCTTTCTAAAGTCTCTGACTTATGCTTGATTAAGTAGACATATCCATATCTACTATAATCATCAGTAAAAGTCAAATAATAACGATTAACATCCCTTGTGGCATGTTTGAATGGTCCACACACATCCGTGTGTACAAGGTCCAACAAACCTTCACCCCTCTCACAAGAACCTGTGAAGGGTGACTTTGTCATTTTTCCAACTAAGGATGATTCGCAACTATCATCAGAATTTAGATCAAATGACTCCAAGACTCCATCCTTTTGGAGTTGGCCTATGCGTTTCTTGCTTATATGTCCAAGACGACAATGCCATAGCGATGCTTTATCCAAGTTATTATTCTTAGGAGAATCAATACACAAAACATTATTTCCTAAGTTATCAACCACAGATACAGCTTCATACACGCCATCACAAGGTACTGCTTTAAAATAAAGAACATTATTAAAGAAAGCATTAATCGAACCAACTTCATTATCAAATGAAAAGGTGAAACCTTGTTTATACAATGCATGAAAGGAAATAATATTTCTTGCCATTTTTGGCAAATAACAACATTTATTCAAACCTAAACTAAACCCACTACTTAGCGATAAAGTATAAACTCCAATCTTGGTGATATGTGAAGCTTTCCTATTTCCCATGATCAAGTTTATCCTTCCTTGCTCCACATTCTCACTTCTTCTTAGTCCCTGCAAATCAGAACAGATATGAATACCACAACCAGTATCAAGGACCCAAGAGTTAGAATGGGGTGAGTTATTAGATAAGATAGTGTAAATACCTGCATGGTTGGGTTTAACTTTCCCATCCTTCACATCTTGCTGGTACTTTGGGCAGTTCCGCTTCCAATGTGCCTTTTCATGGCAATAGAAGCATTCAGCCTCTTTTGGGTCAGAATAAGGAGTGATGAAACCTTTCTTGGTTCCACTTGAAGAAGAGCCATCAAGGATCCTAACCTTGGTACCCTTCGAAGAAATCTTTCTCTTCTTCCCTCGTCCTTTCCCGATTGCCAAGACAAGGGCGGAGTTGGTAGGAGTAGGAATAGTAACAACTGCCTTACCCTTAAGACCACTTTTCGTGGTCTTTAAGAGTCCTTGAAGTTTGCTGAGAGTGACCTTTGCCTTGTTCATGTGGTATGTCATGTGGAATTGATCATAACATGAAGGTAAGGAGTGCAAAATAATATCTATTGCTAGCTCCTCGGGGAAGTTCACATTAAGCTTCAGCAAGCGGTCCACAAATCTTTGCATTTTCTGCATGTGGCCCGTGATGGGCTCTCCATCCTTCATTCGGGTTGTTATCATGGAGTAAATGATTTCATACCTCTCTTGTCGTGCACTTTGATGGTATCTTTCCATCAAATCTTGGTGCATTTCAAAAGGGTAGTAGTCCTCGTAGGACTTTTGGAGATTGGCTGTCATAGTGGCCTTCATGATGCATGCCACCTTGGTGGCATCTCTTTCATGTGCCCTAAAGTCAGCGATCTCTTGAGGAGTAGCAACTGTCTCATCAATCTCCTTAAGCTCCTTATCGAGGACATATTCTTTGTCCTCGTAGTGGGTAATCATTTGGATGTTTCTGATCCATTCATTAAAGTTGGATCCATCAAAAGTGACTTTCCCACACAAGTTCATAAGAGAAAAAGAGCCATTAGGATTAGAGCCAGAAGCAGTAGTGTTTGCAGACATCTGAAAAGAAGAAAAGTTTAGTTTAGAAATAGAGATAGTCCTTAATAAAACACCCAAATGTAGTATTAAGGTTAGGACCCAATCTCAATATATTATACTTAGAAGAGGTATGCCGTAATCTAAGTAATAACATATTCGAAAGGTAGGTGAATGACAATTCACCAATTTCCACCAAAGTCGAAATATTAAAATATTTAATTTGGTTCTAAGAAACTCCTAGATTCTTTTGAGATTCAATGAACTTTTCAAAGGTATGTTTCAATCTCGAGTGTGCCCTCCAAGTTTTGTGACTGGGATGCCGAGGATCACAAAACGAGGTGTGAAGTAACCATGCAAATTACTTGGTACCCTTAATAAATTACCCCTCAATCGATGTGCCGGTTAACCACACACGCTTCATCGATACTATGATAAATATTAAGTCACCCTTTACCTACCTAGTTAAGTCCAAGTTAGTGTGCCGGTTAACCACACACGCTCCACTAACGACTTAGACAAAGTGTAAAGTGTAATTTCATGGATTAGCACCTTATTCACATTTTTCCTAAAGTAACTAAGATTGGGAATTTAATAAAACATTTAGTTACTTTATAATATTCATCATACTTTTAATGAGAATTTATAAGTCCTTGTCTTATCCGTTCGGCTAACGACCCTCCACCAGTCAAGTAAGCGGTGGGTGAGAGTGGACACCCATTAAGTTGCCATTTTATAGGCAACAACCTTATACCCACCTTATAGACCGGCTTCGTGAATGAGGCGTACTAGCGGTAAGACGACTTTAATCTTATACATATATTATTATTAACTTATAATATTATAAGTATAAGGGTTGAATTTTAACTTTTAAAATTCTAAGGGTTGGAACTAAAGTTTTAATCAAGACTTTACTTGTTCCAAAACTTGCCCTATCAAGACTTTACTTGTTCCAAAACTTGAGGGCAAGTTTTGTAAACTTTCAAAACTTTTCATTTCTTGTAACTTTGAGTTTATTAGGGTATTAAAAATGAAGACTCTTCATTTTGATAACCCATGTGTTCTTTTAATGGTTTTTAAACAAAGTGACTTTTGGTTTTCCATAACTTGAGGACAAGTTATGGACTCCATTAAAACACATAATGATCATGAATTAATCTACCACATAGGTTACAAATAATTCCTATGATCATCTAAACATCATAAGATCAAGAACATGAATATGAACACTTTCATGAATCAAAAATTACATTTAAAACTTTGTAATTTTGATAACTTGTTGTTGTAAATGGATTAGTAAAGACACTACACCATCTAAAACAGGTTTTCAAGTACCAAAACAGTTTAGGGTAATGTTTCTAGTCCATTTCCAGCAACTAAAGTCGAAAATCTGCAATCTGAGGCTCCTACTCGCCGAGTGCATAAACCTACTCGGCGAGTAGGTTGAAGATTCACATGAACTCGGCGAGTCCCCCCATGGACTCGACGAGTTCATCAGTTAGATTGCAAAAATATCGACTTTTTCAACTATTTAGCACAAATAACAAACAAACAAGCCTAGGCTCTGATACCACTGTTGGGTTTTGAGCATTCTAACACTTCCTAAGTGTACATGCAACCCTAATAACCTTGGATCTATGTTTGTCTAATTATCATGCAAAGTTGATTTCCAAGGTTATGATCCTATCTAGCATACATGGGGAACAATTTTAACTTGAATAATAGGTAGAACTACATACCTTGTTATTGTAAGTGTTCCTTGAAACCTTGTGAGCCTAGCACCTCAAGTGTGATGCCTCAAATGCTTCACACAACACCAAATGCAAAGTATAAACTTGAGAGAATACTCTAACACACTCAAAATTCGCCAAGCCTTCTTGTTTCACTAGTGTAGCCGATTTTGGGGAGAGACATGGTCCTTATATAGTGTGTTGCATTAGGTAAAACCCTAATGTAACATGACTCTTCATTTCTCAATCCATGGGTTAACTCCATGGAGCATCCATGGAACATCCTATGGGTGGAACCCAACTTGATAATCCATGGAGCCTTTAAGCCCACTATATAAGATATGGAAGATTTACATAATCTACCCATATATTTAATTAGTTATTCTTTTGATCACTTAATTAATTCTAAATTAATTCTTGATCAAAACTAATTAAATAATATTATTAATATATTAGCACTTATAATATATTAATAAACCTTATATGTTATTCCTCTCATTTAGTTTATCCAATTGCATGGTGCCATGCAACCCAAATGGACCATACCGGGTCGAGTCAAGTATTTACCAGAAATAGTTATGGACTTAGACACCTTATCCAACAACTATAACAAAGCCTTAAATAAGAAGAACATTGCGTCCCAAGAGATGTTCCATGTGAGAGGACGACTGGACAACAAAAGGCTTAAGATAGCTATGGTAGAGAAGGGTCTAGAGTTAGAAAAAGATGCTAGAATGTTAAGCGAAACCCAATTAGAGATAACTTTGAACCAGAGAGATTTAGCTCAGAGAGAAATTGTACGCTTAAATCTCTTAATTGAAAAATTGTTTAATGAAAGTGAGGCTATTGAAAATTTGGTAAACAATGGAACCGTGGACAATACATATAATTGGGGTTGTTCAAATGGATATCCTACCGCAATGGATTCCTCACCCCGGTTCAACAAAGACAGATTATATGTCTCTCCTGATAAAGAATTTCATTTCCCTATCAATGACAAGACTTTTCCCGAAGATATCAAAACTCACTTCGGTAGACTGCACAATTTAAGCAATAATTGTGTCATTGAGGAAATTGTGCCTGAAGTTTCGGGTCACACATGTGATCAAATTCCTATCTGTGGAACCACTTATCCACATTCTCAAACTTCATCCGTAATTGATGAAGAGATTGTTGTTGAGGGCCCCGAAGTCTCAAAAGACTTTCCATCTCTGTCCTCAGACCACAATGTCTCTCACTGTAGTCAAATGTCCCACAAGTGTCCCACCGAAGTTCCATCTAAGACCTACTCTGCGGTAGTCAAGTCATCTCTACCGCAGTCATCAGTTCAAGGAACCGCAATTCTTTAGCCAATATTTCATGAGTTACCCATAGAAAATTTTGAAGTATGTCAATGCTCTCAAATCCCAGAATCCTCAAGTTCTGATGATTCAAGCCCACGTGTTCAAAATCATTCAAAAAATTCCAGGAAACCACAGTTGAATAACTATGATTGCGGTTCACCAAAATCTTTGGCAAAAAAGGCTTTCAAAGAAGAAATTAGATCTCGAGGCACAAACAGACAAAGTTTTTCAAAAAATAAGAAACATGTCAGAATTCCAAAATCTAAGAGTCCAGAAAAATTTGTTTTCACAAACTACATTTCAAAAAACTCTTCTTTCATGAAAACAAGCAAAAAGGAAAGTCCCGTTTCAAAAGTCATTCCTACTACTTCTGACACAACCCAAAAAGGTGTCAAGTCATTTAGAAACTACGTTTTTCAGGTCTATTCCTCAAATGACCCTAATTGGAAAGGAATTTTACCCACTCCAACACTTTTAAAATCACAACAAAATTTCAACAAATGGAAGGGTATCTTACCAAATCCACCTAAATGGACTCAAAGATTTACACGTGCTAAACCTCGTTCAAAACAAACCTTTCAGAAACCAAACAACACGCATGTCAGAAGTTACCCACTTCGGACCGGCACCAAGTCCAATTCATCCTATAAACCGCTGACCAAGCAAAGTGTCATTTTCAATGACAAAATCTATTTTTGTAAATGTCAGTGTAGTTATCAAAAGGTTTTATCTCATGTCAAATCGAATCAAAGTCAGAAACCTCGTATTTTTTCAAAAACTCACAACAATCCAAATCTGAACAAACACCCAGGACTAGGTCTAAAAGTTGAAAAGAGACTTGTCCATGCAACCTCGGACTATGCATCATTTATAAATACATCAATTGTCCCTGGCTCCAAACTTGTTTGGATGCCTAAACTAACCGTGTAATTCTCAGGCCTTGTGCAAGGAGGAACAAGAAGAAGAATGGTTAATTGACAGTGCCTGCTCCTTTCACATGACTGGAAGGTTAGAGTACCTTCGAGATTTCAGGCCGATATGCAATGGTGGAAATGTCACGTTTGGCAACAATGCAAACGGTGTCATCCGAGGTTACGGTGTTCTCACTACGGGGAACTTTTCCATTCAGAAGGTTGCTTATGTAGAAAGCCTTAAACACAATCTCATCAGTGTTGGCCAACTATGTAAAGCAGGACATCGTGTTGAATTTGATGATCAGTTTTGTTACGTAATGACAAGTGATAGGAGATCATGTCTGATCAAATCTTGATCCGAAGGTACCATGTATCCTTTGGATGTCTCTCTAATCATTGGCAGACCGCAGTTGTGTTTCCTATCCAAAGCTGTATCCGAAGTCAGCTGGCTCTGGCACCGCAAGCTAGCTCATCTCAACTTCCGGTACATCAACAACCTGGTCACTGGAGAGCTAGTCCACGGTCTCCCCATTCTCAAATTCAGCAACGATACTCTCTGTCCAGCTTGTGAATGCGGCAAACAATCAAAAGCAAGTCACCCTCTGATAATGGACTCTTCTATTTCTGAACCACTGGAGCTGTTACACATTGATCTCTACGGCCCCTCAACCGTAGCCAGTCTTCACCAAAAAAAGTATATACTGGTTATTGTTGATGACTACACACGCTTCACATGGGTCTTCTTTCTTAGATTCAAATCAGAGACACCGCAGATCTTCATCAACTTCATCAAAGAAATCGAACTTCAGATCAAGATTCCAGTTAGACGCATTCGTAGTGATAATGGAACCGAGTTCACTAATCATCTTCTCAACAGTTTCTTGGTTTCCAAAGGCATCTCTCACAACTTCTCAGCACCCTATACACCACAAGAAAATGGTGTAGTAGAAAGAAGGAACCGCACACTAGTAGAAGCAGCCAGATCCATGCTTAACTTCGCCCATCTTCCTCTTTACTTCTGGGCTGAAGCAGTAGCAACCGCATGCTTTGTTCAAAACTGAAGTATCGTGTGCAAACACCTCAATAAAACACCATATGAGGGTCTTAACAACCGCAAACCAAATGTTCGCTTCTTTCATATTTTTGGATGTAGATGCTTCGTGATCAACAACAGAGACCAACTCAACAAGTTTGCACCAAAGTCTGACGAAGGAATCTTCCTTGGTTATTCCACTAACAATGTTGCTTATCAAGTGCTTATCAGACGTACAAGGCTGATCATTGAAAGCTTTGATGTGAAATTTGATGATTCTCAGATCCGTGACGCCCCTCCGTCCTCAGAAACCACCGCGATCATGGAATGTGACATTGCTGCCTCTTCAGGACTCTTAAATCTAGTTGAAGTCAATTATGACGATCTTTTCGATCCTGTTGAAACGGAAAAACTATCCGAAGTTCTTGTGTCACCCGCAGCTCAACAATAACATGATGATGTTTCTGGACTGTCTCTATCTGAAGTAGTATCTCTCAATACTTCCACCTCTCCGGTTCAGGGGGAAAGCTCTACTCCAGAACTAGTCGCAACCGTTGAGGTTCGAGTACTTGATGTTGTTCAATTTCTTACCCGCAGAGAAGCATTACCATCAAACACATCTTCGGATTCGGATGATGAATTCATAGAGAATATTGACACTAGAACCGATCCAAGGATTGTCACTCTCCCATCTGCAGTCCAGGGGGAACCTTCTCAGGTTCCAGAGGAACTCCCTTCCACAATCAAGGGGGAACCTCTCCCGGCTACTCAAGAAAATTCTATTCCAATAGATCAAGATGATTCAGCAGGATGTTCTCAAATTCAGGGGGAACTGCCATCCCCAACCGCAGATTCCTCTGATATCCAAGATATTCCTTCTACCGCAGCTGCTGATCATCTGCTGCCACATCTTCATGTATGGTCGAAAGACCACCCACCAGGTTAAATCATCGGCAACCCATCCGCAGGTATTCAGACTCGGTCTTCTAAGGACTTATCTGATCATTGCCACTATGCAACATTTATGTCCTCAGTAGAGCCCAGAACGATCAAAGAAGAAATGCTTGAACCAGACTAGATAGCAGCAATGCAAGAAGAGCTTGAAGAATTTCAAAGAAACAAAGTATGGCAGCTCGTTCCGAAGCCACGTGGTCACTCCATCGTTGGCACTAGATGGGTGTTCAAAAACAAGCTGGATGAATCTGGTGTGGTAATCAGAAACAAGGCAAGGCTTGTTGCCAAGGGCTATAGTCAATTGGAAGGCATTGACTATGATGAAACGTATGCTCCGGTAGCACGCATGGAAGCCATCTGGATCTTTCTTGCATACGCAGCCCACAAACCTCAAGGTACACCAGATGGACGTTAAAAGTGCCTTTCTCAATGGGGAACTAAAAGAAGAAGTTTATCTTCAGCAACCTCTAGGATTTGAAAATGTTGAATTCCCAGATCGCTGCTACAAGCTTGAAAAAGCAGTCTACGGTCTGAAGCAAGCCCCAAGAGCTTGGTATGAGACACTCTCTGAATTCCTCGTCTCATCCGGGTACAAGAGAGGAGTGATTGATCCCACACTATTCAGAAAAGCAAATGGTGATCATCTTATAATGGTAAAAATATATGTGGATGACATCATCTTCGGTTCGACTGATCAAGGCATGGTAGATGAATTTGCTAAGCTGATGACCAACAAGTGCAAAATGAGCATGAATAGAGAGATTAACTTTTTTCTAGGTCTTCAAGTGAAACAAGTACCGCAAGGCATATTCATTCATCAAGAGAAATACACCATTAAACTATTAAAGAAATATTCAATGGACAATTGTTCATCTGCTAAGGTCCCCATGGCCTTCGGTTATAAGATCTCTGCTGATCCCTCAGGCGAATATGTGGATCACAAGACTTATAGAGGCATCATAGGCTCTTTGATGTATCTCACCGCAGGCAGACCGGACATTGCCTTTGCAACTGGTGTCTGTGCAAGGTATCAGACTAACCCGAAAGCATCTCACCTAACCGCAGCCAAGCATATTCTCCAGTACCTGAAAGGAAGCAAATCTCTTGGTCTATGGTACCCCGCAGGCAATGACTTCAGCCTACAAGCCTTCACAGATGAAGATCATGCCGGATGCAAGCTCGATCGAAAAAGCACTTCAGGTGGATGTCAATTTCTGGGAGAATGTCTCGTCAGCTGGTCTTCAAGGAAACAAAGCTATGTTTCTCTATCAACTGCAGAAACCGAGTATGTGGTCGCAACCAGCTGTTGCTCTCAAGTCCTTTGGATGAAGACTCAACTAATGGACTATAGGTATAGAATGATGCGGATACCGATATATTGTGACTCTAAAAGTGCTATTGCTATATCTGACAATCCGATTCAGCACTCAAAAACCAAACATATTGAACTACGGTATCATTTCATCAAAGACCACATCTTGAAAGGTAACATTGAACTCAACTTTTTCCCTTCACATGAAGAGATTGCTGATGTGTTCACAAAAGCGCTCGACTCCACAAAACTCAACAGTTTCCTGCAAATGCTCGGAATGATGAATCCAGACCCGCAATTCTTTTTGAATTGTTAGCTACCGCAGACCATTCTTGGTCTCCGTTGCGGTTCTAACTGAGAATTACATATGATAGATGGTTTTGGTACCGTAGTCTAGGTACCACAACCATATGTCATAGGTATCTCTCATGGGTCCTAATGGTTTGTTATTACTAATTTTTGTACAAGTGTTTTCCTCTCAGTTCCTCACTACAGTCTTTCCTTTGTTCATCTGCGATGACGACTCTCAACCGCAATGCTTTTTTCATCCGCTATGAAGATTCTCAACCGCAATGATGTTTCAATCTTCGACCATCTTGATAATTTCCCAACTGTTTCATCAAATCTCGAATCTTTGTGTGCTATTTAATGATCCTACATTATATAAAATAAAACATTCCCTTTAGAAAATGTCACATTCTCTTTCTGTATAAACCCCGTGTAAGACCTATTTATGATGACAAAAAGAACGATTTTCCAATAAACTCATCCTTAATTTGTCCTTTCCTCTCCCTACCACGTCCCATCCGTTACAACTTTCTCTCTCATCACCCCCACAATTACCTGACGTATTGACATGTGTCTGACCTTACATTAAATGCAAAACCCTTTTTGGAAATCTCCCAAAATCCTTTTAATCCCTTTTAATTTTATGTGGCTGAGATTTAATCCAGATATCATAGTTTCCCCTCAAAAAAACCCTAATCGACGTTTTACCCTCTTCTACCTTTTTTTACCTAGGGTTAAAACCTTTTCACCCCCTTTTATAAACCCATCTTCTTCCCTAATAATCCTTTACGCTCTCTGATTATTGATTGTTTTCTCCCAACCTTCAAAACCCCCACAACTCTCAAGAACTCTGTTTTTCTTCTCTGACAATGGTGAAATCAGGTGCATCTAAGAAGCAATCCAAGGCTTCAGGTTCTGCAAATCCAACTGGTTACGACTCTCCAATGATAGCTTCAAGCAATTTCAGAGCAGTTTTTGAAGATCACCCCTCATACAATGCCCCAACCAAGCTTATGGTCAAGTATCTCAAAAACCATATTCTGTTTGGTCCATTCGATGCCTTTATAGACGTCGTTCCAGTGTCAACACTCTTCAAATGTGCTTTTTCTGCATATCGTCCATTGGAGAACCCCCAAGAAGTGAATCTCAACCTCATCAATGATTCTTTGGTCATCTTGACCAAAGAGAAGTTCTTATCCTCCATTAATCTTCTGATTCACCCCTCCATCAAGATTTTCTCACTGTCAATGTCTGACGTCACAACCGCACTCTACCAGATGGGGTATCAGAAACCAATCCGAGGGATTGGTGAGTTTAAAAAGAACCAACTGCCTGCGGTTTGGCAGTTTGTGTGCCACTTCGTCATCTGCTGTCTATCCGGCAGAACAGAAGGCATCGACAACATGGGATTAAAGCTACTAGAACTGGTGTGGAGCATCTTCACCGGCCACGATGTCAACTATGGGCAGATTCTTTGGGACGATTTCCTTAAATATATCCCCAAAGAGCACCCAAGGGAGAACCCAACAGAGCTCACATTTGCTCGATTCTGGTCACTATGCATCTCAGACTTGCATGCGGATGTTGGCATTAACATGGGCAGTGACATTAACTTCTTTGTCACTAAGGATCTAAAAAGGTACAACCCTTCTTCTGACCAAACGTTATTTGGACCGATCCGCAGGCTTCCCACCCATATTCTTACTATTCTTGGTCTTGAGACTACTGATGTCTCAGACCACATTGAGGCTACGGAGGGTATTGCCCCATACCCTTCTACCCCGCCTCTTCCATCCGCAGCCCTTATCCTTGAGGGTACCGCAGTCCCCTCTGCCACTACGCTATCCAACCTTTCTCAAAGAAGAAAGTCGTTGGCATCCAAGAAGAAACAAAGCACACCTAAGAAGGATGCTCCAAAATGAACCGCACCCTCCAAGAAACGCAAGACAAAACCTCCCCAAACCGTATCTAGCACTGATTCAGATGAGGATATGCAACCTATCGCTATTCTCAAGAAAAGGAAAACAACCGAAACTTCTAGCCATATGCGTGACCGGACAGATGCTGAAGCCTCTCAAAAGGCTCCAGTAGTCCTTGGGGTGGCTGCACACCCATTCGATACCTCTATCTTTTTCGGGTCAGACTCATAAAGTGAGTCTGATTCTCATCTACGTGGAGACTCCCCCCAGTGAACCCCCAAGAGGATGACACTGGTCCACAGCCTAAGGTCTACAGGGCTTCCTGACTGCATGTCTTTTCCACAGAGGAGTTGCGCTCCATCCTTTTTTCTGTTACCTAAACACTACAAACACCTTCCCGCCCATAGGGCACTTCTTTCGCTCATGCCAGAACTGGGCCGAGGCCAGACTTGACCACGGGTCAAGGAGACCGAGGAAGCCCAGGAAATCCTACTCTTCTTTCATCTTTCACAGGTGGTTTAGGCACGGTGAGCACAAATGTGCAAGGATCCGTGGACCCGAAGAACACTTCGGTGCGATTTGAAGGATTTGACGGCGATAACTCAAATGACTCCTGGTTACAGTACAATCCAGTAACCGAGTCAGAGAAAAAGAAGTATGTGTTGGATATAGTGTCTAAGTCCATAACTATATTTGGTATGTAGTTGACCCGACCCGACATGGTCCATTTGGGTTGCACTTCACCCGAACAATTTATGGATAATTTTTTGAGAATAGTACAAGTTATGATTTATTAATATATTATAAGTTCTAATATATTAATACAAGATCATATTATTTAATTAGTATTGATCTATAATTAATCTAGGATTAATTTAGAGATCAAAGATATTACTAATCAAATATGGGCTTCTATATTTATATAGTGTGGGCTAATGCTTATTTGGAATGGGCTAGGCTTGCATGGAAAGTCCATGGATACTCCATGGAGCTTTAACCCATGGATCTCATGGAAATGAAGAGACATGGGTATTAGGGTTTACATGGATGTAACCCTAATCCACCACACTATATAAAGGAGGCTTTGGCTCTTGAAATCATGCTAGTTGAGGTGAGTAAAGCAAGAGGGCCGATTTCAAGATAGTAGTGACTATTCTCTCAAAGTTCCAAGTTTGTGGTGATTTGTGATTTCCATTTGAGGCATCCACATTATTGGTGCTAGGCTCTAAAACTACAAGCAATCAACTACTACTACAAGGTAAGTATTTCTACTAGCTTTATTTGATTCATGTTCCCCATGTCATGCTAGTTAGGATATAAACCTTGGAAAAATAATTATTTGCATGTATGTTAGACAAACATAGATCCAAGGTTTATTAGGGTTGCATGTACACTTAGGAAGTGTTAGAATGCTTAAAACCCCATCAGTGGTATCAGAGCCAGGTTTGTTTGTTTGATACTTGATGCAAAATATTGGAAAAAGTCGAAAAACTTGCTGTCTGGCTAATGAACTCGCTAAGTCCATGGGGGGACTCGTCGAGTTCATGTGTATCTTCATCCTACTCGGCGAGTAGGTTCGTGCACTCGGCGAGTAGGAGCCACAAAATGCAGATTTTCGACTTTTGTTGTTGGAAATGGACTAGAAACATTACCCTAAACTGTTTTGGTGTTATAAAACTTGTTTTAGATGGTGTGATGTTTGTTCTAATCCATTTACAATGGATAATATCAATTTTTCTTGATTATATGTGTTCATATGGTCTTGAAACTTTGATATGGATATTCATGTTCTTGATCTTATGAATTTAGATGATCATATGAATTACTTGTAACCTACTTGGTAGTTTAATTCTTGATCATAATGTGTTTTAATGAAGTCCATAACTTGTCCTCAAGTTATGGAAAACCAAGAGTCACACTTAAATTAAAACCATTAAAATAACTCAAGAGTTAGAAAAATGAAGACTATTCATTTTTATTACTCTATTTAACTCATAAGTTACAAGAAATGAAAAGTTTTGAAAGTTTACAAAACTTGCCCTCAAGTTTTGGAACAAGTAAAGTCATATTAAAAAAACTTTAGTTCCAACCCTTAGAATTTTAAAAGTTAAAACTCAACCCTTATACTTATAATATTATAAGTTAATAATAATATATATATGTATAAGATCAAAGTCGTCTTACCGCTAGTAAGCCTCATTCACGAAGCTAGTCTATAAGGTGGGTATAAGGTTGTTTCCTATAAAATGGCAACTTAATGGGTGTCCACTCTCACCCACCGCTTGTTTGACTGGTGGAGGGTCGTTAGCCGAACGGGTAGGACAAGGACTTATAAACTCGCATTAAAAGTATAATGATATTATAAAGTAACTAAATGCTTTATTAAATTCCCAATCTTAGTTACTTTAGGAAAATGTGAATAAGGTCTAATCCATGGAATTACACTTTACACTTTGCTTAAGTCGTTAGTGGAGCATGTGTGGTTAACCGGCACACTAACTTGAACTTAACAAGGTAGGTAAAGGGTGACTTAATGTTTATCATAGTATCGATGGAGCATGTGTGGTTAACCGGCACATCGATTGAGGGGTAGTACATTAAGGGTACCAAGTAATTTGCATGGTTACTTCACACCTTGTTTTGTGATCCTCAGCATCCCAGTCACAAAAACTGAAGGGCATACTCGAGATTGAAACATGCCATTAAAGAAAGTTCAATGAATCTCAAAGAATCTAGGAGTTTCTAAACGAATTAAAACCTAATTAAAATTTCGTTTTTCATGGTGGAAATTGGTGAATCGTCATTCACCTACCTTCAAATATCTTATAGCTTAGATTACGGCATCCCTCTTCTAAGTTATAAAATATTGTGTTGGGTCCTAGCCTTAATACTACATTTGGGTGTTTTATTAAGGACCATCTCTAAATCTAATCTAATCTATTACCTCTTCCTTTCAGATGTCTTCCAATAATAATGCTTCTAGCTCTAACCCTACTAGCTCTTTCTCTCTCATGAATCTTTGTGGGAGAGTCATCTTCGATGGATCCAACTTTACTGATTGGATCAGGAACATCAGGATGGTCACTCGGTATGAGAACAAAGAATATGTTCTCGACAAGGAGCTAAAGGTACCCGAGCTAACTGCTTCTCCTGAAGAGCTTGCTGATTATGAGGTACATGAAAGGGATGCTACAAAAGTAGCATGCATCATGATGGCCACCATGATAGCCGAGCTCCAAAAGTCCTATAAGGACTATTATCCTTTTGAGATGCACCAGGACTTGATGGACCGTTACCATCAAAGTGCTCGTCAAGAGCGATATGAAATAATCTCCTCCATGATAACAACCCGAATGAAGGATGGTGAACCCATCACGGGCCACTTGTAGAAAATGCAAAGGTATGTGGACCGTTTACTGAAGCTGAATGTGAACTTCCCCGAGGAGTTAGCAATAGACATCATTTTTCACTCCTTACCATCGTGTTATGATCAATTCCGCATGACATATGACATGAACAAGGAAGAAGTCACACTCAGTAAACTTCAGGGACTCTTGAATACCGCGGAAAGTGGTCTAAAGGGTAAGTCGATTGTTACTACTCCTACTCCCAATCCTACTGTGGCCAATGTCTTGGAAATCGGGCATGGCAAAGGAAAGAAGAGAAAGAACCCCTCTAAGGGTACCAAGGGTAAGACCCTTGAAGGCTCCTCTTCAAGCAAAACCAAGAAAGGTTTTGTCACTCCTTCTGCTAACCCTAATGAGGATGAATGCTTCTGTTGTCATGAAAAGTCGCACTGGAAGCGAAACTGCCCAAAGTACCAGCAAGATGTGAAGGATGGGAAAGTAAAACCCAACCATGCAGGTATATACACTATATTGTCTAATAACTCACCTCATTCTAAGTCTTGGGTCCTTGGTACCGGTTGTGGTATTCACATATGTTGTGATTTACAGGGACTAAGAAGAAGTGAGAATGTGGAGCAAGGAAAGATAAACTTGATCATGGGAAACAGGAAAGCTTCACCTGTCACCAAGATAGGAGTTTATTCCCTAGTGCTAAATAGTGGGTTTACATTAGATTTGAATAAGTGTTATTATTCGCCAGAAATGGCAAGAAATGTTATTTCCTTCCATGCATTGTATAAACAAGGTTTTACCTTTTATTTTGATAATAATAATGGTAGTATTGATGCTTCCTTTAATAATGTTCATTATTTTAAAGCATTACCTTGTGATGGCGTGTATGAAACTGTATCTGTTGTAGATAATCGAGGAAATAATGTATTGTATATTGACTCTTCCACTAGCTTAGATAAAGCATCTTTATGGCATTGTCGTCTTGGACATGTAAGCAAGAAATGCATAGGCCAACTCCAAAAGGATGGAGTCTTGGAGTCATTTGACCTAAAGTCATATGATAGTTGTGAATCTTGTTTGCTTGGTAAAATGACAAAGTCACCTTTTACTGGCACTTGTGCTAGAGGTGAAGGTTTGTTGGACCTCATACACACGGATATGTCTGGACCCTTCAGAACTACCACAAGAGATGCTAATCAGTTTTATGTGACTTTCACTGATGATTTTAGTAGATATGGATATGTCTACTTAATCAAGCATAAGTCAGAAACCTTTGAGAAATTCAAAGAGTTTAAGCAAGAGGTGGAGAATCAGTTGGGCAGGAACATTAAGATGTTTCGATCCGATCGTGGTGGTGAGTATCTTAGTACCCAGTTCCTTGACTATCTTAAGGAATGTGGGATTATCTCACAATTGACACCTCCTAGGACACCACAGTTGAATGGTGTAGCCGAGAGGCGCAATCGGACTTTCCTGGACATGGTTCGTTCCATGTTGAGTCGAGCTTCGCTACCAATCTCATTTTGGGGGTATGCCTTAGAGACTGCTGCCCATATCCTTAATCTAGTCCCTACAAAGAAGGTTTCCAAAACACCTCACGAGATGTGGACTGGAAAAGTTCCCAATCTAGACCACATCAAGATTTGGGGTTGTGAGGCTTTCATGAGACGCGAGACTCATGATAAGCTCAAACCCCGAAGCGAAAGGTGTATTTTCATCGGCTATCCACAGAAATCCTTTGGCTACATATTCTACAGACCCAGTGATAATCTGGTCTCTGTAGCAAGAAGAGGATTCTTTCGAGAGAGAGAATTCATGAGTCAAGGAGACAGTGGGAGGCAAATTGACCTTGAGGAACTTCAAGAGTCAAGTGATGAAGGAACCTCAAACCCAAGCCCTCAACCCGAGGAGGAAACTCCTGTTGAGCCAACTGAAGAATCTATACCTTTGAGGCGTTCCACCAGAGTTAGGAATGCACCCGAGCATTATTATGGTTTCCATATTACTGCAGAAGGTGAGACACTTATCAGTGATAACACACTGGTAAATCTGGATGAGCCTAACAGCTACACGGAAGCCATGGCAGGCCCTAAGGCTGCTAAATGGAAAGAGGCTATGGATAGCGAGATACAGTCCATGTATGACAATCAAGTTTGGAACTTGGTTGACAATGTACCTGATCGAAAGGTAGTTGGGTGCAAATGGATCTTCAAGAAGAAGACCGACATGGATGGTAATGTACACACTTATATGGCACGACTGGTTGCAAAGGGTTATTCTCAAACTCCGGAAGTTGATTATGATGAGACCTTTTCACCAGTAGCCAAGATTAAGTCTATTAGGGTTCTGTTAGCCATTACTGGATTTCATGACTATGAAATATGGCAAATGGATGTCAAAACCACTTTCCTTAATGGAAAGTTGGCTGAAGATGTTTACATGGTTCAACCAGAGGGTTTTGTCAGTACAGAGTACCCCAATAGAGTGTGTAAACTCGAGAAATCCATTTATGGATTGAAACAGGCACCTCGCAAATGGAATTTATGCTTTGATGAGAAAGTCAAGGAATTTGGCTTTTCAAGGAGTGAAGATGAATCTTGTGTCTATATCAAGGCTAGTGGGAGCATAGTCAGTTTTTTGGTACTGTATGTGGATGACATACTACTCATAGGAAATGACATCCCAACCCTGCAGGAAGTAAGGTCCTGGCTTGGGAAGTGTTTCGCTATGAAGGACCTTGGTGAAGCTGCCTATATCCTAGGGATAAGGATTTTGAGATACAAGAGTAAAAGACTAATTGGACTTAGTCAAAGCACCTATGTTGACAAAGTGTTGAAAAGATTCAACATGCATAACTCCAAGAAAGGTGAGTTACCCATTCAGAGTAATGCCAGATTGAGTAAGACACAAAGCCCTAGTATTGAGGCTGAGATAGCAGAAATGAGTCGACTACCTTATGCATCAGTTGTAGGATCGATCATGTATGCTATGACGTGTTCTCGACCTGATGTAGCCTTTGCTTTGAGCATGGTTAACAGGTATCAGGGGAACCCTGG
This sequence comes from Lactuca serriola, assembly GCF_051521515.1. Taxonomy (NCBI): domain Eukaryota; kingdom Viridiplantae; phylum Streptophyta; class Magnoliopsida; order Asterales; family Asteraceae; genus Lactuca; species Lactuca serriola. Next base: position 349,622,775 of record NC_136411.1, read on the forward strand.
CAAGGCACACTGGACTGTGGTAAAGAATATCCTCAAGTACCTGTGAAGGACTAAGGACTGGGTCCTTACCCTTGGTGGGAGTGATCACTTGAGAGTTGTAGGGTACGGTGATGATAGCTTTCAGACTGACAGGGATAATTTCCGCTCTCAGTCGGGCTGGGTCTTTACCATAAACGGAGGGGCAATTACTTGGAAAAGTTCCAAGCAGGAGACAGTGGCTGATTCCACTTGTGAATCAGAGTATATAGCAACAAGCGAGGCTGCAAAGGAGGCTATATGGCTAAAGAACTTCATTGGAGATCTTGGAGTTGTACCAGCTATAAAGGAGCCAATGTAGATTTTCTGTGACAACAATAGTGCGGTTGCCTTAGCCAAGGAACCAAGAGATCATGGAAGATCTAGACACATTGACAGAAAATATCACTTCATCAGACATCGAATAGAAGAAGGAATCCTCGTGGCAAAGAGGGTATCATCGGATGAGAACCCAGCAGATCCCCTCACGAAGGGACTGACTCGGGCCAAGCATCTCCAGCATGCTCGGAGCATAGGGATGAAGGATGATATTAGTTTTAGTAGTTAGATAATCTCGAAATTTGTAAAGTGTAATTGACATTAGATGATGAATAAAAGGTGTTTTATTTATGAGCAAAGTGTTGCTATCTCTTGTCGATCGTTTACTATATTTCTTTTGCATGTTTTGACTTCCACAATAATTATGTTTGGTGTATCATATTATTCAAACCTCCACAATTGATCATATGTCGGAAGTAGGTATGAATCAAGACTGTCATGATTGGTTGTAGAGGTCCAAGGTGTTGGACATGGCTACAACAATCATGAGTGCTCATAAGTTCTGAGCATTGGACTCAACCCACGCTCACTGGAATCACTTCATGGAATTTGTCTCGAGTGATCGTGAGACGGTAATATCATATAAGTCTTCAAACCTAGAGATATGATTTGTTACTTACGAATTGGTTATCCATTGATTGTACGAAAATGCATTGGTAACTTGATGTTATAAAACGTGCCTTTGTGTATAATTCAATAAGTGGTAGAACAAACATATGAGTCGAAGTTTATTTGTTCCTTCTAGGATTAGAAGCGATATCTGGGCCCCTCGATGATTTTGTTTTGACCTATGTACCGGGCCCGGTCAGAACTAAATTGATGTGTTCAGTTAAGTTCTATGTCAAACAAATCGGAAATCGGGAAACAAATGCTGGACAATAAGTAAGACCATGTTCCATGTATTTGTCCGGCTGATATCTAGAATAGAGGATTATATGATCACTTATCTAAAATGTCGCGTTCTAGTTCAACAGAGTTTAAAGAGCTTCGATTGTTGATCGGTTCTTGAAGTCATACTTGCAACTATAGTTGTTAGACTTATCCAAGTAGGAGACTGTTGGATATAGTGTCTAAGTCCATAACTATATTTGGTATGTATTTGACCCGACCCGACATGGTCCTTTTGGGTTGCACTTAACCCGAAAAATTTATGGATAATTTTTTGAGAATAGTACAAGTCATGATTTATTAATATATTATAAGTTCTAATATATTAATATAAGATCATATTATTTAATTAGTATTGATCTATAATTAATCTAGGATTAATTTAGAGATCAAAGATATTACTAATTAAATATGCGCTTCTATATTTATATAGTGTGGGCTAATGCTTATTTGGAATGGGCTAGGCTTGCATGGAAAGTCCATGGATACTCCATGGAGCTTTAACCCATGTATCTCATGGAAATGAAGAGACATGGGTATTAGGGTTTACATGGATGTAACCCTAATCCACCACACTATATAAAGGAGGCTTTGGCTCTTGAAATCATGCTAGTTGAGGTGAGTAAAGCAAGAGGGCCGATTTCAAGATAGTAGTGACTATTCTCTCAAAGTTCCAAGTTTGTGGTGATTTGTGATTTTCATTTGAGGCATCCACACTATTGGTGCTAGGCTATAAAACTCCAAGCAATCAACTACTACTACTACAAGGTAAGTATTTCTACTAGCTTTATTTGTTTCATGTTCCCCATGCCATGCTAGTTAGGATATAAACCTTGGAAAAATAATTATTTGCATGTATCTTAGACAAACATAGATCGAAGGTTTATTAGGGTTGCATGTACACTTAGGAAGTGTTAGAATGCTCAAAACCCCATTAGTATGCTGCATTCAAGAGGGCGTTCCAATCCCTCAAGGAGCAACATATCAAGTAGCATCAACAAAAAGAACAGGAGATCCAGTCCATGGCAAGGTATTGGGAAAATGCCATCAGCAATGCCCATACCGTAGCCACAATCCAAATGGTTCAAAACTGGATGGATCAGATGGCAGAAACTATGTTGAAAGCTCAAGCTTCAGGCGCAGCCACAGTTACCTCCAAAGTTCCTCCTACTCTAACTCCTATTCCATCTCCCACTCCTACTGTCAACCCATCACAAGACGAAGGGCCTACAATCGAACTCAGCTCAGCCCCTACCTTCGGTCTTGATGATGAAGACATCCAAGAGGTCAACAAACCGACACCTTCAGATGATGACCTGATGATGTTTGAAGAAGAAGAGGAGTCCATTGGTTCTCAGCATTCAACTTCCAAGCCTAAAGAGAAGAAAAAGAAGAAGAAGAATGTTGTCACCCGGAAGGAGTTCATGAGCCTTCAAGCCAAAGTAGATCAAATCTTGGCTACGGTTAAACCCACTCAACCTCAACCTGAAGACACTCCAGGACCGCAGTCATTGATTGAAAGAATTGAACGACTGGAGACAAAGGAGCGTATGGCTGCTGAACGCATCTCTCTCAAAGTAGAGATGGGGATCTTGTCCCTTGATAACAACCGCAAGGTGACCATAAGGACTTCATGGCTGTAGCGGAAGGCCTCATTACTGAGGTGACCACAATAAAAAAGGATCTTCAAGCAACCATCGTGGATCAAGCTGCTCACTCTCAAAAAGTGATAGATGAGACTCATACTGGTTATGAGTCCACTATCTTTGTTCTTCACGCAACCATCAACAGACTGCATAAATCTCTTACCTCCAACTTCCATGGCCCTGAGATCCTCCAGCTTACCAAGGAAATTCACAAGATGCTCTTCAACTCCTCCACTCCAAACAATTCCCAATTGGCAGAGGCCATCAAAGCTCAGTTTCAAGAAGTCTGTGCCAAGGTGGATGGACTTAAGCAATGGCTTGAGGAAGCACCTCTGTTGCATTCCTCAAGAAGGGGAAGTGAAGAAGAAGAAGAAGAACAAGTCCACCACTCTGATACATCTATCCATCAGAGTCCCCCTCTCACCACTGAAAAAATTCCAACACCACAACCCTCACCGCAACCATCACAACATACTCCATCTCCCCATACTTCACCTCCAAAAAATACTCCTAAAAAGCCTGAGACTCCTCCTCACTTCAAAAATCTTGAGGAGAACATGTCATCCGCAAGCTCCACAGACTCCTCTACCACAACCCAAAGAAAACATTATTGGAAGGCGGCCAAGCTTGCTGAACTGATCTGGAGAGAATGCGGATTCGACACTATGATAGATGAGTCTTTGATTAACTCATGGGTCAATCCGCACTGTAGGCTATTAGATGAAGACTACACCCCGCACCTCACATATGTTGAACCCCCTGCTGATGGATACTGGGATATTCCAATTTCTCCAAATGCCAAGTACTTTGCTGTATTTGAGTCATTTGACTGCAGCCTTCCTGCTCACAAACGACTGCCAATGGAGTTTGAAAGACTTAACCGATTTTATGCCAAGCATGGCTCCCCCATTGAAAATATATGGTCTAACGATAGACCATCCGCAGTCAAGAACTACAAGATGCGGAAGTTCATGAAGGCTGATTTCATCCAGTATACTCTCACCAAAAGGGAGCATGACTACATCCGCACCCAGGCAGACTTCCCTTGCATGAATCCGGAAGAAATCTTCCTTATTGCCAGGGTGTTCCAGAACAAGGCAGAAAAGCACCCTAAGATGCAAATAGCGCTTGAAAAAGCCAACTCTTTTTTGAGGGATACAGTCTGTGACTTTGCCAAAATAGATGCGGATATCTACCCTACCATCATCAAGAAGTTTGATCTCCCACCATTTAAACCTGTGCCAATGCCTATCGAAGGCTTCGAAGAAAGATCACTAGGCGCAACAAACTTCCCTGAACTTGGAATCATATTCAAACGGAAGACTAACAACGTCAAATACTTCATTCCGATGAATGCCATGCACCGCTTGCCCAAGAAACAACTTGACATCTGCCAGACCGCAGTTGAAAAATCGAAGCATACTACTGCAGAAGTCAAGTTTGAAATTTCAAGAAGAATCACATGGCTGGAAAATGTCAGGAAGTTCTGGTGGATTTTAATCAAGTTTCTCAAACTTGATAGCTGAACCAGAGTTAAAGAGGTCACTTAGGGGGAAATTGTTGAGTCATAAAAGTGACCCTCTTGAACTCAGCTACCGCAACCATCTCTCTACCGCAACGGTTTAGCACCCACAGCCAATTCAGCACCCGGAGTCAGTTCTTCATCAGCAACCGCAATCAGTCTTTTGCTACCGCGGTCTACTTATCTAGATTACTTATTGTCTTTTATGTAATACACTCTATTATCCAGTATGCCTTGCATGGCTGCTTATAGAGTTGTAGTCTAGAATAGTTCAGAGTCTCTATAAATAGAGACTTATTCTCTTGTATTAGAATATCTCTACACTTAATCACTGATAACTTGCGTATTATTTTGAATACATTTCTCCAAGTTATCTTCTTCATTTATCTATCTTTCTATTCTTCTTATTTTCAATTGTTACTAAAGCATATCTGATTATAACCTCTCTCCGGAGAAAGTCTTTAAGACTTAATCACTAAGTTTGATCTTCCTTACTAACTCGGAGTGATTGCATTCCTTGTTACGAATCAGCTTAAGTGTATTCTTGATATAACAATTGCTGTCATTTATATTTCTTTACTTTCCGCAACTAACTCTCTAACTATCTAACTATATTATTGTTGAGCTTTTAGATCCTTTGAGATTAACTATTCCATAATATACTTGTTCTAACGTTTGTTCAAGTGTGTCTCCAAGTTTTTCTCTCAACATATAAACTATTCTTCAGTTTACACACAAGATTCTCCTTACCATTCACACGGAAACCTTATGGTTGGGACATGTAAATATCTTCCTCAAGGTCACCACGTAAGAATGCAATCTTAACATCCAGCTGTTCCAAGTGTAAATTTTTAGCAGCCATAATACTCAAGACCAGTCAAATAGTAGTCATCTTCACAACTGCGAGAAGATTTCATTGTAGTCAATCCCCCTCATTCTGTTGGGAACCCTTTATAACTAGTATGACTTTATACCTCTTGTTACCATCAACTTCGTCCTTGATTCTGAACACCCATTTATTTCGCAAAGCTCTCTTTCATGCTGGTAATTTGACCAAATACCATGTATGGTTCTTGTCAACTGAATCCAAATCCAAATCCTCCTTCATTTCTCACTTCCATTTTATATAGTCTTTTAGCTTCAGCACCTTCAGATAAGACTTCGGCTCTCCATTCTCTATCAGTAACAGATGATTAATTGATGAAGAATATTTGCTAGTGGGTGTTCGATCTCTGGTCGATCTTTTGAGATTCAGAGTTTCAACATCAATTTGATTTGGAGCTTCATTTTTTGATTGATATGGGATTTTTGGTTTTTGAGTCTTTATCTCCTTCAGAACTCCCGTTGACTTCAGTATTTATAGTCTCTTCAGCACTCCCACTATTTTGTGAGCCTTCACTTGTTTTAGGTTGTAAAACATCATCATCTGTCAATTCTTCAAACACCGCCTTCTAACTTTGTTTGCTTTTGTTTGGAGCCATAGCTAGATCATCTTTATAGAGGGCATCTTCATTAAAAGTGACATCTCTGCTCCTGATCACGTTCATGGTTTGAATATCCCAACATTTGTATCCCATATCATCTAGCCCGTACCCGATAAAGATACACTTCTTAGCTTTGGCTTCAAGTTTGTCTTTTCTGCATCTTTAACCTTAACATAAAAATTACAACCAAATACTTTAAGGTGAGAGGGAGATACTTCCCTTTTCTGCCATTCCTCTTCTAGAATTTTAAACCTAATGGGGACTGAGGGTCCACGATTTATAAGTCAAGCAGCTATGCTCACTTCGTCTGCCCAAAACATTTTTGGCATCCTTGCATGTAACCTCATGTTTTTAGCTCTCTCGTTTAATGTTCTATTCATCCTCTCCACAACACCATTTTGCTAAGGAGTTTTTGGCACAATCTTCAACATTCTGATTTCGTGATCTGCACAGTAATCGGTTCTGATTTCATATTCTACATAGTAATCGGTAAACCCCTTGCTGTTGTATTCACCCCCATTATCTAACTTCAACCATTTTATCTTCAGATTTGTCTCGTTCTCCACATCATCTTTGAACCTTTTAAAAGTAGAGAAATGTCATATTTATTTTTCAGAAAGTAAACCCATACCTTTTGATGTGCACAAAAGTACCCACTAATTTTAATATTTATAACCTAACAAACTTAAACTAACTATGCACTTATAGGCAGTGTACCTAGTCAAATTACAGTATAGCTTGGGTAAGTCGGATGTCGATCACAGGGAACAGTGTTACTAATTAATCTATTTACTATTAAATTAACCTAATTATTAACAAGTTTAAAAGGGGTTTTATCTGATATTACAAGATCAGACGAACTTTACTCAAATTCAATAAGTAAAAACACACTTTTGTCTATTTTGAATCCACTTCTTCCTTATG